>NC_044982.1:82347074-82647074 GCF_008728515.1 Papio anubis
TTTTTTTTTTTTTTTTTTTTTTTGAGACGGAGTCTCGCTCTGCCGCCCAGGCTGGAGTGCAGTGGCCGGATCTCAGCTCACTGCAAGCTCCGCCTCCCAGGTTCATGCCATTCTCCTGCCTCAGCCTCCCGAGTAGCTGGGACTACAGGCGCCTGCCACCTCGCCCGGCTAGTTTTTTGTATTTTTTAGTAGAGACGGGGTTTCACCGTGTTAGCCAGGATGGTCTCGATCTCCTGACCTCGTGATCCACCCATCTCGGCCTCCCAAAGTGCTGGGATTACAGGCTTGAGCCACCGCGCCCGGCCATTTTTTTTTTTTTAAATAAATAGAGACGAGGTCTCGCTAGGTTTCACAGGCTGGTCCGGAACTCCTGAGCTCAAGTGATCCTTCCACCTTGGCCTCCCAAAGTGCTAGGATTACAGGTGTGAGCCACCATACCTGGCCGGTATTCAATTTTTCTTGTATGGAAAGCCCTGCCTTGCTCCTTGAGGACTGATGAGTACAGATGGAATTCATGTTCCCTGGCTTGAGCCCCTTCCCTAAACTCCAACTCTTACAAACCTTGGTCAATAAGAAGCTTGTTAAATTCCCACACCAGTCCACTTTCATGCCCTCCTGGGCAACCAGAACCTTAGTGGCCTGGCTGTGCAGTCCTGCCTCCTGGCCCACCTTGCTGTCAATGAAGGTGATGCCATCCTGGTGTCCAGCCAGTGCACCCACAGGCTTGGGGTCATCCTCCCGCATGGTGCGTCGATCCCACACTTTGCAGATGGCATCGTCTCCCCCAGAGAACAGGATTTGGGAGCTTATATCAGCAAAGGCCACTGCATTCACGTCATCCTCATGGGACTCAATCTAGGCGAAAAGGAGGCCAGTATATAAGACCTCTTTCTAGGTCTCATAATAAGCCAAAGACCAGGAAACAGAGGCTCTCTCTCAGGAGCCATACCTGAAGGGTGCGCCGGTTCTGTTCTCGGTCAAAGACATACAGGCAGCCATCATTGGCCCTGAAAGGGAAGGGATAAAGGAGGGTCCTGGAGCCATGATCGAGAGGACCAATATGGTATATGCTCTAGAGAGTTCCACTGAGGAATCCTGCTCTGGGTCAAGTCCTTTGCTCTTTTTATATAGGAAGTCGGGGAAAAGTTAGCTGTGTTTCAAGGAGGCTTGACACCTCCTATCTTGTGCTGGGAAAATGGAGAGCAAGGGGTGAAGCAACCTGTAAATCCTGACCTTGGAGAAGGTCTGGTTGTTCTCTGCAGCTGCCAGTGCCATCTGTGTAACAGCAGAGCTCATCTCTGGCAGAACCCCCATCTTGTTATTGAGGGAAACATACCCCATAAGCACTCACCCTCCTAGTACTTCTCGTCCATCTGAGGACACAGCAATGGAGAAGACAGCAAAGCGACGCTCATCTGGCCTGAAAGCAAAGAAGGAGTTGGGTTAAGTGGACTTCCCTTCAGCTTTTGTTAATCTACATAGAATCTGACAATGGTTGTGAGGCACATCCCCAGGGGAAAAAAGAAGTCTGGCTAACATGTACCACAATGCAGATCCTCAGTGAGAACCCAGAAATCATCCCGCAAGCATCTATTTTACCCAGTCCTCTGGCTGACAAGATGGTGCTTCCCTCCCAGGAATGCACACAGACCCATCAGTATACTTTTTCCCCTAAGCAGAACTTCCAACTCAAGAGGTTTGCTCCTGAAGAGCTTCCCTTGAGAAGTTTCTGATGAGTCCGACCAGAAAGGGAAGCCAGTACCTGAGATCTAGGGCAGTGTGTGTATCTCCTTCACCATAGATATTGCAGATATGAACTAAGAGAAGCAAAAAAACAAGAATCTTTCAGGGATGGGGGAAGGAGAGTGGAAGTGAAGCTAGGGAAGAGGTCAAACAGAGGACAAGGGTACTGGAGCACTTTGGGAGTGATTTTCCGAGGACAAAGTGAGGGATCCTGGCTCAGAGAGGACAGGCACATGGAAACCTCAGGTCCCAGGCTGGAGAGTCAGTGGAAGCCTGGTGCATACTCACTGTAATCAGACCAGCTGGAGTAGAGGAAGTGGTTCCCATCGGGTGTGAAGGCCACATCCAAGACGCTCCAGCCTACGTCGCGGGCCTTGATGCTCTTGAATTTACGGAAACGGCCATACCGGCAGTCATACAGTCGGATTGTCTGGTCTGTATAAGTAGAGATCAGGCAGAATTATGGAACACTTTCCTTGTAACTTTCCTAGATTAGACGTCTCCCACTCAGTGTACTTGTGGAGTCTTCCCTTTATCATGGGAAACATGCTCTGACTAAGCATCCTTAAGCCAGGTCTGAGCTCCCCATCTGTGGCTTTCTAGCCTCAGTCAGGGGGAACATTCCATGTCCCAGGAAAAGACAGTTTATAGGACCAGGGTCTGGTACCTTGGCAAGCAGACATGAATATTTGACCATCTTTGCTGTAGATGCCACAGAAAGCCTTCTGAGAGTAGCTATCAGTGAAGCCCAGATCATTGGGCAAGAAGCTAGGGAAGGAGAGAGAAAGTGAGGGTAAGCGGTGCTCAGGATAAGGAGTGTCCCAATTAGCAAAATCCTAACAAAGCTGGAATATCAGAACAGTCATTCTTCCCTTTTGGCTGTGAGTGCAATCCCGTCTTTCAATCATTCCACCATCCTCTAAATTTCTACAATTTTCTACACTTTTCCACTTTGCTTACTCTCAAAGTTTCAACCCCATTTAACCTAACCGTTAATATCTCTGAGGCTCCTTTAACACCTACCCCTTCAAAGTTTAGGAGATAAGACCTATCTGGCCCTTAGAGTCTCTTCACCAAGCCCCATACTCACTGAGATATCACTCGAGACTGTTCTCCAAGGGAGAAGCTTCCCCGGTGGCAGAGGCCCCGTTCTCTCTAAATGGAAGGGATTGGGGAATATTGCTAGCAGAAATAGAGGGCCACTTCAGCCATATCAAACCCCCTCCTCCAAAGACATTGCTGTTGTTATAGAAACGGACACAACACATCGTAGTCCGTCCCACAGAACTCCAATGGGGGCTGGTTAACTCTCCAGCCCCAGCCCTTGAGGCTTCTTCCTTGGAAAGTTGACTTCCTTTTTCTCTGGGGCTGGCAGAGATTCTGGCTGCTTTGGCAGGCCTGCTGCCAGGCTGGGAGGTGGAGAGGCCTACCTGGTGCAACATTCGAGGAAAGCTGTGCTCCTGGGCGGCCCGCCTAAGCCCCAGCTGCCCTGTGGCCAGTTCCACTTGTGTCTTGATCTCATTGCATTCCAGCTCCCGGGTGTCAGGGGTAGCATCCACTGTGAGTACCAAGTAGAAGTTTCATCCTAGGTCTTCCAGCCTCAGAGGACAGTTAGCAGAACTGTACCCAAGCCCACCCCTGTGGCTGAATATACTGGGGCTGTAAGGACTCCTTATTCCTTAGATTATCGTACCTTCTTTCAATGTAATCTATCATTCAAAATATCACTAAAAGGTTTTCCAGTAAAAGTCTTCCAACATTAGGGACTTTTCCTCTTACCGGGTGGGTTGTATCGATCCCCAAGACGACCATCCCAAGCTCTGTCATTCTCTTCCTCTGAGTCCAAGAGGGCCTGAATGAATTGTAAATTTGCTGCACCTCCTCCCTGCACCAACCTCACTTGGCCTCTGTGGAGAGACCCCCATTATAAAGGAGGGGACTTCTTCCCCCAAACCAACCAAATTCAGAGTAAATGGCTATCTAGCTCTTAGACCACTTGGTACTCATTTTGAGGTTGGAGGCTGATTAGACCTTGGCTGTTATTTTTTGGTCTCCTATGAAACACAGTAGGAAAGTGAGTCTTACTCTTACAGCAAGAGTAAGACCAACATGCTGTGGACGTGACCTACTAAGTTGACCTCCCAGAGAGCTAAACATTCTAACTGCATTTCCTTAGAGCAAGAGCAAGACTAATACGCTGTGGACATGACCTACTAAGTTGACCTCTCAACGAGCTAAACATTCTCACAGCATTTCCTTCTGAGCCTCTGCCTGAGAAGTCCACCACAGAAAACAATATTCTAAGCTGGGTGTGGTGGTGTGTGTAACTGTAGTCTTAGCTAACTGGGAGGCAAGGATTGTTTGAGCCCAGGAGTTGCGGGCTGTGGTGTGCACTGTGATCACACCTGTGAATAGACTGTTCTCCAGACTGGGGAACACAGTGAGCCCTGTCTATGTCTACTAAAAACAACACAAAACACAAAACACAAACAAAAAAGAATACAATATTCTGATGGGACCCCTAAGCTCATCTTCTCCTCAAAGAGCCATAAGCAAAGAAAGCAAGCCAGCTGCACTCTTTTCCAGTCAATTCCAGGTGGTCTCTCCCTTCAAGGCATTCTTTCCTCAAGAACAAGTCAGAGTCACGGCAAATTAAACTTGTTTTTCAAGTAAATCGAAGTGACCTCATCGAAGTGGCCTCATATCACGTGTCAACTGACTTACCAAAAAGTTCAACACTCCCTTTCCATCTCTTCACCCCGTATATCACTGCTTTCCCACCAGGAACCTCCCCCTACCCCTTTTTTTTTTCAAACTTACTTGGAAAATAGATTATATTTGTGTAGTCACAGAGAGAGGCTTCCCTGAATAGCCTCTCAAACACATGAGCAGGTCCTCTTGGTGACCCTCCCTAGGTAAGAACCACTCTTACTGGGTATGAAGCTAAGTGCCATGGGTGCCCAGCAGGGAAAGGCTGTTCGGCTCAAACAGAACAGCTGTCCTGAGTGAATCCTATTTCCTAACCTCTGTAATTTTCCTGCCTGGAGATGGGATCAAGGCACTGTGGTAGCACCTGGTAGGGTCACACCAGAGGGTAAGTTACCTGCGGAGGAGATAGGCCAGTACCTGGGCCAGATCCACATCTTCATCCTCTTCTTCCTCTTCCTCACTCCGACGCAGGCCAGCCCCTCTTCGGGACAAGCCCTCGGAGGGGTCTCCGGACCCGGATCCTGCACTGCTGCTGTTCCGTGATCCCATCTTCTGGTCACAGCATCCTTAGGTACTGTGCGAGGGCTCCGCCTGTCACCTCCTTGGGTTTGGTGAAAGCAAAGCGTGCTCTAGAAATACCAGGGTCTCCTGAGACGGGGTAGTAGCTATCTCTAGGAGGGTGACCCTTCCTCGGGGCTGAGATCCCTTTGCTTTAGCCTGTGCCAACTACCAAGGCGTCGGGAACACAAACCTTCCCCAATCCTGTGAAGCAAAGAAAGCAAGAGTGAACCGTAGTGCGCTACCCTAGCTCACCAACTGAAGAAAGATTTGTTTTCTACACCAAACTCACCTATCGCAGTCCCTGGACAGGGGAGCGGGAGGGGTGTTGGGCGGTGTAGGATTCCCAGGTAACCTCTCTGACAGACCAATCGAAATCCCTCGCGGAAGAAAGCGCTTCACTAGCTTATCTCATCTAACCAATGAGAAGCCTTACGACTCAAAGACCCTCGGCACCCCCCTTACCGACCAATCAGAGCGCCTCCTTACGAAAGCCGGCAGCAATAACCACCAATGAAAATAGAATTTGGCCTAACACCCCTCCTTCCTTGCCTCACGCCCACGTGGTGCGCCGGGGGTGTGTACGCCAAGAGGGGGAGGAAGCCGAGAAGCACCTCCCACTGAAGCCGGCGGTTACTGCCCCACGAGAGACCACCCACCAGCCAGGAGCGGTCGCAGGACCCGCAGCGGCGCGAGGCCTTGTTTACACCGACTGCAGCCACTGCGTTGGCCAACCGCTGCTCCGTCACGCGCCTGGCTCGTCACGCATCTCGCGGCTTCCCGGCCGGCGGGCTGCAAACGTCACACGACGGCCCCGCCCCCTTGGCCCGCCAACTGGACAGCGGAGCGCGATGATTGATAGGTAAGCGGGAGAATGCGCGAGGGGCCTGAGGGGAGGAGAAAGTGCTCACCCGAAGAGGGCTGTTAGCTCTTGTTGGGGAGGAGTAAGTGGGAACGGACAACTTCCTGGATCAGAGACAGCCGAACTAGACGTAATGGCTGAGAGGCGGGGCTTAAAAAAGAAACGATTGGTGGTTCGCTACCGAGAGGTATTTTAGCAAGGGATACAATTTACTGTCGGTCCCTAAAGATCATTTGGCATCGCACTTTTCAGACAGTGCCCAGGGGCCTCCTCTTTAAGCTCACTGCTTCCCCCGTCGAGCTGGAGCCGTTCTCCTGTCGCTGGCTGCAGCTCCAGTCGGTCCTGCCCTAAGGAGTGCTCGGCGTCCCAGTAGGCCTCCACACCGTTCTTCCGGGCTTAGCTTTTCGAAGCCTTGCTCTTGAGATGGCCTCCTTTTAGACCTCCCTTTATCTGCTCGGCAATTTTTTAAGACAATCCCTGGCCTTCTGCCGCGGTCTTTGCAGACGTTCCCTAATACACGCATCTTTCTCTCAAAGCTTTTCCGGTTCCGCTGTCCATTTAGACGCTCCCTTGGCCCTCCGGGATTTGCAGACCTTCCCTAGACCCTCTGTCCTCACAGTGCCTTTCCCTCCCCGGCCGTGAGTCCAGGGTGCGCGCGCGCCGCCTCCTGCCCCCTCCTGCCCCCTCTTGCGGGTTTATGAGTAACAAGCAGGAGTCCAAGGCCGGGACTTGCCATATCTCTGAACCTCGGCCTGGCTGGGTGGGGAAGTGTGTGGGGTTGAATGACCTTGCTGTCTCCGGCTCAGAGGCCCAGGGTCCGAGCTGAACTTCAGTCCCCGCAGCCTGCACTCCCTTGGGAAAGCTGCGAGCTTCCCTCCGCCCGCTCCTGAGGGCAGCGATGGGAGCGAGGGCTCGTGGCCCTCTTGGGCCCTCCTGGGGTCTCTCCCAGTGAGGGTGAGGGTTTGGCCAGCTTTCGGGCGACGTCTTCTAGTCTCCAGACCCGGAGGCCTGAGCGTGTCACCAGGGCTAGCTTTGATGGGCTCTGCGCTTAGAAGGGTCCTGAATGCTTGGTTTAATGTTCTACTGTTAACGGTCTTGAAATTATCAATAATTTCAAAGCAAGTGCCTGGCATTTTCAACTTGCACTGGACTCCACTGATTATGTAGGCGGTCTGTAGGCAGTATGCTGGGCGCCCAACCTCTATTGCCAGATTACTTACTATCTGTGCTTTAACGTTTATTGAGACTTTAAGATTCCGTGGTTTCTCGGTTATCCAGCCTGGAAAATCAGGATCGTTATTTATTGATTGATTTTACCTGCATTCTCTCAGAATGTTACGGAATCATTTTTTAAAACATTGGCCGGGCGCGGTGGCTCACCCCTGTAATCCCAGCACTTTGGGAGGCTGAGGCGGGTGGATCAACTGAGGTCAGGAGTTCGAGACCAGCCTGGCCAACACAGTGAAACCCTGTCACTACTTAAAAAAAAAAGCCAGATGTGGTGGTGTGCGCCCGTAATCCCAGCTACTCGAGAGGCTGAGGCAGGAGAATCGCTTGAACCCGGGAGGCGGAGGTTGCAGTGAGCCGAGATCACGCCACTGCACTCCAGCCTGGGGTACAAAAGCGAAACTCAAACAACAAACAACAACAACAAAAAACCAACTAAACAAACAAAAAAACACCTACGTACGTCTCTTCCGCCAGTTGATCTGTTGAAGAATCCCCCTCTAACAGCGTTTCGTGCTTAAGAGCCCACAAGTGAGCCGGGTGCAGTGGCTCACGACTATAATTCCAGCACCATGGGAGGCCGAGGAGGAGGATCATTTGTGGCCAGGAGTTCAAGGCCAGCCTGGGCAACATAGTGAGACCCAGTCTACAAAAAGAAAAAAAATAGGCGGCCATCGTGGCGCGTGCCTGTGGTCCCAACTTCCTTGGGAAGGCTGAAGGAGGGAATCTTGAGCCCATGAGGTGGAGGCTGCAGTGAGCCATGATTGCTCCACTGTACTCCAGCCTCGGCACAGAGCTAAAGCCTGTCTCTAAAAAAAGAAAACCAACAAATGGCTCACTATTGTTCATTGTTTCAAATACAAACTTCCAAACCTGGTTGTCTATATTTAGTAACCTCATTTTTTGATAATTCTGCCAAGCAAATATGCCAATAAATACCTTGTTTATTTTTACCTCTGCACCTTCCCAGGAAAATTTCTTATCAGAGGGAGGCTGTCTCTACCCAACTCCCTCAGTCTTGCACTTTGACTCAGTAATACTGCTTCCAGAAATCTAGCCCGGACCTGCATAAAAATTTATGTTCTACATAGCAATTACTGATAAAAGTAGAACACTGGAAACAAAGATCTAAATATCTTGCAATATGGAATTGGTTAAATAAATTATAGTCCATGTGGTATAGACACAGAAATACCAGGTAGCTATTAAAATGGTGTTGTAGTCTTCATTTTTTTTTTTAAGGTACTTATTCCTGGTACAGGTTTGTTGTAGCCTTCCATTTTTATACCATGGGAAATTGTGCAAACTACATTGTCAAGTTAAAAAAAAAAAGATAATAATTTCTTCTGGTGACATGTAATAGATGCAAAAACAATGTGGTTTCAGTTTTTCATTAAAAAGTATAATAGGCGTGGTAGCTCACGCCTGTAGTCCCAGTACCTTGGGAGGCTGAGGCAGGCAGATCACTTGACCCCAGGAGTTTGAGACCAGCCTGGGCAACATGATGAAACCCCGTCTCTACAAAAAAAAAAAATAATAATAATAATAATTGAGCTGGGCCTGTAGTCTTGGCTACCCAGGATGCTGAGGTGGAAGGATCAACTGAGTCTGGTCAAGGCACAGTGAGCCATGATGGTGCCACTGCACTTCATCCAGCCTGGGCGAGAATGAGACCCTGTCTCAAAGAAAAAAAAAAAATATATAATAATACCCAGCTCATTACATCATTAAACAAAGTGGAGAAGGCTTGCATGAACCGGTGACAAAGGTGTAGCTTCTACAAAGGGTTATGATTAATACAGCTATAGCACCTGAGGTCCAGAAAAGCAAACAAAAAACTTCTGTTAAATTTATCCCCTTAACTATTCATTTTTTGATTC
The DNA here is from genome assembly GCF_008728515.1 of Papio anubis. Classification (NCBI taxonomy): domain Eukaryota; kingdom Metazoa; phylum Chordata; class Mammalia; order Primates; family Cercopithecidae; genus Papio; species Papio anubis. The sequence continues at coordinate 82,356,054 of NC_044982.1, forward strand.
TCTTTTCTCTTCTTCTTATAAATTAGTTCAAACCTGAATAAAATCTTTTAATTCAAGCTTTTGTAATATGGAACTTGTACATTATTGAATAAAACATTTAAAAGTCATGGTAAATGTTAAAATAGCTGAGGTTTTATGACCAAAATTAATCCTCTTTCACATCAAATGGGAAAGAATATAAGATTCAACACTGGATTCATTGATTAATTTTTTTGCGTATAAAAGTTTTTTTTTTTTTTTTTTGAGGTGGAGTCTTGCTCTGTCGCCCAGGCTGGAGTGCAGTGGCTCCATCTCGGCTCACTGCAAGCTCTGCCTCCCGGATTCATGCCATTCTCCTGCCTCAGCCTCCCAAGTAGCTGGGACTGCAGGCAGCTGCCACCACACCTGGCTAATTTTTGTATTTTTAGTAGAGACGGGGTTTCACCTTGTAGCCAGGATGGTCATGATCTCCTGACCTCGTGATCTGCCCGCCTTGGCCTTCCAAAGTGCTGGGATTACAGGCATGAGCCACCACGCCTGGCCACGTGCAAAAGATTTTTAAGCCTATGAACTTGATTATTTCACTATGACCTGTAATGTTTTTCAAAATGTGTAAGAGCATTTATATCTTAGGGTATACAATGTGTCTATTGAAATAAATAAAATAACATATCTTTAAAAATAATTATGGCGAAGTTGTTTTGATATACTCAACTTTGCCTGCCCTCTCTTGATTTTGAAATTTGGTATGTTGCTTGGTTACAGTTTGTGAAGCACTTTTCATTTGGGTAACCTCTACTCCCTCCAGTTGCACTTAAAGTCACTTAAAGCCACAGAGAGGTTTTTCTACCTTTGGCACCCGTTTTAGGACAATTTCTGGTAATTGCTAAGTAAATGTCAGCTAGTTGACTTCCTGCATGACCTGTTTTGGCCTGTTTCCTGCTCGTTAGCATCTCCACTAGAGGGCAGGCTGGGCTGGTGAGGAGAGAAAGAAAGGAGCGTTTTCATTCTCTAGCTAATCCTGTCCTCCTTTCCTCTACTGCAGCCCCCAGCCTGGTGACCACACAGAGCTCCTGGGACAGTTCCATTTTTGGAAGTGACTGATGCTCATACAGGTGTTTAAACATTGCCTTGTAGCATTCTCTGTGTCGATGGAAATGGAGAGTGTGCTAATTTACCTAGGGACTTAAAATGTGTTGACTAGAAAGCCACTATGTAATTATGGGATGTTCTAATACTCTCGTATCTTGTGTCTGTAAGAATCAGATTTTTCTGTGTGTAGGGTAGGAGCTACAGATGTAATATAAGTAAATACCCTTTAGTGGCCCGGGGTAGTGGCTCACACCTGTAATCCCAGCACTTTGGGAGGCTGAGGCAGGTGGATTGCTTGAAACCAGGGGTTCCAGACCAGCCTGGCCAATATAGTGAGACCCCATCTCTAAAAAAATAAATAAATAAAAATTAGCCAGGTGTGGTGGCTTGCTGCTGTAGATACTCGGGAGGCTGAGGCAAGAGGATCATTTGAGCCCAGGAATTCGAGGCTGCAGTGAGCTGTGACCACACTACTGCATTACAGCCTGGGCAACAAAGCAAGTCCGTGTCTCAGGAAAACACCAGAAACCCCTTTAGCCCTGATTTTGAATAGAACATATCAGTATGAATTCATGAGGTTTTATCTTCTGTCGCTACCCACCAAAAAGATCTAGAAACAATGACCAATCCAATATCAATGAACACTCCTAGCATCCAGATTGTGGTCTTAAAATGCCATTTCCCCCTGAAAGAAGCCAGACCTTCTTAGAGAAATGGCTGATTCCAGGTTTGGGAAAGGAAATGAACACGATGAGCATGGAGCAACTTACACCATATATAGCCGGGAAGCAAGGAGTATGTATCATGTCAAAAGGACTCAGCTGTTTTTGGCCTAGCTTCCATAGCCAAATGTGGGACAATTTGAACATTTTAATAAGGTCAATTTAATAAACACTAAGTATGTTTAAATCCATGAGTTCATAATGTTTGTGTGTAACTAACTGGTTACCTTTTCGAAGGATTGATAGGAAATCAAATCATTATTTTGAAGATGGCAAATAAAGAATTGAGCAGTTATCTTGCTGTTCCTGTATAAATGATACCACAGGGTGATGAAATAGAAATGTCTATTTTATAAAATTATTGCAACTGTTATGACAACTCAAATATGGCTGTTTTGCAATCCTTAGTGAGTTAATGCATTTAGACACTGAACATCTGGGTCTGGATTCGTTAATGGGTTAATTGAAGGAAAAGAAAGGAATGGAGGGGGAATCCGGAATCCGTAGACTGATAGAGACTTGAAAGTCAAGCGAAATTTTTTTTTTAAATGGGAGCAAAGCTAAACTATAGTGTCTAAGGATCTACATTTAGGTGATCAAACTATAAAAAAATGCAAAGAAGTATTTATTACTCACCATAGTATCCCTTATGGCAGGAAGGGGTGGCTGTGATAGAGATGGGCAACAGGGTCAGGGCGGGGCAGGGTTGGTGTCTGGCAAAGTTCTGTTTCTTTCCCTGGGTGATGTTCCAAAGGCGTTCACTTTATGATAGTTTATTCAGCCATACCTTTGTTTTAGATGGTTTTCTTTATCTGTGTTTTATTTTAAAATAAAAAGATTATAATGTGTTAACTATATTTTATCAGTTATCTGGAGCTGAAGGGCATGCAGCCCAATTTTATTCTAATTAATAAAAATCATTTTTTTTTTTTTTTTTTGAGACGGAGTCTTGCTCTGTCACCCAGGCTGGAGTGCAGTGGCCGGATCTCAGCTCACTGCAAGCTCCTCCTCTCGGGTTCACGCCATTCTCCTGCCTCAGCCTCCCAAGTAGCTGGGACTACAGGCACCCGCCACTTCGCCCGGCTAGTTTTTTATATTTTTTAGTAGAGACGGGGTTTCACCGTATTAGCCAGGATGGTCTCGATCTCCTGACCTCATGATCCGCCCGTCTCGGCCTCCCAAAGTGCTGGGATTACAGGCTTGAGCCACCGTGCCCGGCCAATAAAAATCATTTTTAAGGCTAACACTTTCTTGTCCCTGTGCATTTAGATGCCAGAAAGGTGCCTGGAACTCCAGTTCCCTGCCTCTTAGCTGAAGGGATTTATTTTTAAATCTTTTTTCTTTCTCTCCTAGATTTTATTTACATTGCTCATGTTCCTTTTAAACTGTAGAGTCAGCAATATGTAATATACGCTACAGGGCCTACTCTAATCATTATAAAGTGGAAAGGTGATGATAGCTAACATGTATTAAATGACTATTCAGCGCCAGGAATAGTTCTGAGTGCTTTATTCCACTGACTCTTAATCTTCCCAACAAGATTGTAAGGTGTAGGCATTTCCATTTTACAGATGAAGCAACTGAGAGGCACCTCTGGCTTGAGTCTACTATGTGTTTAATATCTGTGCTATGCTGCTTCTGATGGTATTCAGTTACATGCTATTTATGAAGCGAAGAATTTGGCTGTCTTTTATTATTTTTTAATTTTATTAATTTTATTATTTTTTTTTGAGACAGAGTCTCACTCTGTTGCTCAGGCTGGAGTGCAGTGGTGTGATCTCAGCTCACTGCAACCTCCGCCTCCTGGGTTCAAGTGATTCTCCCTCCTCAGCCTCCTGAGTAGCTGGAATTACAGGTATGTGCCACCATGCCTGGTTAATTTTTGTATTTTTAGTAGAGATGGGATTTCACCATGTTGGTCTGGCTGGTCTCAAACTCCTGACCTTAGGTGATCTGCCCACCTCGGCCTCCCAAAGTGTGAACTACCGTGCCTGGCCGGCTGTGTTTTAAAGTACAGTATACTCCATTGTTAACTTTGTTATAACCTCTGTTCCACTCTGACCTTTAGATTTTTACACATTCTGGCTGGTCACTGGCATTTCCTATGAGAACACTTGGTGTTTCCTCTTCTAGGTTTTTCCTTTGAGGGAGTTCCCAATAATTCCATTTTATTTGTTGAAGTTTGTTCCCTGTTTCTGGGTAAAGACTCCCATACTACCCACCTTAGTTTATAATTCCCTCAGCCTGATCCAGATTGCACAGAAGTTATCCTAAGCTGATGCTCCTGACTCATGTGAGATCATTGCACCCTTTTCCTGATTACTCTCCAAAGTTGATTTCAGATGAATTTAGGCTAAGACCTTGATACTCAAAACTGTAGCCCCCAGACTGGCAGCATCAGCATTACCCAGGAGCTTGTAAGGAAAACAAAATCTTCAGGCTACTACACACTTGCCAAGTGACAATCTGCATTTTAACAAGATCGCCAGGTGATTCAAAGGCACTTTTAAGTTTGAGAAACACGGAATAGGTGACTTTTTATTTTTTATTTTACTACTATTTTTTGAGATGGAGTCTCGCTTTATCCCCCAGGCTGGAGTGCAATGGCATGATCTCGGCTCGCTGCAACCTCTGCCTCCTGAGTTCAAGTGATTCTCCTGAATAGCTGGGATTACAGGCACTTGCCATCATGCCCGGCTAATTTTTGTATTTTTGTAGAGAAGGGGTTTCACCGTGTTGGCCAGGCTGGTCTTGAACTCCTGACCTCAGGTGATCCTCCCTCCTCAGCCTCCCAGAGTGGTGGGATTACAGGCATGAGCCACTGCGCCCGGCAGAATAGGTGACTTCTAAGGTCCTTGCAGTTCTAAATGTCTATACTACTATGAAAGACATGTCTGTGCAGTTTTATCACTTTAACCCTTAGCTCTATTGTTTACTAATGGTGAAGCTTTGGACAAATTACTTGACCTCTCTGTGCCTTTGTTACTTCATCTGTAAAATGGTAATTCCCCCAAAGGGTTGTTATATATGTGCTTAGAACAGTACCTTGTTGGGAATAGGCCCCCAAAATCTGGCCATAAACTGGCCCCAAAACTGGCCATAAGCAAAATCTCTGCAGCACTGTGACATGTTTGTGATGACCATGTCGCCCACACTGGAAGGTTGTGGGTTTACCAGAATGAGGGCAAGGAAACCTCGCCCACCCAGGGTGGAAAACTGCTTAAAGGGGTTCTTAAACGATAAACAATAGCATGAGCAATCTGTGCCTTAAGGACATGCTCCTGCTGCAGATAACTAGCCAGAGCCCATCCCTTTGTTTCCCATAAGGAATACTTTTAGTTAATCTGTAATCTATAAAAGCAATGCTTATTGCTGTCAATAAATACGTGGGTAAATCTCTGTTCGAGGCTCTCAGCTCTGAAGGCTGTGAGACCCCTGATTTCCCACTCCACACCTCTATATTTCTGTGTGTGTGCCTTTAATTCCTCTGGTGCCACTGGGTTAGGGTCTCCCTGACCGAGCTGGTCTTGGCAAGTGGTGCCCGTATGTGGGGGCTCAAATTCAGGTCAAAGGGTCGCCAGAGCGACAGTTGGAGAATGTGGAACTAAGGTGGAGGACACCTGAGTACTCTTAAAGCAGTCCCCGTGGTGAGTAAGAAGGGGAGCTCGGAGGCAGCAGGGTAACAGTGGGACAAGTGTGGGCTCTGGTTCATTCCACCTTGGAACCTTTTCACACTGATGATGACGAGGAATGAGAGTATAATGAAGTAACAGAAGAAGTAACAGTAGGTTTGTTTGCCAGCTAAAGCTAAAGCGGCAAAGGAGGGATAGGTTCATCCCTACCCTTCTGCACCCATCATTATTATTTTGAAGAAAAAGAGTGGCCTGATCCTCCAGATCTTTCTTTTCCGGAGGATCACTGGGCGAAAAGTAGTTGCCTCAGTGACTGTTCGAGCAGGGCCTCGAGCGACTGCTCTCAGTTCTATTCAGGCAGGAGCTCAGCAAGTTAGATAAGAGGGTGATGTGGAAGCTTGGCAGTTGCCTGTTAGAATACACCCCCCAGATCAACAGGGAAATATTATAGCTACATTTGACTCTTTTCCTTTTAAATTACTCAAAGAATTTAAGCAAGCTGTTAATCAGTATGGACCAGGTTCTCCTTTTGTAATGGGACTGTTAAAGAATGTTGCTGTTTCGGCCGGGCGCGGTGGCTCAAGCCTGTAATCCCAGCACTTTGGGAGGCCGAGACGGGCGGATCACGAGGTCAGGAGATCGAGACCATCCTGGCTAACACGGTGAAACCCTGTCTCTACTAAAAAATACAAAAAACTAGCCGGGCGAGGTGGCGGGCGCCTGTAGTTCTAGCTACTCGGGAGGCTGAGGCAGGAGAATGGCGTAAACCCGGGAGGCGGAGCTTGCAGTGAGCTGAGATCCAGCCACTGCACCCCAGCCTGGGCGACAGAGCAAGACTCCATCTCAAAAAAAAAAAAAAAAAAAAAAAAAAAAGAATGTTGCTGTTTCCGGTGGGATGATTCCTACTGACTGGGATGCTCTTACTCGAGCTTGTCTAACTCCTGCTCAGTTCTTACAGTTTAAAACTTGGTGGGCAGATGAAGCTTCCATTCAGGCTGCTCGCAACGCCCAGGCCCAACCTCAAATTAATATAACTGCAGACCAACTTTTGGGGGTCGGCGGCTGGGCTGGTTTAGATGCACAAGTGATCATGCAGGATGATGCCATAGAGCAGCTTAGAGGAGTGTGCATTAGAGCTTGGGAAAAAATCACTTCAGGTGGAGAACAATACCCTTTCTTTAGTGCTGTAAAGCAGGGACCAAAAGAACTGTATGCGGATTTTATAGCTTGGTTACAAGAGTCTCTTAAAAAGGTGATTGCAGATTCGGCTGCTCAGGATATAGTGTTACGGTTATTAGCTTTTGACAATGCTAAGCCTGATTGCCAGGCTGCTCTGCAACCTATTAGAGGGAAAGCACATTTAGTTGATTATATCAAGGCCTGTGATGGTATCGGAGGTAATCTGCATAAAGCTACTTTGTTGGCACAGGCAATGGCAGGACCAAGAGTGGATAAAGGAAATATTCCGTTTCCTGGAGCTTGTTTTAACTGTGGAAAGCATGGTCATACTAAAAAAGAATGTAGAAAAAATCAGCAAGTCAGGCCACCAGATAGGGGAAAAAAGAAAACTGCTGAACCTGAAATATGTCCAAAATGTAAAAAAGGAAAACATCGGACTAAACAGTGTCACTCTAAGTTTGATAAAGATGGGAACCCGATTTCGGGAGACGCTATGAGGGGCCCATCCTGGGCCCCATTCCAAACCGGGGCATTTCTGGCTCAGGCCATTCCCTCACCCCTGTACAATATCTGTCCCCTGCCCCAGCTGGTAGTGCCGCAGTAGATTTATGCTGCACAAAAGCTGTGAGCCTTCTGCCTGGGGAACCCCCACAAAAGGTCCCAACAGGAGTCTGTGGACCCTTGCCAGCAGGGATGATAGGATTACTTCTAGGAAGGTCTAGTTTAAGTTTAAAAAGGGTACAAATATAAACAGGAGTCATTGATTCAGGTTACAATGGGGAAATTCAAATTATTATATCTACTTCTGTTCCCTGGAAAGCAGAGCCAGGAGAGCGCATAGCACAGCTCCTGATTGTGCCATATGCGGGAATGGGGGAAAAGTGAAATTAAATGAACAGGAGGAATTGGAAGCACAAATAAACAAGGCAAAGCAGCTTATTGGGTAAATCAAATTACTGATAAACGTCCTACCTGTGAAATAACTATTCAGTGAAAGAAATTTAAAGGTTTGGTAGATACAGGAGCCGACATTTCAATCATTTCTCTGCAGCACTGGCCGCCCACTTGGCCAATTCAACCTGCTCAATTTAACATAGTTGGAGTTGGTAAAGCCCCTGAAGTATATCAAAGTAGTTATATTTTGCACTGTGAAGGGCCCAATGGACAACTTGGGACTATTCAACCAGTTATAACTTCTGTACCTATAAATTTATGGGGAAGAGATTTATTGCAACAATGGGGAGCACAAGTATTCCAGAACAATTATATAGCCCTCAAAGTCAACATATGATTCATGAAATGGGGTATGTCCCTGGTATGGGACTAGGAAAAATTTGCAAGGTTAAAAAAAAACCGCTTCAAGCGAAAGGACAACAGTTCCCACCAAGGTTTAGAATATCATTTTTGATGGCGGCCATTGTTAAGCCTCCAGAACCTATGCCTTTAAAATGGTTAACGGATAATGTCCCAGGCTATACTAGCCAATCTCTAGCTACATTTTTCTCTGTATGGAATATTAAACACATTACTGGTATCCCATATAATTCTCAAGGACAAGCCACAGTGGAAAGAATGAATCTCTCCCTAAAACGGCAGCTGCAAAAGCAGAGGGAGGAAAACAGGGAATATGGAACACTGAAGATGCAACTGAATCTAGCATTATTAACTTTAAATTTTTTGAGTCTGCCCAAAGGCCAGATGGTATCAGCAGCTGAACAGCATCTACAGAAACCAACTGCAAAGACAGAAGCCGAACAACTGGTTTGGTGGAGAGATCTGATAACAAAAAGTTGGGAAATAGGTAAAATAATAAACTTGGGGTAGAGGTTATGTTTGTGTTTCTCCAGGCCAAAATCAACAGCCAATTTGGATACCATCAAGACACCTGAAAGCTTATCATGAGCGAGATGCTGAGAAAGAGATTCCAGAAGGATCCCGAGGACCCCCCAGTTGCAGCCATGTCAAGACTGATGCTGAGAGAGGAGGACCCCAACTGTCACAAGCAACACCCGTCGAACACAGCCACCCACCTGGAGACAGATCAAGAAGCAGTCACAGATGGCGGAAGAAAACCTGAGCAAAGTGGGACAATCAGTCACAATGAGTAATTTAATGGTAGCTATGATAGCGGTGATCACCATTGCCATGAGTATTTCTTCAACAAGGGCTAACACAGAGAACAATTATACTTATTGGGCATATTTATCAATCTTGTCTGGCAATAATGTCTGGATGTAATCACTCTATGACACAGTTATACACGCTTTCTGATCTTAGTATTTACCATAATAAATCTGCTCCTATAATTGAGGCATACCGCCCTCAAAAACCTATTTGTAAACAGGATTGCCTCAGTTAGAAAAAATGAATGTACTTGTTTAGGAAGATTGCATTGCAGAACAGGCAGAAGTGCTGCTCTCCGATTCCCATGGAGTCATTATTAATTGGTCCCCTGAGGGAATCTTTAGCTTGAATTGCACCTCTCAGTCTGCATGCCATGGTCACACTATGTTCAGCTGGTCTGAACAAAATGGTCAGATGGTAGAAATGATAAGAAGTATGGCAAGAGTTCCTATTATCTGGAACCATGGCGGTATAGTGGCATCTCACCCTCAAATGATGTGGCCTGTTGTAGGAGCTAAACAAGGATTTGTAGAAACTATTATTAAAAGAACAAACATTTAAGGCATCCCAGGCACACCTGACCTTAATGCCAGGAACCGGAGTGCTTGAAGAAGCTGCAGACAGATTAGCAGCTAGTAACCCATTAAAATGGATAAAAACACTTGGAAGCTCTGTGATGTCAATGATGATTGTGCTTTTAATGTGTGTCATTTGTCTTTGTATAGTCCGCAGATGCGGATCCCGACTCCTGCGACTCCTGCGAGAAGTAGCTCAGTGTGACAAAGCTGCCTTTGTTTTTATCACTTTGCAAATCAAATAAGGGGGACATTTGGGGAATAGGCCCCCAAAATCTGGCCATAAACCGGACCCAAAACTGGCCATAAACAAAATCTCTGCAGCACTGCAACATGTTCGTGATGGCCATGACACCCACGCTGGAAGGTTGTGGGTTTACCGGAATGAGGGCAAGGAACGCTTGGCCCACCCAGGGTGGAAAACTGCTTAAAGGGGTTCTTAAACTACAAACAATAGCATGAGCGATCTGTGCCTTAAGGACATGCTCCTGCTGCAGATAACTAGCCAGAGCCCATCCCTTTATTTTGGCCCATCCCTTTGTTTTCCGTAAGGAATACTTTTAGTTAATCTACAATCTATAAAAACAATGCTTATCACTGACTTGCTGTCAATAAATATGTGGGTAAATCTCTGTTCAAGGCTCTCGGCTCTCAAGGCTGTGAGACCCCTGATTTCCTATTCCACACCTCTATATTTCTCTGTGTGTGTCTTTAATTCCTCTAGCACCGCTGGGTTAGGGTCTCCCCGACCGAGCTGGCCTCGGCAGTGCCTGGCACATAGAAGGTGCTACAGAAGTGTTGTTAGCTGTCCTAATATTGAATATGCTTCCATGAATACTATGTAACTCCCAGTGCCAGGTCAGGTGGGGGAAGAACAAATTTGAGAACTGACAATGAAGCCACTTCACTGGAGAATGGGGTTGTAGAGGCTTCTGCAATCTAAGTGGGAGGTCAGGAATTTTAGGCCTGGGGGCTGTACTGAACAGCTTGCTCAGGCCCTCACCATTTTTTTTTTTTTTTTTTGAGATGGAGTCTCTCTCTGTCACCCAGGCTGGAGTGTGCAGTGGCACGATTTTGGCTCACTGCAAGCTCTGCCTCCTGGGTTCACACCATTCTCCTGCCTCAGCCTCCCAAGTAGCTAGGACTACAGGCACCCGCCACCACGCCTGGCTAATTTTTTTTTTTTTTTTGGTATTTTTAGTAGCTACAGGGTTTCACCATGTTAGCCAAGATGGTCTCAATCCCCTGACCTCGTGATCCGCCCACCTCAGCCTCCCAAAGTGCTGGGATTACAGGCATGAGTCACGGCGCCGAGCCTCACCTTTTTTTTTTTTTTTTAAAGAGGATAGAGTGGATAGTGCCTTCTCCCAGCAATTCCTATGTCTGTGACCCAGTGCTAGAGCTGCCTGTAAAACAGATCTTTGGTTGTGCTGGGCTGTGCTTCTTCCAGGGGCTGGAAGAAGATTGCGAGATTGGTATTAGAGGGAAGCCTGTGAAGATAGGTGGGAAATGAAAACAGTACAAATCTTGTGTAAAATAGATAAGCATCTCTTATTATTGGACAGTCTTTGTGGGAAGGTCTATGGCACATAGAAGATGTTAATTAATATCAAATTGCTAGTATTTTCTGCAAGATGACTTCCCTATTCCCAGATGAGGGTGCTATGTCCTCTTGCTAGACTACAGCCTCAGTTCACATTTTGTGCACACGTCTTTCCAGGGCTTCAAGCTCAGCCAACACCTCTTTGGGCAGATCCTGGTTGACCTGCTCTGTTAGGTAGCTCCGAATGTCACGAACCTCCTGTTCCCAAAAATCCTTGGGGAGGGAGAACAGCTGAGTGGTGTCTATAGCTCCGAGGCCACTGAGATCCAAGGCTCCCTCCTTTGGCACCAGCCCAATGGGTGTCTCTCGGGCACTGTCCTCCCCCTCTAACCGCCGGCAGATCCAGTCTAGCACCCGAGCATTCTCCCCAAAGCCTGGCCACAGGAAGTGCCCTGCCTCGTCACGCCGGAACCAGTTGACATGGAAGATACGGGGCAGCTGGGCCCCCTTGCGCCCCTCCATACTCAGCCAGTGTTCCAGGTAGTGCCCAAAGTTGTAGCCAAAAAAGGGCCGCATGGCAAATGGGTCGTGCATGATGATCTTCCCTAGGGAGGGGAGCAAGATGGGTAAGGAATCTTCCTTTTCACTGGAGAAGGGAAGGGCACCCTGCACCCAGTTGGAAGAAGCTGTGAAAGGCTCATGGTTCTGGCATATCTTCAGGGATGGGGAAAAGATAGAAGTGGGAAGAGGTGGAGCCATATCAGACTCCAGGGGTGGACAAAAGGAAGGTCTGGCTCAGGAAGGGAGAGAGGAAGTGCTGTGTGTGCACAGAGGAGAGGGAGGAATGGCGAGGGTGCTCACCTTTGTGTTCTGCTGCAGCAGTGGACTCAGAGCGCATGGCACTGCCCACAAACACCCCATGACGCCAGTTGAAGGCCTCGTATACCAGGGGTACCCCTAGATCACCAATGAACAGAGTCACAGGCAGCCCTTTTCTTTGGACCCTCACTCCAGCCCTTCTGGTGAGCTTGACTGGTACTGTCTCTCCTAGGACCTTGGCTATCCCATTTTCAGACCCTTTGCCTCCTCCCAAGTTTGCATTCACCACGGGAGAACTCTGGAGACAGACAGCTACAGGTAAGATGCAGGCCGAGGCTCTGGATCAGAGGGAGGGAGGTAGACCCTGATACAGACATAGCCCTTTTGCCAAGAACATGGAGCTCACATGTTGTTTACCTTTGGGTCTGCGGCCACCAAAGATTATTGCGTCAATGGGGACACCCTCTGGGGCCTCCCAGGCTGGGTCCATGATGGGGCACTGGCGAGCCGGGGCACAAAAGCGAGAGTTAGGATGTGCACAGGGCTCCTTGTCACCTGGCAGAGGAAATACAAACACTATTATTTCCAAGGTCATGTCGACCCCCAACACACACATATATGGGCACACATTCTTGCAGGGTTCTTTTTTTTTTGTTTTTTTTTTTTTGTCTCATCAGCTGCCTAGAACTTTGTGTGATAAGGAGCAGAGAGAAGGGAGCCAGGGCATCTCCAAAAGCTCAGGTTATTTAGCCATGAAGGTGCTGCCAGCTAAGCTATGTGAGAAAAGAGTGGGAGAGGAATTGGGGTTTGGCAGCACACTAATGTTTGTGCCAAGCTACTGGCACTTGGCACTGACCAGGGCTCAAGGGAATGGGGTTAGATATGGGCATAAGGTTATAATAATTTTTCCCCCAGAAACTATTTCGTTATTTGCGAGATTATTATTTAAATACCCAAACCTAAAGCAAAAACTGAGAATGTCAGCTTAGTACCTCAGACAATTGACTTTCCATCAGCAAACTGGGGAAGACAGACTCTCCTAAATTACCAAAATGCAAACAGGAATTTATTTTATCTTTTTATTTTTGAGGTGGAGTCTCGCTCTGTTGCCCAGGCTGTAGTGAGCGCAGTGGCGCAATCTCAGCTTACTGCAACCTCCACCTCCCGGGTTCGAGCAATTCTCCTGCCTCAGCCTCCCCAATAGCTGGGATTACAGGCACCCACCACCATGCCTGGCTGATTTTTTTGTATTTTTAATAGAGATGGGGTTTCACCATGTTGGCCAGGCTGGTTTCAAACTCCTGACCTTAGGTGATCTGCCCACGTCGGCCTCCCAAAGTGCTAGGGGTGAGCCACTGCACCTGGCCTGATTTTATTTTATTAATTAATTTATTTATTTGTGAGACGGAGTTTCACTCCGTCGCCAGGCTGGAGTGCAGTGGCACGATCTTGTCTCACTACAACCTCTGCCTCCTGGGATCAAGCGATTCTCCTGCCTCCTGAGTAGCTGGGATTACAGGCGTGAGCCACCATGCCCAGCTAATTTTTGTATTTTTAGTAGAGATGGGGTTTTGCCATGTTGCCAGCCTGGTCTTGAACTCCTGACCTCAGGTGATCCACCCGCCTCAGCCTCCCAAAGTGCTGGGATTATAGATGTCCACCCAGCAAGGAATTGATTTTAAAGCTAACAAAATGCTGGAGATTTCCCTGCCCTGCTTAGACCCTGATGAAGTGATAGGGCTTGAAGAATAGAGATAGGGATATCACATGGGTAGGGATAACCTTAGGAGCCCAGGTCATACTTGGCACCTTCAGGTGTCCTGGAGAGGGATTGGGACTAAGTCAGTGGCACATGTATGAAGCACCACTGTGTGGCCCCTGAGTGGACACATCCCCTTCTCTGCTGGAGGTTGCTGGTTAGACATGGGGGGTGAGGAAGCCATGGGGCCCAGATCCCCACTCTATCCCATCCCCAGCTTCTGCCTCCCATCGCAGATAAGAGCCATCCTTCATCAGCACCCAGTGCAGGACCCTAACACAGGGTATTGTTCTGGGAATTGAAGCTGGGGACAAGATGCCTTAGTTATGCCCCCGAATCTGGAGATGATGAAAGGGTTGGGGAACTAGCCTGTGGGGAAAGATGAAAGTTTCTTGAATTTCTCAGTTGGGTGGGAAGGCTGAGAGGGGCTTAATGATGGTGTTAGTAAAAATAAAGGGTGATTAGATGAGGCAAGGAGGGTGACTGCTAGGCCAGCCTGGCAAACCTGAATATAGGCTTCAGTGACCACAAGGCCACCCTCCCCTCCCACGCTTTTCTTTGCCCCCGCCTCGGTGTCTGGACTGCCTAACTGCAGAAGGCCATGGAAAGAATACTGAAGGTCCAGAGTGCAGGGCTCAGGGAAAGGTGGGACTCCCAGGCACCCGGGGTAATGACAGGATTCAGAAACTAGCTTCTGGGAAAGACTCAAGCACTGACCTAATTTTGTTTATAGGAAGGGATTGGGGTGAATGCTTTGGAGGGACAGGGGAAGGGTGAGGGTAACAATACTGACCTTTAGACGGTGGTTATTATACAGGGGACAGTGGGAGCCAAGTGGCAGGAGGACAGTCGGAGCAGAGGAGGCAGGTTTCCCTTTTCCTAATGGGTCAAACTTTATGGATAGTGCTTGGAGCCCAATACCTTCTGTAACAATGTTCAAAAGTCCTTCCTTTTCCTTTCATTAAAAAAATCCAGCCTGGCCGGGCGCGGTGGCTCAAGCCTGTAATCCCAGCACTTTGGGAGGCCGAGGCGGGTGGATCACGAGGTCAGGAGATCGAGACCATCCTGGCTAACATGGTGAAACCCCGTCTCTACTAAAAATACAAAAAAATAGCCGGGCGAGGTGGCGGGCGCCTGTAGTCCCAGCTACTCGGAGGCTGAGGCGGGAGAATGGCGTGAACCCAGGAGGCGGAGCTTGCAGTGAGCCGAGATCGCGCCACTGCACTCCAGCCTGGGCGACACAGCGAGACTCCGTCTCAAAAAAAAAAAAAAAAAAAAAAAAAAAAATCCAGCCTATATTTATTATTGAGAGTCTACTGTGTGTTTGTCAGTGTGCTAAACCCTTTTTATGCACTCTTTAATCCTCCAACAACCTCATGAGATAGGTACTATCACAACTACCTGCATTCAACTGATGTGGAAAGTAAAGCTTAGAGGTTGAGCAACTTAGCCAGATCACAAAACCAGTGACTGGTGGACTTGGGACATGAACTGAGATTTTGCCTGGGACTGGAAACTGCAGACGTTCATGACTTCTGTGCCTCCTAGCAGTCCTAGAAGATGGCTGGAGGTCGTGGAGAAGGCTTTTCCACCATTAAGGTGCTGAGGCCTGGAGGCTGTGCCACACCTTCCCTACTGCACATACCAGGTTTCCAGGGTTTGCCCAGCCAGGAAGTCACAGTAACACCAGGTGGAAGAGGCTGGTCAATGCCCTCCCAGTACACGCCACCATCGCTGGTCTCAGCCACGTTGGTAAAAATAGTGTTACTCTGGATTGTAGCCATGGCGTTGGGATTGGTGGTGGCAGAGGTACCAGGGGCAACCCCAAAGAAGCCGTTCTCAGGGTTGATAGCCCGGAGTCGACCTGTTAGAAGAAGTGAAAGAAAGGAAGGACCAAACAAGGAAAACTTGAGATGTAAGACCAAAGAAGGTCCTGCTCCACCCCTCCCTGTCCTGAGATGGACCCAAGATCTGATGAGGAAAGGCTGTCTCTAGGGTGGCTGGGCTGCCAGAGGAATGGAGCAGGGTTGGGTGTTCAGGAAACTTTCTCACTGACAAAGTCACTGTGAACACTAAAGAGGAGACCCCAAGGCTCTGACAAGAGCCAGAACCAAGAGTGTGATCTGAGGGTCCCTCACCTTCACTGTCAAACCTCATCCAAGCAATGTCATCCCCCACACACTCCACTTTCCAGCCTGGCAGTGCGGGCCGCATCATGGCCAGGTTGGTCTTGCCACAGGCACTGGGGAAGGCGGCTGCCACATAGCGCTTCTTCCCTGCAGGGCTGGTGATGCCCAGGATCTGTGCATTGGGGAGAGAGGGAATAAGAAAGAGGTCACCAAAGGTCAGGGCATGGTCTTCATGGGGAAGGACAGCTAGGGTTTAACAGGGAGGACCAATGTTTATTCACTATATAGGTGACTGCCCTGCCATTAGGCCTGGGTGAGTGGCAGGGGAAACCCCAACATTCAGCAGCCTGAGGCCAAAGTTTTGGACCTTCAAGTAGAGTCCCTGCCCACCAGCCTGGCACCTGGCAGGAGGGAGGTGAGGCTGAGGCACTGGCCAGGCCCCACCCCTGCCCCGTCCCCAGCAGCTGCCCTGCTCCTCACCAGGCCCTCACCAGCATGTGCTCTGCCAGCCAGCCCTCATCCCGGGCCAACCGAGAGGCGATGCGCAGGGCAAAGCACTTCTTGCCCAGCAGGGAGTTGCCACCATAGCCGCTGCCGAAGGAGACGATCTCCCGCTGGTCAGGCACGTGGCCAATCAGGGTTTTCTCTGGGTTGCACGGCCACTGGCTCACCGGCTCCCCTGGGGACAATGGGGTCATGGGGCTGCTGGCAGCAGCATCGTGAACTGGGGTGTCAGGGGCCAGAGGGATCAGGGATTGGCAGGAGAGACACTTGGAAGCAGTAGCAGCACCAAGAGGTGGCTAAAGCCCCCCACCTCATAATAACCATCAGCTTTTGTGCCCCTATTCTTGGACACGGACTTTTCTCAATCTTGTGCAAAGTACTCTGCAAACACAGCCTCACACCTCCGCTGGGACTGTTGCTCTGGATCTTGGGAATTAGGTTGCCAGAGAGGACAGGTTCTTAGGGTCTGTGGAGAAGTAGGACTTGGGATTTCCTCTGAGTACAAGAAGGCCTCTGTGTCCCCCTTGGGGCAGAGCAGGTGCTTACCTTGTCCTGTCAGGGGCTGGCCCACGGAGTGCAGACACTTGACAAAGTCACCATCTCCCAGGGCCTGAAGCACGGGCGTCCCCAGTCGGGTCATAATACGCATGCTTGCCACCACGTAGGCTGAGTCAGTGAGCTGCACCCCAATGCGGGACAGCGGGGAGCCCACAGGACCCATGCTGAATGGAAGCACATACATGGTGCGGCCTGTGGAGGAAAGCATCCCCTGGATGAAGGGTTCCAAACCTGTTCATATCTTCCATGCCCCTGCCACTCTGTCCCTGCCCTGGTTACCCTGCATGCAGCCTGGAAACCTCTCATCCACAGCTTGCTGGAAATCAGCTGGGGACATCCAGTTGCCCAGCTGCCCACGGGCCCCACCAGCTGGGAGAGGTACCGTGTCCCGCTGAGAAGGAGTTACAATCACCGTCTTGCTCTCTACTCGTGCCACATCCTTGGGGTCTGTGCGGGCCAGCCAGCTGGGGGAGAGCGTACTGTCAGGAGGTTTCCCTTGTCCCTAGACCCACTTTTTCAAGTCCAACTTTGACTCCAGGTCTTCTGTTGGCCTTATTTTTCCCCACCCAATCACATCTCAGGCCCTTCCTCCAGACTTTGCCCCATCTAAGGGGTGTTTCCCCAAGGTCTCAGCCCTCTGGAGGTCTCTGCCCCTGGCAAAATCTCCCTGAACTGGTGAGAAAAAAAAAAAGCAAAGGATCTATTTATGTCAGCTTATTCATTTAGCATTAAAATAAAATACAAACTACAAACCAGACCAGGCACGGTGGCTGACGCCTGTAATCCCAGCACTTTGGGAGGCTGAGGTGGGTGGATCATTTGAGGTCAGGAGTTTGAGACCAACTTGGCCAACATGGTGAAACCCTGTCTCTACTAAAAATACAAAAATCAGCTGGGCGTGGTGGCGCATGCCTGTAATCCCAGCTACTCGGGAGGCTGAGGCAGGAGAATTGCTTGAACCTGGGAGGCAGAGGTTGCTGTGAGCTGAAATCATGCCACTGCACTCCAGCCTGGGTGATACAGTGAGACTCTGTCTCAAAAAAAACAAAAAACAAAAAACAAAAAAAAAACAGTTTCTTTTTTTTGAGACAGAGTTTCGCTCTTATTGCCCAGGCTGGAGTGCAATGAAGCGATCTCGGCTCATTGCAACCTCTGCCTCCTGGGTTTAAGTGATTCTCCTGCCTCAGTCTCCCAAGTAGCTGGGATTACAGGCATGCGCCACCATGCTGGGCTAATATGTGTGTGTGTGTGTGTGTGTGTGTGTGTGTGTGTATATATATATATATTTTTTTTTTTTTGTAGAGACGGGGTTTCTCTATGTTGGTCCGGCTGGTCTCAAACTCCCGACCTCTGGTGATCCACCTGCCTTGGCCTCCCAAAGTGCTGGGATTATAGGCATGAGCAAATCCCAGTTTCTGAGTCCGTTTACCCCAAAGCTCTCATTCTTGTTCATTCCATTAGGATGTTCTAATTAAGTTGATTATGTCTTGGTGAACCCAAAGTGGCCTCAGTGCACCTATCTTGCAGGTTGTGGAGCCCAAGGCTTACCAGTTATTGTACTTGGGGAGCTTTCGGATGAGGCCCTGCTGCTCCAGCAGGGTCAGTGTGGCAGTATTCTCAGCCTCAGTTCCATCACAGATGTGGATGCCCTCTGGTTGGCACAGGCGGGCACTGTGCTCTACAAAATCTTGAACGCCAGTGGGAAGCTGACCCAGATCTCCACTAAGCACTCGCAGAGTCTGGATGCTACGGCATGATGGCCAGCCTAAGGGGCTCAGCCCATGCCAGCTAAGCCTACAGGAGAAACAGGGAAGCAATGAGCTAGCTGCTGTCATCGAGGGTGGACGGGGTGGGTGGTGGGGAGACAGAAAGCTTGGGCTGTTGCAGCCTGCTAAAACATGTCTGCATGCAGGGACCATGAAGAGCAGGTTGCAGTTGGTGTGTGGGATGTGTTCAGGACACATGTACCTTGTAGCCTTCATGAGGCTTGAGGAGGGTGTCTCCTAGTCAGTTAGGGACAGATATGGCCAAATGAGCAAAAAAGGCACATGCCTGGCTGTGTGGAAGTGTCCATGTAGGCATGCTGATGTTACTGCATGTGTAGCCCATGCCCATGTTTAACTGTTTAATCAATGTTTAGAAATGAGTAGGGGGATGGCTGGGCATGGTGGCTCATGCCTGTAATCCCAGCACTTTGGGAGGCTGAGGCAGGTGAATCACGAGGTGAGGAGATCAAGACCATACTGGCCAACATGGTGAAACCCCATCTACTAAAAATACAAAAATTAGCCGGATGTGGTGGTGTGTGCCTGTAGTCCCAGCTACTCAGGAGGCTGAGGCAGGAGAATCACTTGAACCCGGGAGGTGGAGGTTGCAGTGAGCCGAGATTGTGACACTGCACTCCAGCCTGGGCAACAGAACGAGACTCTGTCTCAAAAAAAAAAAAGAGTAGGGGCCTTTGGCCCAAGTGTCAAGAAGCTGGGCCCAGGTGACAACTTCATATGTCTGGTGTTTGAAGCCTCATCCATTTTATTTCCATTTTCGAGTATAGTTTTTTATAAGTTAAAATGGCAACTGTTTTTATTCTTTCCTTCTGGTGTGTATGCTGTAAGACTATGAAAGCCCCAAGCAAAGGTCCCAGTCTTTGCAGTGCCAGGTTTCTAGATGAGGACTCTTGCACAGAGAATAGGTGACTGGATGCTGGGCTTCCAGGCCCTGATCTGCTGCTGCCCACTTGGACCAACAATGATTGTGTAAAATGTTGCCCTCGGGTAAGTATTTTTGAACTGTGCGGAAGGTTGACCACTGGGGAATGAGTGTCACTGGCTGGAGTTCATGGGCTTAATTCTTAGGAGGTCAGCGTCCTGTTGTCTGTCCTCTCATGGCCCTGGGGGAGAGAGAAGCAAGGTCTGCTCTGATTGGCCTGGACCCAAGGTGGAGTAAGCCTGAGAGAGCAAAGGCCATGAGAAGGATGTTACTCTCCTCCTCTACCAAGGCCTCGCCCATCAGAAACTGCCCCCACACCCAGGACCGCGTGATTCCGTGCTTCCCCTGGCTCTCCTTCCTAGAGGCCACATGCCTAGAGAGCTTTGGTGTTGGTGGGAGGGTGAAACAGCAGCCTGCTGGCAGCTGGGACTCAGAGGGTGTTAGCCTGGGGAAGGGAGAAAGCTCAGAGCATGGATGCGGGAGCTTGAGTCTGGCTGGGGTAGAAGCTGGGGTGGTTTCCGCTAAAGCAGGATAGATGATCAGTGTGGCCCCAGGGGCAGGGGAGGAGGGTTACTGGGACCTGGGTCTGTTCCTGCCTCAGAGGGAAGTTCTCCCTGAGCATTAATCTTCAAGACACACATCCTTGAGGAGAGCCTCTCTCCAGCTGGAGCCTCGCTCACGTTCTCTCTTGTGAAGCCCCCACACCCTCCTACAGCCCCCTAAGTGGGACCTTTCCTTCAAAGACTACCCACAAGGGCTGCCCACGTGGAACGGGCTGTGCGAGAGATGTGGGTCACTTCCGACTCTGAGACAAAACTGAGAAGAGAGACCTCAGAGAATAAATAGAAAGGAGACTAAGAGGAGGAGCAGATGAACAGGACGAGCCTGGGGGCTCCAGGCCTGGACAGAGGAAGAAGCCAGCTATGTAAGAAACGAAGGCAACTTGGCACCCTCCTCCCACCTTGCTTGCCTCCCTCTCCTGGCCCCAGGTCCCTCGGGCTGCCCTGGACTTCCCGCCAGGTTCCAGTCCTTCCAGTCCGGGAAAGGCCGGGAATGGATGTTTAACCTTCCATCTTCTTTAAGGGGCTCTGAGCTCAGTCTCCTGGGGCTCACGTACCCTTGTCCCCAGGGCCCTGCTGCCTCTCGAAGTACCCTGGGGCGCTGGCTGGGAGCCCGGTAGAGGTCCGAGGGAGGTATCTGGGAAGGAAAGGAGGATATGCGGAGACCCGACTCAGCAGAGACGAGCGAGGAGGGAGAGGAAGTTCTGAGAGTGACAGACAGAGATCGCGCGGTCGGAGGCGAGCGAGGCAGAGAAGGGGAGGTGCGGGCAGAAACGAGGAGCACAGGCCGGCTGCCCTCCCAAGAGACGCACGGCGCGGGAGGCCAGACCCACAGCAGTCGCCCCTGCCCGCCTCCGCCTAGGATGGGAAACCTGGCGGAGGCTGAGAGCAGGGGAGCGCCACTGGCAGCCCCGAGGGGGCGAGCGCAGCGGAAGGTGCGGGTGGGCCCCGGGCCGGGGGTCACTCACCGCAGGCCGGGGCGGTACAATGCGGCCATGGCACCTGGGCAGGGGCTGCGGGGTGGCCACGGAACCGAGCGGAGCCGGGGAGATATGGAAGGCGGGGAAGGAGGGAGCGCGGCGAAGCGAGCCACAGCAGAGGCTGGCGGGAGGCGCTTAAAAAGGAGGGGGGCAGGCGCGGGGGCGGAACCTGGTAGGGCTGGCGCGAGATTTCCTCCGCCCTGCCAGCAGGCTGGCTCCCTCGGCCTTGGGGCTCCAGGCCCCAGGTCAGCCCAGCCACCGCCCCAACCTCTGCCTCCCAACCGCCAAACCCACCTCTCCCATTGGAGGACTGGGTCCACCCTTCGGCCCCCGACTTCGAGGTCCCGCCCCCATCCGCCACCGCCCTACCCGCCGCACATGATGTAACTTTGAGGACTCTTGCTCCCCGGAGAGACACTAGGTGGCAAACAAGCTAGGAACGAGGGGCGAGGCCAGGGGCGGGAGGCCAAAGGGCCAGACGTCTAGAAGTTAGGGGGTTGGGCATTGCCTTTTCAGTTCCTCCTCCTAGGGACCCGACGCCCTGAGCCCTGGGCCTTTCTGTAGTCCAAGTGCCCAATGCTAAGGTCCACTTAGTTCCCAACTCCTAAATCCCCGCTTCTCCTCCTGATCAAGGCTCCTTTCTGTCTTACTGTGAAATGGTGGAGTCTCTCCACCCCTGAGTCTCTTCCTCGGTCCTCTGATCTGGTCATTCTCCTGCCCTGGCACACACCCCACCCCCGACGGAGTCTTACTCTGTCACCCAGGCTGGAGTGCAGTGGTGGATCTCGGCTCACTGCACACTCCGCCTCCTGGGTTCAAGCAATTATCCTGCCTCAACCACCAGAGTAGCTGGGATTACAGGCGCCCGCCACCACACGCGGCTAATTTTTTGTAGAGATGGGGTTTCTCCATGTTGGCCAAGCTGGTCTCCAACTCCTGACCTCGTGATCCACCCGCCTCAGCCCCCCAAAGTGCTGGGATTACTGGTGTGAGCCACCACGCCCGGCGTGGTCATTCTTTCTCTCCACAATCCAATGAGGAAATGCATCTGCTCACCCAGCTACCACCGTAAGGTCCTCAGGTGATTTCTCAAGCTATATCTCCATTCAGACATCTCTCTCCAACCTGAGACCACTGGATATCACCCACAATGCTATATAGCACCTCAAACTCAGCTTACCTATGATGGGTGTCTGCTCAGCATCCACTCCTCCTTTCTGGTAATAGCACCCTGATTTTCTTCTGGGGAACCATCCCCTCAGTCTGTATTGTCATGTGGGTCTTATGTCACCCCTCTTGGGGGTAGGCTTGCAGTTTAGCCAACTTTTGTGCTCCTCACTCTGGCCACAGCAATCAGGGATGTTCAAGGATGGGCATGAGATCCCTCTCCGGGACTTTTTCTGAAAACTTTGGAAGTGAGCTATTTCTGCTGACTTGCTGAGCTGGTAGAATATAAACCTGGAGCTGCTGGGTATTAGCTTGGCACTGCAAAGCAGGAACCTGTCTAAGAAGCCAGCCTAGAGGAAGCACAGCAGGGAGATGGCAAGCAATGGATTCCTGATTTCAGTTATAGGAATCGATGCATTTCTTTTCTTGCTCAAGCTAATTTTAATTGGAGTTCTGCCACTTGCAACAGAAACAATCTTGATTCTCAGATTTCTTGGTGTTCTATGCTGGAACATAGTGGGATAATGAGAGCTAGTCTCCAGCTATGGGCTTGCTGCTGGTCCCCGTCTCTTCCCCCTCAGGCTGTAGCCTATACTCAACCTCAGGTATATGTATTTGGATCTCTTTCTCCCCAGTCCATAGATCCAAACTCTGTCCACACTTACCCAGCTGCAAACAGATGCCTCTTGGCCACCCTTTGGGCCTAAAGGTGTGCACACTGGTGGCAGCATGGTTGACCTGAAGGTCATCTTGTTCTCCATAATCCTGCACTTGCTCTCATGGTTTCCTACCTCAGCAAATGGCACCATCATCTGTCCAATTGCCCCAAAGGGAATCAGTCTAGACTATTCTTATCCTCCATAGCTAATCAGATGCCAGGACCTTTGGATCTGTACTTCTCAATTAGCTCTCAAGTCTGTAACTATCCCCATGGCCAGGGCCTTAGTTCAGGGCGTATCTCTCACCTGGCTTCAGGTGATAGCTTCTTTTTTTTTTTTTTTTTGAGACGGAGTCTCGCCGTGTCGCCCAGGCTGGAGTGCAGTGGCCGGATCTCCGCTCACTGCAAGCTCCGCCTCCCGGGTTCACGCCATTCTCCTGCCTCAGCCTCCCGAGTAGCTGGGACTACAGGCGCCTGCCACCTCGCCTGGCTAGTTTTTTGTATTTTTTTAGTAGAGAGGGGGTTTCACCGTGTTAGCCAGGATGGTCTTGATCTACTGACCTCGTAATCCGCCCGTCTCGGCCTCCCAAAGTGCTGGGATTACAGGCTTGAGCCACCGCGCCCGGCCTCAGGTGATAGCTTCTAAGGCACTTCTTGGACTCCTGCCTCTCCAAACACCAACCCCTCTCCCAACCAAGCAACTCCCCACACTGTGCATGCAAATCCACTTGGAAAGTGAAGAGAGAAGAATAATGTTTATGGTATGGACAGTAAGTGCCAGGCTCTGTGTCAGCAACTTTGCATGCATAATCTCATCCCGTTTCACAACTATATTTTACACATGTGGACACAGGCTTAAAGAGTCATTTGCTCAAAGTCACACAACTGGTTAGCAGGAGAAATGGAATCTGAATCCAGATCTTTCTGACTAATTACCAAGTCCCCCTCTCCCTGTAAATCCTATACTGTCCCCTTGATTTACCATTAAAAATTAGATCATATCACTCTTAGGCTTAAAATCTCTTCAAGGCTCTTTCCGTCACATGATATCTTATGTCCTTCATAATCTGACTCCTATTTATCTAATGTTGTCACCCCCACATCCCCACTTGCCTCCTTTTCTCCTACGTATTGAACTCTGAAGTTTCCAGAGCACTTCTGTGAACTTTTTCTGGACATCTGCACTCAAATTAAACACACACCAGCCTGGCCAACATGGTGAAACCCTGTCTCTACTAAAAATACAAAAATTAGCTCGGTGTGGTGGCACACGCCTGTAGTCCCAGCTACTCAGGAGGCTGAGGCAGGAGAATTGCTTGAACCCGGGAGGCAGAGGTTGCAGTGAGCCAAGATCGCACCACTGCATTCCAGCCTGGGCGACAGAGCAAGACTCTGTCACACACACACACACACACACACACACACACACCTTTTCTGTTCATCCCTTAGAATGAACATCTATTTCATCTGTGTTGCTTCTATCCCATGTATATGCCTATATTTTTGTACTTATCACACTTTACTATACTGTAGTTACTTTTATATCTCTGTAATCCTCACTAGAGTGATGATTTCAGTCTTGTTTTTTTCCTAGTTCCTAGCAGTACCTGGCCTATAATAGGCACTTAATAAAAGTTGGTTGAATAAAAGAATGAATGAGTGCCATGTTTCTGAATCATTCTTCCTCACCATTACTTTCTTCTCTAGCTTTAGGCAAATGGAGCAAGGGGCTCATGTGCGGATTTCCTTGCACTGCTCATTTCCCCTTATCTGCCACACACTTTTCTTTAGTTCCCTGCCAGGGGAGCCTGGACCACCAGCTGGCCCCATGTCCAAGGAGTACCACCAGGGGGCAGAGTGTGACCAGCCTTGCCCTGATCTGCACTGTCCTCCCTGGGGCCTCTGGGTTCATCCTTGAAGTCTCACAGCCCCCGAGTAGTGGATGCTGTGGTGTGCAGCCCAGATTCCCCCTTCAGGATCATGGTGCTCATTGTTCCAGCTGCTGAGTGTTGGCTGCTGATGGCTCACAGCTGAGTACTTCCTTGAGCACTATCTGTGGCCAAAGGGAGCTGTCTCACCAAATGCAATGCCTGCTTCCTGGGGGCAGAATGTATCCAATGAATGGTTGTTACAAAGTACAGAGGCCTAGCCCTTTGCCTCAGTTTGGGACAACTCTGAAGGTCCATCCCAGTCCCAGAGCTCTTTAGGCTCAGCTGATTACAGCTGCAGTACCATTCAGCTGTTCCCTCTCTCCGGTCCTGCTACTCTCACTTTCTTCGAAAGGCTCCCTGCCCCCAGCCCAATAAACCACTTGCAAACAAGGTTCTGTCTCAGAGTGTGCTTCCAGTTGCAGATATTCCCCAGGCTCAACTTGGTTATGGCATTAGTCCTCTAATCTGACTCCTAGTTCATTGTTGCCTTCCTCCACAAACACAAAGTGCTGACATACGTGATCCTTTCGAACACAAATCTGATCACATCATGTCTCTACTGAAAACGCTTCAGTAGCTTCTCCCTGCTCTTAGAATAAAGCCCAAACCCTTAATGTAACCTCCCAGGCTCTGCATGATCTGGCCCCTGCTGACTTCTCCAGCTTCACCTATCACTGTTCTTCCCACCTTCCAGGCTTTCTACTCTCTGGCTACATGGATCTTTTCTCAGTTTTGTGAGCATGTCTACCTCTTTCCTGCCTCAGAGTCTTTGCATATGTTGTTTCTGCAGCCTGGAATTCCCACCCTGTCCACACCTCCAGGCAGGGTCACTTCTTATTCACCTGACTAGTCTTGGTTTAACATGACTTTCTTAGGCAACCTGTCCCTGTGATCCATCCCCTCTGGCCTTGTATTAGAGTATGTCTTCACGGAAAAAAATTTCATAGCACCCTGCCCTTCTTCATAGCACATTCATCTCTGTTTAGATGGTTTGTTGTTATGTAGACACATCTCTAACACATGTAGGACCTGCGGCAAGAGTACAAATAGAGGCCCTCAAACCTTGTGTTTAAATATTTAAAATGGGCTGGGTGTGGTGGCTCATGCCTTGTAATCCCAGCGCTTTGGGAGGCAGAGGCTGGAGGATCACTTGAGACCGGGAGTTTAAGACCAGCCTGAACAACATAGTGAGACTTCTTCTCTACAAAAAATAAAAAATTAGTCAGGCATGGTGGTGTGCGCCTGTAGTCCCAACTGCTTGGGAGACTAAGGTGGGAGATAGCTTGAGCCCAGGAGTTCAAGGCTGCAGTGAGCTATGATTGCACCACTGTACTCCAGCCTGGGTGACAGAGTGAGATCCTGTCTCAAAAAAAAAAAAAAAAAATTAAAATGTATAACTCAGGGTGGGGCGCAGTGGCTCATGCTTGTAATCCTAATGCTTTGGGAGGCTGAGGCAGGTGGATCACTTGAGGTCAGGAGTTCGAGACCAGCCTGGCCAACGTGAAACCCTGTCCCTACTACAAGTACAAAAATTAGGGCAGGTGCAGTGGCTCACGCCTATAATCCCAGCACTTTGGGAGGCCGAGGTGGGCGGATCACGAGGTCAGGAGATTGAGACCATCTTGGCTAACACGGTGAAACCCCATCTCTACTAAAAATACCAAAAAAAATTAGCCGGGCATGGTGGTGGGTGCCTGTAGTCCCAGCTACTCAGGAGGCTGAGGCAGGAGAATGGCGTGAACCCAGGAGGCAGAGCTTGCAGTGAGCCGAGATTACGCCACTGCACTCCAGCCTGGGGAACAGAGCAATACTCTGTGTCAAAAAAAAAAAAAAAAAAATTTGCGGGGGGTGGGGGGGCATGTCTCTTCTCCAGAGGGTAAACCCGGGGAATCACTTGAACCCCGGGGGGAGAGGTTGCAGTGAGCCGAGATCACACCACTGCATTCCAGCCAGGGTGACAGAGCTGTCAAAAAAAAAAAAAAAAAAAAGTATAACTCAGGCTAACAAACTGTTACACAAAATATATTCTGTTCTACCTTGACAAATATATTGACAAATATATACTTCACAGTGGCCTGGAAGGCCAGGTTCAGATTTGTATTTTATTTGGAATCCTCAGGGTTCTGCACCAGAATGTGGTAGTGTAGGGGAATGTAGTTTTGGCCACTGGCCCTCAGCTGGGCCCACTTTGCCTCCCACCCCTGACACCATCTTGGACTGCAAGGGGCCTTGTATGAAACCATGTGGACCTCCCATCAGACCATCCCAAGTCTGTCCACAGCCTCCTGCAAGTGGCTGCCCCTTGTCTACCCTTTGACCTTGAAATGTGTGAACCAGTCATGTGGTCCAGTTGTGGGAGGATAAACTCAGGCAAGAGGTTCATGTGGGCCCTAGGAGTGGGCTCGGGCCTTTTGGACAGGGAATGCTTAGCTATCTGGAGTGTGGTTCTGAGAGAATTAAGGTATGGGCAGAGGAGAGTTGGACTTCTCACCCATGTGGTGGGACATAGTCAGAGGAGGGCCAGAGTGGAGCCTTCTAAAGCACAGGGCCCAGGGCAGGGGCCACTCCTGCCTGGGCCTAAGGACAATAATTTATTTATTATTATTATTTTTTGAGACAGGGTTTCTTTCTGTCTCCAAAGCTAGAGTGCAGTGGTGCCATCATGGCCCACTGCAGCCTTGACCTCCCCAGGCTCAGGTGATCCTCCCACCTCGGTTTTTGTATTTTTAGTAGAGGCAGGGTTTTGCCATGTTGCCCAGGCTGGTGTCAAACTCCTGGGCTCAAGCGATCCACCCGTCTTGGCCTTCCAAAGTGCTAGGATTACAGGCGTGAGCCACTGCACCCAGCCAAAGGGCAATAATTTGATGTTTCTCTGTTTCATCAGTCTGTAAGTTTCTTGAAGTCAGGGCTGGTATCAGTCTAAGTTACTGAGGAGTTGCTAATGTCTTACTTAGGGTGTGGTGCAGAATAGGTGTTTAATATGCATTTGTCAAATGAATGTAGAAGGTAACCAAGAAGAGGTTGAGGATTTGGATCTATTACTGAAGATCTAGATACCATGAGCCAGAACTAGGAATGAGAACCACTCTTTCAGGGTTCCAAAAATGAGAGTGCAGGACAGAGGAGAGGAGGGTAGCATCCTGAAAGGCTGACTGTTTCATCTTCTCTCCTTCCTCTTCATTTTCTACCCCACTCCTGCGGGCCCTTTGCCTGCCTGCCCCTCTTTCCCCATGGTCCAATATCACTCCATCCATATCTTGCTACCTTTCTGTCCTTTGGCCACTGCTCTTCCTCTGTGGCCTATCGATGTGTCTGTTTCTTTGTATTGGTGTCTAGCTCTTGGTCCCCAAGAACTCTTACTGTTCCAGTCCTTGTTCCTCTCCACCCCTCCTGTTGTCCCCTACTCCCTTCTTGGTCCTCTTCTGGAAGACTTCCTCTCTTTACCCATCTCTTCCATGTGTCAACGTCTTTCTGTCTCCTTTAATCCAAATCCCCATGGAGCCCCTGACTTGTCCTGTCTTCTATCTCATATCTACACCTACTACCTCCTTAGTCTCCTTCCTCTATTCTATTATTCCCGGAGTCATGCTGGCTTCATCTTTTTCATTCCTATTTTCCTGTCTCCAGATGTCCTTGAGCCTGTCAGTCTCAGTATTCATTTCTCAGTCTCCAGTGGATACGGGAGATGGGCTCTGCTTTCTGGGTCCCCAATGACTGCCACAGACTCTCCTCTCCATGCCCTTGGTCCTTTCCTCTAGCCCAGACTGGGGCCAACCCTCACTCCCCCAACTCCTTTCCCTGGTTTAGTGGTGCCTGGTCTGAGCCCCAAGCAGCTCAACTCGCCTGAGCTTGTTTAGTCTGACTCCCTTAGCCCGTTAGCAGCTTAGCCCTCCCACCTCTCCTTTGAGCCCTCCAGTAAACAAGAGGATCAGTGCAGACCTGACAGCTGCTGGTTGGGGGCAAGTGTCTGGCCAGGCCAGAGCAGGCATGAAAAAGGGGCTGCACTCAACATTTCCCATTCCTTCTTCAACCAGGGAAATTGTAGAGTCTCTTTCCTTGGTGTCCACTTTAGAGAGCTACATTCCATGGGCATGGGTGTGGGGTCCTGCCTCTCCATGATCCTTATTCCCATTTTGTGGTTGGTTCCTAGGCCTTAGGCTTTTTTATTCTTTTGAGAAAGCAGCAGTAGATCCAGACAGTCACACAGAGAAGCCTGAATGGTGACAATGGTTTCTGCTCCTTAAAACAGACACCCAGGTGTGGGAAAAGAGTGATGTCATCTGATCTAGGTTTTCCAATGTGTATGGAAAGCGTGGTAGGAGAGACCACATACACAAGTACAGACATATACACATGCCTCCCTAGGGAAGCTGGGTAGACTGTAGGCATTCTGTGCGGTTCTCAAACTTTCTTTCTTTTCTTTTCTTTCTTTTTTTTTTTTTTTTTGAGATGGAGTCTCTCTCTGTTGCCTAAGCTGGAGTGCAGTGGCGCGATCGCAGCTCACTGCAACCTCCGCCTCCCAGGTTCAAGCGATTCTCCTGCCTCAGTAGGAGTAGCTGGCATTACAGGTGCCTGCCACCATGCCCAGCTAATTTTTGTATTTTTAGTAGAGACGGGATTTCACCATGTTGGCCAGGCTGGTCTTGAACTCCTGACCTCAAGTGATCCACCCACCTTGGCCTCCCAAAATTCTGGGATTGCAGGCCTGCACCACTGTGCCTGGCCTTTAAACTTTCAAGCATGTCAGACTTGCTGGAAGGGCCTTAAAACACAGATTTCTCGGCTCCACCCTAGAGTTTCAGACTCAGTAGATTTAAGGTGAGACCAGATAACATGTATTTCTAGCAAGTTCCCAGGTGATATGGATGTTGCTGCTCTGGGGACCACACTTCAGAAACCACTATCTTAGATAATCTGTATCTGCCAGCTCTTCCCCAACATCTAAGGCTGGGACCAGGTTAAGTTTTATAAGTGATGACCTTTGGGATCTGATGGACACCCAGGCCTCTGTGTTGAGAAAGAGGACCTATTAACCCCATGGGAGTATTTGGGTGGCCTCAGAAGGTAGGGAGTGGCCTTTAACTCCATAGACCCTATTTAAACAGCTTCGGACAGGTTTAAACATCTCCTTGGATAATTCCTAGTATCCCTGTTCCCACTCCTACTCAGGGATGATAGCTCTAAGAGGTGTTAGGGGATTAGGCTGAAAATGTAGGTCACCCCCCAGCCATCTGGGAACTAGAATGAGTGAGAGAGGAGGAGAGAGGGGCAGAGACACACACAGGGAAAAGGTGAGAGAAAGCAGAGGGCATGTGAGGCCAGTCACAAAAGTGTCTCCGATGGACTGGTGGTGATTAGATTTCAGTGTCCCTTGAGGCCCAGAAGGAAGGAACAGAGTTCCCTGTTCTCCTTTCTCCTACTCCTTCTCCCAAGCTGGGCTGCCTGTCCTGGGGCTCGATCAGCAAGCATGGGAGAGACAAAATATGGGATGGTCAAGTCCTGGAGATCCTCTGTGGGAAAAGTTGCTTTCCTTTCTGATGCAACGGCTATGAGGGGCATAAGACCAGTCAGCATGAAGGTGGGGCAGAGGCAGAAATGTGAGGATTCTTGAAAATAGGACACAGACCCAATAGGCCAGGTGAGAGTGGGCCTGGGAGAGCTTATAGTCTCCAAAGACAGACGAGGGGCTGCAGGGTCTTGGAAGGTGGGGGTCCTGGGAGTTTGTCTGGTCTTCTTTTTCCAGTCCCAGGCTATGCATGGCTAGGGCTGAGGGTTGTGTTCACATGGAGGGGTGGTGGTTGAGACCCATGTGACTGTCCGAACTGGGAAACTGAGCACTTGGGAGTCGGATCATCAGTGAGGAGCTTTGTTGGGGAAGATGCCCCCTTTCCTTCTTTGAGAATAAACATACTTGTACTCTCCTCTCTCTCCATTTCCCCCAACCCCAGGCCAATAAGATATGCAAATGATCTCCTTACCTCATTGGTTGGAGGCCCCAGGACCACAGATGACCTCAGAGAGCTGGCCCTTTAAGAATGCCCTTTGGGCTCTGTGCCCACAGCCCCCTGGAGCTGAGCAGAGGCACCAGGCCCTGCTCCATGGAGCCTTCAGTCTCCTGGGAAGCTGTGCCTGTCTGGCTCTGGCACTGACCACATCCTCTCTGCCATTTCTAAAGTGAGTATATCCAGGGCCTACCTGGGTGCCAGGCCACTCACCTAGAACCCCCTCTTTCAACACCTGCTCTTTGTTGTCTGTTTTCAAGAATCCTCAGACTTTGGTACCTTACTCCATTGCCACCCTGACTGGCCTGTGTCCCTCACTGCTCTCACATCAGAAAGATAAACAACCTTCCCCACTACTCCTTCTGTACATCCAGTTCTTTCTGGATACCTCTCTCAGTGTCTCACCATCTCCTTTCTGCCAAGACCCAGTTCCTTTAATCTGTGTCTGTTTCCATCCCCTCTGTCCTCTCAAGGGTGACAGGTTCCATAGAGAGGGCAACAACCCTGCCCTGGACCAGGAAGAGAGAGGCCTGGGTCTTACTCTTGCCTCTGTGGGTAGAGCCTGGGGGTCAGAGATGTGGTTGGAAAGAGGACTACTTAGGCTTGGGGAATCAAGAAGGAGCTGAAGTCTAAGCCCTGGGGATGAACACTCCCTGCCGCACACCTTCTGGGGATGGGGTGGGAGTTACTGGAATTGGGAGCTGGACTAGAGCTTGAACTTCAAGGCTGGGAAGGGTATCTGAGGTCACCCAGCCAGAAGTTCCTCAGGTGAACATGTGCCCCATGGTTGATAACAGACAGGAGAGCTCCTTGGTGACATAAGTTGAGGACACTTTTTGTTGAACTTGAACAGATGGTTTACTAAAGGATCGCTCAGGTTAATATGCTCTTGTGCTATGTGAATCTGTAAGAGGTGAGGATAGGAGGCAACATTTCTCAAAGTTATCTGAGCACAGACCTCTTCTTGGGTGTTCCAGAGAACACTCTTTGGTGTATGTTACAAAGTCTAACTGCTCTCATTGAACAGAACTGAAAATGGGTCAGAAGGGTGAAGGTGATCTGCTCAAGTTCACACAACATAACAAGTTGTGAATAGAAGAAGGAAAATCAGTCTTGGTCGGTTCCCCTTGGAGAGACTGGCCTTGAGAAAAGATGGTGGCCAGGTGATCCTGATCTTTCTAGAACTAATTCTTGGACCTTTCTTTTTTCCATATAAAGCCTCTTGCCCCTACAAAAGGGATTCATTGATTGATTAATCCATGGAACAAATGTACACTGAGGGTCTTCTATAGGCAAGACACTTCCCTGAGTGCTTTGAGAGACAGAGAGGTATAACAACACATTATCCTTGTATTTTAAAATTCACAGCATACATGCCTTCCCACTGTCCTAAAATATACACTCACTCTGTCACAGTTAATTAAGCAATTTTTAAAAATGGCTTGGAAGTGGAATGATGCCTCTTGAGATGACAGACCTCTCGGCATGTCTCAGCACTAGGGTTGGGAGTACTGCCATACTGCTCTTGCTTTTCATAGATCCTGAGGCATCGGTGGGGCGAGAGGCTGTGCTGTCCTTTTCCTCCTTCAGGAATTCAGCTGCTCGTCCCCTATCAGGAGCCCCTGCCCTCTGAAAGGTTACTCCTTAGCCTGGCGGGGACTGTGCAGTGAACAGAGCTGCACCATCCCTCTGGCTTTCCCAAACTCTTGCTCCAGGGCACTTGGGCTTTGAGGGAAGGACTTGGTGAAGAGGGGATGGCAGGTGGCCTCCATGTGCTCCAGACCTCTCCTCCTCTTTGCAGGTGCACCCCTCCCAGCCCAGCTCCAGAATGGCCCTGCCCCCCAGTCCCCTGGCCATGGAATATGTCAATGACTTTGACTTGATGAAGTTTGAGGTAAAGCGGGAGCCCTCTGAGGGCCGTCCTGGCCCCCCTACAGCCTCACTGGGCTCCACACCTTACAGCTCAGTGCCTCCTTCACCCACCTTCAGTGAACCAGGCATGGTGGGGGCGACCGAGGGCACCCGGCCAGGCCTGGAGGAGCTGTACTGGCTGGCTACCCTGCAGCAGCAGCTGGGGGCTGGGGAGGCACTGGGGCTGAGTCCTGAAGAGGCCATGGAGCTGCTGCAGGGTCAGGGCCCAGTCCCTGTTGATGGGCCTCACGGCTACTACCCAGGGAGCCCAGAGGAGACAGGAGCCCAGCACATCCAGGTGAGTGGTCAGCAAGCTGGCCTGAGGGGAGGCAGGGCAAGGAAGGAGGACTACCCAAGGGAGGAAGGTGAGCTCCCAGAGGGGGTTATGGACTGGGACAGGGGACAGAGGGCAGGAGAAGGGAAGAAGGTCCCTTGAAAGAAATCAGATCGAGAAAACTACATTCTGCTTCTCCCCCTTTTCTCAAAATGGAGAGAAATGAGTAGGCTGAACCAGGAGGAGCAGGGAGAAGATAAGATTAGCAGAAAATCCGAAGGGAAGAATTGAGCTGGGGAGTGGGCGACTTCGGGAGATAAACAGATACACGGTGTGTGGAAACCAGGGAAAGGTTTATGTGTGGAGTGGAGCCGGGTTAAGACTGGTTTAGATTGGCCTTTTCAAGACTTCGTGCTTCCCAGACCCCAACCTTCTCAGGAAGGATTGGTACTCATCCTATTAATTACAGACACAGATGGGGGTGTTGAGGGCATTAGGATGTAATCCAAATCCTGTGAGGGTCACCGGGTTGCGGGCTTCAGGACAGGGAAACGCAGAGCGTTGGAGGGTTGGGGGCCGTCTGGGTGCGGGTCCACTGGACACACCCGGGCCTGGAGCTGGATGCCGGGGATCCCAGAGACAAGCCCGGGGTTCAGGTGCGCGGTGGGCTCGCCTGACCGTGGCCGGCTCGCCTGACTCAAGCAACGGTCAGCTGGGGGGCCCGGAGAGCGTCAGGGCCTGGGGCGGGGTCTGGACTGAAACAGACTGCGTGGAAGGGCGAGCCTTCCGGTGAAGGTGGGAGCCGGGGCGGGGCGGGGCGGGGCGGGGCTGTCCCGGGGCGGGGCCAGGTAGCGTCGGGCCCCCAGGGCTGAGTGGGGTGCGACCCTGGACCCTTCGCTGACCCGGTTTCTGCACTCTCCCTCCGCAGCTGGCCGAGCGGTTTTCCGACGCGGCGCTGGTCTCGATGTCTGTGCGGGAGCTAAACCGTCAGCTGCGGGGCTGCGGACGCGACGAGGCGCTGCGGCTGAAGCAGAGGCGCCGCACGCTGAAGAACCGCGGCTACGCGCAGGCCTGTCGCTCCAAGCGGCTGCAGCAGCGGCGCGGGCTGGAGGCCGAGCGCGCCCGCTTGGCCGCCCAGCTGGACGCGCTGCGGGCGGAGGTGGCCCGCCTGGCCCGGGAGCGAGATCTCTACAAGGCTCGCTGTGACCGGCTAACCTCGAGCGGTCCCGGGTCCGGGGAACTCTCCCACCTCTTTCTCTGAGCCATTCAGAGCACCTTGTGGTGTAGTGGGGGCTGGGTGGGGTGGCACCGCCCAGGAGGCGGCTGCACAGTTCTCTGCATCGTTACCAGAGCGCCTTCTGGTCCTAGCCACGCCCTGTATGACCGCGCAAATATCCCCAAAGCTTTTGGGTCCTCAAGTCATGCCCGAATTTAGATGCTGGTCATTTTCTGGAGAGGGGTCCCCTCCCCTTACAAACACAGAAACCCAGCCCACATGACTAGCACGCTGAGCTCTGCAGGGACCAGTGCCAGGCACTGGGGGGTGGAAGTGTGGTGACAGTGAATGAGAGGTGGGGGAGGGTTGCAGCTCCCACCTCAGTTTAGTTTTTAATTCAAGGTTTTCAACCTGTAACACATTAAAGCTGTAATTAGCAATAAGGCTGTATTTTCATTCTGAAGCTTGTAACCTCCCCATTTTAGCACTACAGAATTTTCAAGATTTCAATACCCAATAACTAGACAGACTAGGAACTCTATCCAAGATGCTTTTTCCCTGCCCAACCCTGTGGCCTTCAGGGCTCAGAGCAGCAAAGGCCTGAAGCTCTGGGGGTTGTTGGTGTGGGTTGGGAGAGAGCTCTGTGCAGAAGTCTGGAAATCTGGGTCCTAGTCCCAGCTCTTCCATGGGATCCCCCTGTCACCTTGAGCAAATCGATTGCTTCCTGGACTTGTGTTACTTCATCTAATTCTCATTTGGATTGGACGACTTCTGCTCCCTTTCCAGTTCTGGCATCTCCCCAGTGTGGAAGTCCCAGTGGTCTCCCCAAGAAGTCCCCAAGACAATCTCGCCAAGGGCACCTCCTATCCTGCTCCGGTTTCCCAGCTGCAGCCTAGGCAGGGGATGCACAGCCCAGGTGAGGAAGCCTGGCTTCTCTGTGAGCACATACATGGGTCCTCTGCAGCTCTCTCCAGGCTTCCTGGGCCTCCAGACCTGCACAGGGTGCTCCTACCACCTCCCACCTCTCTGAGGGCTGAGGCGAGACTTCTCCTGGGATGACAAGGAGCTGAGAGAGTGCAGCTTTTGTGAATTAAACTTGAAGTCCAGGCAGAATTCTAATGCAATAGGCTAAATGCTCTTGCAATTTAAGAAGTGTTCATTCTTTATCCCTGCTTCAGGCTACTGTTTTGTGTGTCTGTGTGTGGGAGAGGGAGAGAGAGGGAGAGAGAGAAAGAGCAAGAAAAAGGGAAGTCCCCACCTGGAGCTGAGTGGCACATCTGTTATGGGGAGCCAATGGAAATGGGGTGAGGGGCAGGCATTGGAACAGATAGATCCTCCCCCTCTCACCACCACCACCAAACTCAGAAGCCTCAGTGGCCCAACTCGGCCTGTCTGTGGCTATCCAGGTCTCACAGTTTCCATGGTAACCCAGTCCTCCAGTTCAACAGCCTAAGGGGAGGGCAGATGGGGCCTCTGGGCAGAGCACAGGCGTTGTGCTGGGAGCAGCCACCTCACCAGTTACTGTCATCTGTCCTCTACCGGACATAATAAATGGGAGAAGCTTTCGGGCATGGGGGAAGAGGCTCCCATATGTCCCTCTTCCTTTCTACCCCCTCTCTCCACCCCCTCCCCAGCTGTCTCTTCTCTTCCCATCACAGTTCTTGCTCCCTCTTCCCCCTCCTCTATCCCAGCTCATCCCTCCTCCACGTAGGAGCCTGCAATGGGAGTCCTCTCCTCCATTGCTCTCAATTTCTCTCATCTCCTCTCCCTTCTCCACCATTGGCCACTGGCTATCCTCTCTGGCTCTGGATTCTCTCTCTGAGGGGCTCACAGAACCTTTAGCTTCTCTTTCTTCATCCCCTTCCACACTCATTGTTGAAGGGAGAGGATGGGGCCGGGAGGGTTCTTCCAGGAGCCCAGCTGTTTCTCTCACTCTAAATTTCACCTGTGTCTATCCTTGCCTGCCCTGGAGCTGTAATTTAGACCCACTACTTTTCTTGTTCACTTTTCTCACCTGCATGGCACACAAAGGCATACAGAACCATCCACAGACACCTGAGCACACAACTAGGCCACGTATACCTGGGTCTCAAAAATGATACTTCTGGGTCACCTGAATATACTTAAAAAAGTTGCACACTGCGGTGATTAAGAGTAGTGCTTTAGGTGGGGCGCGGTCATTCCTGCCTGTAATCCCAACACTTTGGGAGGCCAAGGAGGAAGTTTGAGACCAGCCTGGGCAACGTAGCAAGAACCCTGTCACTACAAAAATAAATAAATAAATAAAATAATTCAGATGTAATGGCATGCACCTGGAGTCCCACCTACTCAGGAGGCTAAGGTGGAAGGATAACTTGAGCCCAGGAGTTCGGGGCTGCAGTGAGCCGTAATCGTGCCACTGCACT
Organism: Papio anubis; assembly: GCF_008728515.1. Lineage (NCBI taxonomy): Eukaryota > Metazoa > Chordata > Mammalia > Primates > Cercopithecidae > Papio > Papio anubis. The sequence goes on from NC_044982.1 coordinate 82,392,479, forward strand.
CCAGCCTGCGTGGCAGAGTGAGACCCTGTTTCAAGTTGTACTTCTACCAGTTTTTTGACCATGGGTGAGTTAAAACGAAGCCTCACTTGATTGTCAGAAAAATGGTGAAAATAATGGTAACCACCTACTGAGAATAAATGCATTTAAATAAGCACTTAGCATAAAGTTGACACATGCTACATAATGATATTTGCTGTTGTTGCTGATGTGATCGTTAAGCGTGTGAATCTGTGTATTCACGCACTGCACATCCCTGAGTCCATGAGTGTGACCCATTAAGGCCATGAACAGACACACACATTGACACACCCAGGAAACCAGACTGTACAGGCCTTAGATGCTTCACTATGTTCCCAGTTTACTAGCAGACCTGCTGCCCTCCTTTAGTACCCCCAGCACCTATTCTTGGCCCGCCCCACAGCTGTGTGGGGGCTGGGGTTCAGCTCCTGGGGGACTCAGCAGGGCCTCTCTGGAGACAGCTATAAGAAAGCTTCAGCCCGCCCCCCTGACAGCCCCTAATTATCCTCGTATCTCCTGTAATTAACCTCCGTGGTGTGTAGACCCCCTGGGGTTGGGAGGTGAGGGTGGGGGCTCCTCAGATCCCACTGGCACATAGTTGGGGTAAGACTGCAGAGACAGCAGCCTGCCTGGGGAGCTCTGTCTCAGATTTTGAAAGGTGCTGGTCCTCATTTCTTATGGTGTGTGTGGGTGTGCTGCAGGCTGCCAGTGGGCATCTGAGGCATGATGGTTAGAGGCTGAGGTGCTAGGAGCAGTTCTCTTTATTAATGGCTAGAAAGTCAGGATCACCCAAGGAAGTCACTGAGGGGCCACAGCATTAAAGGTGTGGGGTTTGGAGAGATAGGAGCAGGGCCCACCACTCACGTCCAGAACCCAGGGGGCACAGCTGGTCCAAGAGGTGGAGGCATTGGTCACCGGAGTCACGAGGGTCAGGACAGGCACCTGGGAGTGGGAGGAGAGTCATAAACACTCTCTTCTACATTACACCCAGCCTAGATGGGCCCTACCGAGCCCCACTTTGCACCCCCTGTGTCCACTCCTTTGGACCCCCCAGGACTCACTGAGAGGCTGAGGGAGTGTCGGTCCGGAGGGTAGCAGTCATGGGCTAGGGCTGGGAGTCGTGGCCAGTGTGCAGGGCCTGGGAGCCCCAGGGCTGATGCCCTGGCTGGCGTAGTACTCCACCACCTGCCGTGGCACCTCAGCCAGGACACACTTGGCGAGTGCAGAGGGGGCAGCCTAGGGTGGGGACAGTGATGTGGTTAGGGGTGGGAGGAAGAGTAGGGCAGGCAGGGTCAGTTGAGGGAGAAGTGGGGCTTCAGGGTGGCCAGTTAGGCTCCAGCATCCTTAGCAGGACATCAAATGATGGAAGACGAAGGTCAGATTTGGGGGGATGAGAAGCTGAGGAATCCTTCAGCTGGAAGGGGCCCAGGGGACTCACATCCTTGAAGTCTCGGAAGGGCACAAACTGGACAATGTCTCGGGCTGCAGGCACCCCTCGGGGGCAGCGCAAGGGACCGTCGTCGCCATCCAGCAGCCGCATGTCAGAGAAGTCAGCATTGCCCACACCCACAATGATGATGGACATGGGCAGGCGGGAGGCACGCACGATAGCAGTGCGAGTCTCAGCCATGTCGCTCACCACACCGTCAGTGAGCACCAGCAGCACCGAATACTTCTGAGGGCGAGCAGAGAGGGTGGAAGGGTTGGCTTTGTATGCAAGGGCATTGACAGCGTTTCTACCCAGGTGCAGGCCCTGGCCCTGGCACCACTTGAAGACACATGGGGTAGCTCCTGTTTGCCCACCATGTCTTCCTACCGTGGCTTGGCCGGTGCTCTGCTCCCGCTGGGCCGGCTCAGCCACACGGTTGATGATGGGGGCCACGTTGGTGGGGCCGTAGAGCTGGATCTGGGGCAGGCAACGACGGTAGGAGGCGATGACCCCTGAGATCTCTGTGGGTGAAGAGAAGTTGAGAAGCTGGCAGAAATGAGCAGGGCCTCTTCCTGACACTCCTTAAAGCAAGGAAGTGCTTCCAGGTCTGAGGACTGCCCTCCCCTCGAGTTCCTTCATTAAGCAGTGGGAGATTTGGACGGTCCCTTGGTGGGGAGAGTTGGGGGCAGATGCTGGGCCTCAGCCCTGGAAGCCTCACCTGATGAAGACAGGCCTGGGATGGGTGGAAGGGTCAGGAAGCTGGGCCCTTGGGAATGGAGTCTGTGCTCCTGTGTGGGGTGTGTCTAGGGCGAGGTGGGGCAGGTGAAAATCTCCCCTTTTACCTTCACATTCAGGATTTTCCGGGTCAAAGTTGATAGCAAAGTCATGGGACACCTGCGAGGGCAAGGCGGGAGCAGTGAGGGCCTGCCTTTTCTTCCTGACTGACACGCCCCCCAACTCCTTCCTTCCCTCACATCTAGCCTACCTCGAAGTTGGGGGGGATTCGAGCCCCAAAGCCAAAAGCTGGGAACCGCTTATCACTGGGGAGAAGAAAAGGCTGTGGAATCCGTCGGGCAAGGCCTCCCTGCCTGTTCCCTCCCGCCCCACTCCCTCCTACCTGTCATAGTCCTGGCAGATGCCTCCCACTGCACGCAGGGCCTGCAGGTAGTGGTTGGGCTGTCGGGGGCTGAGGCAGTGCAGGGACTGGCTGCTCCTCGGGTCCCCATTGGAGGCGGTAAAGTCGATGGCCACCTGGGTAGGGGTGGGAAAACGGTCATGCTGCAGCCATGAGAGCCACCAGATTGCCTAGGCCAGAGCTGGCATCTGTAGGGAGGACTAAGATGAGTTGGGGGGGAGGCTACAGGTAGCCACATAATGATGGGGGGTGCATAAGCTGACAATGCAAAGGCTCGTGAGCAGCCCAAGTGGGGGCAGTGGAGACTCTGGGCTCCTTCCATTCACTATGGACTCAGCCCCTCCCTCTTGCCTGTGTGCCCTCCCTCTGAGTCTTTACCGTGAAGCTGATCTGGCAGCCACCCATGATGTAATCCAGGAAGGTGTGTACCTTCTCCACCTGGAGGTAGGGAGAGGGGTAAGGTGAGGGGATGGGGTGGTCCTTTGAGGAGGGAGCATGGGTAGGGCATGGGGAACATGGGGGAGCCAGAGTTTTTTGGGTTGCAGTTGGGGGTGAGATAGGGCAAGGGTTCCCAGTTTCCAGAAGCAGAGAAACTGGTCTTTGAAACAAGGGAAGGGTTGAACCTGAGAGTGTGGTAGGGGCAGGGGCTGGGGCAAGGCTTGAAGCAGGAAGTGAAATTTACCGTGCACTGGGCCAGCACTACCGTCCCTGAGCTCTTGTAATTCTTCTTCTTGTCCCGATACTTGGGGTTGATACAGTCCCACTGCATCTAGACCCCACCCCACAAGTTCAGGGTCACAAATCCATCAGGTGACCCCTCTTTCTCCTTTCCAGCAGAGCCTCCCAAAGCAAGACCCCCATGGCTCAGTCCTTCAGCTGAGCCCAGGTGCTTTCCACCCTCTCCACTTCCTATGGAAGTCTCTTCAGAATCACCCCCAGGACTCTCCCAGGGATCTGGGTGGGGATTCTGGGGGTGGGGTATTTGTGGCACCTCCTGCCCAGGGTTTGCCGTCCCTTCCTGCATCTCCTGGAAAGTGCTGGTGAACTCGCCGATGAAGTCATGCTTCCCACTGGAGTCATAGTCATATACCAGGAACTGAGAAGGCAGGGGGAGGAGTAGGGTCAGGTTGGAGATGCTCTGCAGTGTTCACGGTGAGTAGGGGGACTCAGAGGCAGGGGCCTCACAGTCTTGAGGCCCAAACAGACATCCTCAACCTGCCCAGAGAAGCCACCTGCTGAACTTTGTTCTTTGGCTCAATCTGCCAGGGACTGATAAAAGGCACACATGTGGGAAGTTTAACATAGAGCTGTGACCTGTTATTTATCCCACAGTGGGATGTGCTTATCACATGGGGGAGAGGAGAGAGGCTTGCCACAAGCAGGGGAAAGGTCTTAGATAGCAGACTGGCTGCTCCAAGTAGGCGTGCTTGCCTGGCTGGGACTTCACCTTGAGAGGTCGGTGGACATCACAGCTGCACAGGGAATGCAGGGACAGGCGAAACGGCTCCCAGCTGGGGTTCAGGTTGTTCTTCACCACCTTGGAGAGGCACCAGGTGGCTGGTCAGCTCCTGTCTGGGTTTTCTTACTTTGCTCTCCCTCCCTTCATCCCCATAGCCCCAGGCACCAACCTCAGTTCTCCAGACCAGCTGATCACTTTGGTCCCCGTTGGTCTTATAGATTTCCATGAAAGGGTCAGACTTGCTGAATAGATCCTGAAGATACAGGAGAAAGGGTCCCTGAGGCTGGTGAGAGCTGCAAGGAGGGTGGGGGATGGGCTCACACTGGGAAAGGAGCAGGCCTGGGCTCCTGGGATCTGTCTTGAGTAGGAGGCCTAGGACTGACCGGGGAGTTGGGGGCCTGGACTCTGGGGTTCCAACCTTGTTGTCCAGCTTGTGGGCTCTGAAGGTGAGTTGCACATAGTCGTTTGTGCCAGAAACCTCCTCAGCCACGATCTGCAAGGGGGATGCGAGTGGCAGGACTCCTCTATCCCTACCACAAGGGCCATCCCATCCCCTTTCCCTTAGGTGGGGGTGGTCCTGGGCATGATGTCACCATAGGTGTCCATGCAGGGGCATTGAATACCTGGACCAAGGGTGAGTACAGGCGATCTTGCTTACCGTGATGGTGGACTTGCCCGCAGTCTTCCCATTCTTCAGCAGCAATGGCTTAGTGATCTTGGTTTGTGACACAATCTGGGGATGGAGGTGGAGGGAGACCCAGCTGTGACAACCCCATCTGCCTTGGCCACGTACAAGGGATGGAATAATAAATGCTCTAAGCGTCCACAAGGGTTGGAACTTTGACTTGGGCTAGGGTTGGGTTCAATTTTTACAGTAGTCTGAAGAGGGAAGCACTCTGACCACTCCCCCATTTTTTTGATAGGAAAAGTAAGACTCAGAGAGGTTAAGTATCTTTCCTGAGGCTGCACAGCTAGTGAATGGCAGAGATGGGAGCCAAGGCTGGGTTGAACTAGCTCTAGAGCTCATGTTTTCTCTCATTTCGGTGTCCAGAGGCAAAGCTGATGGAGGTAGGGTAGGGTAGCCGGGGAGGCCGAGAATGCAGACCTGGCCCAAGGTGCACTCTGTAGAGCCGAGGAAGGTATCATTTCGGGGGCTGGTGGCTCCATCCTCGGCATCGAACACGTGGAACTGCAGGGGCTGCTTCTCCTCAAAAAAATACTCGAGGGCCAGCACCCGGGAGAAGACAGGGCTGGAACAGGAGCGAAGCACCTCCGTGCGCTCTACCTGTGGTAGCAGTTGAAGGCAGGCAAGGGTTCTCTGGGAACCAAGGATACTTTTCCCTGCCCTGGACTACCCTAGTCATGCCAGCTCTTCTTGGGCCCCCACGTCCCCAGCAACCAGCTCTTCTCTTCCTAAGCTGATCCCTGAGCTTGGGGTACTGCCTGCCCACTGGACCCTCAGTCCACTGGGCTATCATGAGGCCTTTGGGAGCAACCCCGCTGCCTCTGGGGCAATCTCAGTCCCCTCCGGGACCCATCTCCAAGGTTACACAAGCGGCCTCGAGAAGGCACTGCAGAGTCCACACATTTCCCTACAAGGCTTTCACTGCTCCCACCCAGACTCCCTCCTTCCCAAGCTTAACCCAGGTTAGTTAAGGAGAAACCTGAGCTGCTCTCACCTCCACCCACTGCTCATCAGAGTAGAGCTTGAGCAGCACGCAGGGATGGGGTTTGGTGAGTGTGTCCCGGTCCAGGAGGCCATGGCAGGACACCCGCAGCTCCACCCGAGAGGCCCCCAGCGTCATGGTTGGGGGCTCAGGCACCCATCCCATCTCAGGGTCCGACATGTCACTGTGGGGACAGAGCAGGTGTCCTTGACCCTGGAAAGGGAACACCTGCCAGCAGAGAGGGGTCTATTCTCTGGGGTCCCTGGGCCCCACCCCCCTTAACCTTCTTCCCTAGACCCGGGGGCCTCACGAACTTCCTGCTTCCCCTGCCCTCTGCTCAGCTTCACCAGAGCTCTGAGCAGGGGAGGGCAGTGGACCTGAGCTTCCCACTCCTGCACAGAAGCCCTGTGCTGCTGGCCTAGGTATGCATGGATGGGGCTGGAGAGGGCTGAAGGGTTGGGGTGGGGATGTTCCTGGCAGTCTTGGCTCCTAGGCCATCGATTGATCTATACTTTCTGCGGCCTCAGCACCTTCTGCTATTTCCCGACTGGTGTTGGAGCCAGCGCTGCACTCAGTCTTGGCACGAGGGAGCTAAACTAGGGCAAGGGGGTGGGGCAGGGGGTGAAGAGGCCCCTGGAGGTCTGAAGAGGATGGGTCTCAGAAGTGGAGTCTGCAGTGGGCAGGAGACAGGTTGGAAAGTCCCCTGCTGGGGTATCCCTATCCACCCCCTGCCCCCATTCCCCTACTGGCTAGCTGATGGAAAAGGAGGGGTGGTGGGCTGGGAGGCAGGACCAGGGCTCTACTGAAAGCTCTTTCAGGCTCCTGGCAGGAGCTCCAACTATGACAAGCCTCACATCCCTCCCCACCTCCCCTGTTTTCACACTTCTTGGCAGCACTGGCACTGTCTCTTAGCGACAGGATTTTTGGGGAGTCGTGGCTCCCTCCATGCTGCCCGTGGGATGCACGCATGCCACCTTCCCCCAGCAGTGCTACCAAGCCTCGGGCTGAAGCAGGCAGGGGTATGCCGGCCCGAGTTCATGGCCGGTCAGTCCATCTATCTGTGTCTGTACAGATCTCAGGGTGAGGCTGTCCGATCTCATGTCATGCTTCCCCGAGTGAGTGTGCATTGGTGTGTCTGAGTGCCCCACCTTCCGTGTCAGTCCCCCCATGTTGTGTGTCCGTTTCCAGGAGGGTGTGACAGTTCCTGTACCTCCCTCAGAACTGGGACCTTTCTCTGGCTGGGTATCTACCTCCCCACAATGTGTGCCTTTCTGGATATGTGAGGGAGGGTCTGGGCTGGGGGAGGGGGATCTCTGCTTTCCAGCCACAAGTCTCCCAGTTCTTGGGGGGTCCCTGAGATAGGCAGGGGCTTGTGGTGGTGAAGGGATTGGGCAGGGCTGGGATCTCTCTGTGGGCTCCAGGATACGTTGTTATGGAGACTGGGCCAAGCTGGGCTGGGCTGGGGCTGGGCTGGGGAGGAAGGGTGGGCTCACCTGGGCTCTCGGTCGGGGGCTCCTCTCTCCGGCTCTCTGGCCCTGGCCCTGACTCCCTTGCTGCTCCAGCCGCTGGCGCTGGCTCCAACTCCGGCTCTGCTGCTATTTATGGGGCCTGGATGGGGAGGGGTGGGGGGGGGCGCAGCACCAGCTCCCCCCGCATGGATGGATTGGGAGGGAGAAGAGGGAAGGGGCAGGGCCACAGCCTGGGAGGGAGCCACAGAACCAGGGGAAGAGGGCGGGGTAGGGGTGGCTTAGAGGCAGGACCCCTACAGACACAGTGACACACATCTTCCCCTTCACACCACACCCACACCCAGAATTACAGAGATGCGCACATTGCAGTGGTGCATGCATACACATTCACACAGAGAAATGATGGCGACACATGCACCCACGACTCACAGGCTCGCACATATCTTGACACACACAGGCGCCAGTACATAAACTCACTGTGACACCATGACAGTTACAGCCCCCGGCCGATACACATTGGGAAACATACCCCTTCTCACATCACTTTCAACAGTGTTATACTAGCTAAGGATATCTGCAGTCACATAGACAGGAACACCGGGCTGTCCTTGTCACACATGTACTCACTCACACTAACCCGGAATACAGCAGAATGTAGATCTTCCCGTGCTCCTTAAAAACCATCACGTACCTTGCTGAACGTCATAGCTTTGAGAATGACGTCCAGTTCCCTAGCCACCATTTTATAAGGAGACACAGGAAATGGACATAATTGCTTAAGGACACCCAACCTCATATCCTGGTCACATGAGGGCATGTGCTGAAGGACTGACTCCCAAGGCTTCTTCCCGGTGCCACAATATACCCAACACCCCCAGACATTCAACCTATACGGCCTTACCCTTGTGGGAGGGGCTGCGCCATGCACAGATCTTAAGGAAACAAAACAAGTCATTACTGGTGAAATCAGTAATTAAGGGAAGTAAGCAGTTGCTTGGGGAGCTGCAAACCACATGTGAAGACGTTTGGGCACATTGTGGTCTGCGATGAGTATGCAAGAGCATTTACTTTCACCCTCCATCCCCTTAAGCTGCTCATGTATTAATGTAGCAGCCATTTATTGAGCATCTCCTGGGTGTCAGGCACTGTGCCAGGTGCTGGGGCTACACAGGTGATTAAGACACAGCCTCTGCCCCTGGGGGAGGCAGATGTATGTGGAACAGAGAGACAGAGAGAGGATAAGCCAATACACATATGCAATTAAGTGTGACAGGTGCAATGTTACGGACCTGCTCAGGATGCAGTGAGAGCACGTTAAGGCAGGGTGCGATATGGATGAGTGGGGAAGCCATCAGGAAGGGCTTCACAGAGAAAGGGGCTTTTGAGTGGGATCTTGAATGCCAAGACAGTATTTGCTAGGACACCATGGGAGGCAGCGACTTTAGTTGTTGACCTCATGCCACAGAGACTTCTGTTCACCTGCAAGCCACTCTGCTATTGAGATTTCTGACTAGTGAGGGTGCCCCCAGGACGACACAACATCATGTAATTCCCCCATTAGTGTGCATGCACATGTACACACACACACACACACGCACGCACGCACTGCTCCCCAGTGTCCCTCTGTTCCAATCCCATTACACCCCCAAAAGCTGGACAGACATTGGTGTTGGTTTCTGTCCTTTTGGTTCCTTCTCCAGGGAGCTCAGCCCTGACCCTGTGCATAACACCCACCTTGACTTGGGGACTTATCAGTCCCCTTCCCTCGACAGTTCTCTGTTTTTTTCTCCTGCTCCTCTAAGAACCCCAAGTCTATCCCTGTGGAATGTTTCTCACTTTTCTCCACTGTGGCCAAGCTCCGAGGGTTTGTGGCAAAGGAGCAGAAGGTGGAGGCAGTGAATGGGGAAGATAGCAGAGACTCGAGGCAGGCAGTGATTTTGTTTTTTTATTCTATACAAGTGGGGAGAGAGTCCCTGGGGATAGAGGGACAGAGATCCACCCTCCTGGGGGAGGAGACAAGCCCCCACCCAGAAGCTCTCTGCAGAGAGAGGCATCGAGGCAGGCATTGACAGCCTCCATCTCTCCAGGTGGCTCCCTCTGTTCTAGTCCCTGTCTCCAGCTCCCCCATGCCTGGTCCTGCCATCTTGCCCCTGTAGGACAGGAGCTGGCAGGAGGCCCTGGGGGACTGGGGGTGGCTAGGGGTCTGAGTCCTTGTGAGGCACATGTCGAGGGCTGAGGAGGGTGTTGTGGCAGTTGTCAGTCTGTTCCTGGCTCACTGGTTCCTGCTGGGGACAAATCCAGGGAGCCCTGTTTCCTGGGCAGGGACAGCCAGCCACCTGGTGTTGGGGCTTCGAGGGGTGTCATGTTGGACAGATAGGTGGGAAGGGGGACTTGCCCTCTCACCACCAGCACCTGTGGGGTCAGGAGGCCGTCTTCTATCAGGTTCCAGCTTGTCACAGGACTGTGCCCGCCGTGTCCTCTTGGGTTTCAGTGGGGCAGTCCGCCGGCCTGGATCAGGGGGCCCTGAAATAACAATCAAGGCAGGCCTAACGCAGGAGTGGGGGTCAGGCTGGGATGCTCATCCAGGCTGTGACTCCTGGTTTCACTCATTCCATGCTCTGGACCTGATGTGGACAGCAAAGTCCTAGAGGTGCCCTGAGCCCCCCTTTCAGCCAGGGTGGCAGACCTTGGACTTCGGGCTCCTCTTGGTCTTGCTGTGATCCCAGCCTCAGCTGGGGTTTGTTGCCTCCTGGAGTTGCATCCCCAGCCTCAGCCTCCTCCCTGACCCCTGGCTCCTGGGGAGGCCGGCGGCCCCTGGGCACAGCCACTGGCTTGGGAGGCCGTGGAGCTAGAGCAGGGTCCTGTAGCTGGCAGAGGAAGGAAGATGCTGGGTCAGTTAGTCCCTTTGCCTCATCAAAGTGCCTCCCCCACCCATCTTGCTGGCCTCTCACCTTGGCATTCCTAGCTGGAAGTGTCCTCTCTGGGAAGAGGGTCCCCTCCTTCTCCTCTTCCCCATCTTGGGAGGCTGGGCTGGGACTCTGGCAGCTGTGGTTGGGGGCACTCTCTTCAGCTGGGGATGAGAGAGGAGAAGCTGCAGGAAAAGGCATTCTTGCATAGCTCCTGCCCCTGTCTCCTCTCTCCACTGAAGCCCTGGAGGCCAGGACTTTCTCCCTCCAAGCCCATTTGCTCCTATCCCATTTGCTCCTATGTCTCTGCCTTTTATGTACCTTTTTTTTTTTTTTTTTTTTTAAGATGGAGTCTTGCTCTGTTGCCCAGGCTGGAGTGCAGTGGCGCAATCTCGGCTCACTGCAACCTCCACCTCTCGGGTTCAAGTGATTCTCCTGCCTCAGCCTCCCGAGTAGCTGGGATTACAGGCACCCACCACCACGCCCAGCTAATTTTTGTATTTTTAGTAGAGATGGGGTTTCACCATGTTGGCCAGGATAGTCTTGATCTCTTGACCTCGTGATCCGCCCGCCTCGTCTCCCAAAGTGCTGGGATTACAGGCGTGAGCCACTGCGCCTGGCCTTTCATGTGCCTTTCTATGTCCACGCTCCTTAGCCCTTGTTTCCCAGGATCATCCTGAGGCCATCACCTCTGGAGGGGACTCTGGCCTAATTGTCCCTCTTGCAGAGCAGTGCCCGACCCCTTTCCTGCTGAGGCAGAGCCAGGGCCCAGGGCCTGCTGGGTCCACAGGCATGCTGCCCATCCAGGCTGCAGTGCCCTGGGGCTCTGCCAAGGCTGCAGTCTGGCATTCCCAGAACTCTGTCTGAAAGTCTGATTTAGATGGAGGGGTGCCCTGGCACACTCATCCCCCGCCCTGGTGGCCTTTAAGCAACATGAGCCTGTGGGTCTGACACTGGAAAGTGTTGTCTACGTGTGCATCTGTGAGGTGTTTGTGCAGTGGGGCAACTGACTAACTGACTATTGCGGTTTCCTAAATGAAAGATGGAGCCCTACTTTGGGCGCTTTAATTAGCCTGTGCATGGGATGGAAAAAATCAGCAAAGATGCCCCCAGTGTTGGGTTGGCCTTGGAGGAGGAGGCAAGGGCACAGGCACTCCAAGTCTCAGGCTCGCCTGGTTCTGCACTACAGGGGAGAGAGGGGCAGATGCAGAATGGGTGGGATGGGACAGTGGGGAGCATGCGGCTCAAGCCAGACCAGCCAGCTCAGCTCTTAGCTCTTTTCAGCCCTTACACCCTAGCCTGGTGATGGGAGTGGAAGAGGCTGAGGGGGTGTCACCATTAAGAGGGAGATTTTGTTTATGTCAGTATTGCTGGAGGGTCATAGTCCAGGCCTTTGGCAACTGGAGTTGATGCTGAGCTGACCAACTTTTCTTTAGTGACTCCCTAAGTGGAAGGTGCACTGAGGCCAGCAGGAGGGAAGTGTCATGCCTGGGATAATCCCCTCCCTTTTACTCCTCCAGTCATGGGGCCAGAAAGCAAATGACTTGTGTAAAGTCGTGGGTGGCTGAGAAGGACTAATACTGCAGGTTTCTGACCTCCGAGGCAGAGCTCTTGCCCGTGTTTGGGGCACCTTTCTGTGTGAGCTGAGGGTGAGTTGATAAACGACTTCTGGAGGAGGCTGGAATGTGTGAGGTAGGCCTGGCATAGCTGGTGCTTGCTGGCAGTTTGACTTGCCCACCCTCTTCCCAGCAAGGTGCAGAGGGAAGCCTTCTCTACAGAGGCTGCCACTGTGCTGACGGTGACCAGAGGCTGCACCTGCTCTAGAGAATTCACCAGAGCCATCCACAAGGCATTGCTCCTGTCTGCTAACACTGGAGAAGCCGCTTTTGTTCTGTAGACGCTTTCTTTGGATTGGGTTGTCTCTTTTGGATGTAGCTTTGTAAATATCCTTAAACATTTTCACTGTGTTGACTTCTCATTGGCCCACCTTGGCCATACATTCCCCAGCACAGGGGCCATGGGCTTCTGTTTCTCTGGACACACCCTGGGCTTTCAGTACTGCTGCCTGAGAAGAGGCTTTCCATACCTATGTGCCACGTGGCCTCTGCTCGGCGCATGGCACTGAAGCTTGGTTTGGTGCTTTGGGGTGGTGGTGGGGGCTTCCAGGATCCAGGCCCTGGAGTAGAGAGAAGGGATGAGAAAGAGAGAAGGAGAAAGGAAAAAGGTAAATTTGACCCCCGAGAGAGGGGTCAAAGGAAGGGCTTGGATGTCACTGTTCTTACCTGCATCATCCGAAGAGCGCCGTTTCTGCCAGGCCTGGGTGCTGCCCTCCTGGTCTGGGCCTGGGCCCTGAAAGAACAGTGGGTCAGGTCGTAAGAAAGTCTCCTCTGTGGCAGGACTGCAGGTGACAAAGGGCTTCTGCTCTAGCATCTCCCATGTCATTCTCATGTCATTAGTCCCTAGACACTTAAGACTGTTTTCCAAAGAATGGCACCCATACCTCCCCAGGGGCACAAGAAATGACTTACACAAATGAGTATACTTCCATCTTTATAGTTACACATGTATTTTATGTGTAGTAGAAAAAAACATGACTCATTCAAAAAGCCTGTGATTTTAAAGATGATAATGCCTAGGTCTAGCCTAAGTTAAAAAAAAGTGAGTTAATTTAAATAAAAATACGATGTAAGTAATACTTCAGGTAAAAATCAGTCGCAAAGGTTATAATCAAGTCACCATGGCTTGGGAAACAGAGCTCTAGAGATAAGTATTTTTATAACCCCTCATTTTACAGTAAAGAAGAAGAAGTTTCAAGAGGTTAAGTGACCAGTCCAGGGCTCCATGGCAAGTGTGTGGTGGGGGCTGAACAGCAGCTAACATCTTCTAATGCCAAAGCATCTGCTTTCCCTACTGAACCACCAGGGATGAGGGAGTGGGAAGGAGAGGGTGGTGGACAGGTACCCTCAGGACCCACAGTTTGTTGTCCCAGGCTCCACTCACCTCTCGTTTCCCATCGAAGCTCCAACCCTTGGCTCTTTCCAACCCAGGAAGGGCAACACCGTGAACCCGTGGCTGCTGTGCTATCCCAGGGGCTGGGCCCCCCTCCCCTGGCTCCGACACCTCAGTGCCCTAGAACAAGGTCTCTTATTTATTAGCAGTTCCCAGTGGAAGGGAGCTCCCCAGGCTGCGAGGGAGTTGTCAGGAGGACCCCTGCCTCACTGAGTCCCCAGCCGTGGGGAAGCCCTGCGGAGACCCTCTGAAGAGTCCTTCCAACACCTGCATTCGCATATAGCACTCCCAGCATGCTCTTGGCCACTGGGTCTTAGTCCACTCTCAGGGAGAGGAGAATTGAAACCAGTGTTCCTGAGAACCCTGGGTCCTAGCATTTTCCCATTAAGCTTGGGGTGGGGTAGGAGATTGGGTTAAGTGTGGGGCAGGAAAAGGGGAAGACACAGCACCCCCTGCCTCACTTACCATCTTCCTGCAGAAGGAAGGCCCCCGGCCCCCACCAAATCCAGGCAGGAGGCCGCTCTCCTCCTCTGGGCTCCAGCAGGGAGAGGAGTTATTGCCGAGGCTTGGGGGGTCTGGGCTAGGGGGGCTCTCCTGAGTCGGGGGAGGGGGTGGGGGTGGAGGGAGGAGGAGTCCAGTGGTGGGGGACCCCGGCCCCCTGTCCCCCTTGAAGCTCCGGGGCCTGCGAAAGTGAAACAGGCCCCGGCGCCTTTTCTTCTGGAGTGGAGGCAGCGGTGGCTCTGAGAGTCCTGGCCGCACAGTCCTCAGAGTCCGGGGGTAGCTGGGGAGAATCAGGGTAAGTTAGCAACAAATGCCAGATGCAGGTTCAATCCTGGGTCTGATAAACCTGCTTTCCTCTCATCTGGTCTCTCCTGCTGCACTGCAGCCCTTTCCACTTCGTTCTCAGGGAGATGACGCCCTTGCCTTTCCTGTCCCGTTATAATCCTCCAGCAGCCTTTCCCACAGACTGACTGTTTCTTCCCAGGCACCTCCCCCGCATCTCCTCTCAGCTTCTCCAAGTGACCCGGCTCCTCCTGGACAGACCCTGGGCAGTCTGCAGGACAGTGACAGTGAATACTACCTCCCAGGCCTCTCAGCACTAATGGGTAACCTGTCCCAGGGCTGCTCCCCACCTCCCTCTCATCCACTGTGGTGTTTCACTCTGGCCTCATTCTTCCCAGCTGTCCTGAGAAGATGCAGAGGTCATGGGCCCTGAGGGCTGGGTGGGGAAGGATGACAATGTGGGGAAATGTCCCACGGACACTGGCTTTGGGCACTGTTGTTATAGAGACTCCCGTGGGAGGTAGGAGGACACAGGAGCCCTTCTAGGGCCTTGGGGCCTGCTGAAAATGGGAGTGTTTTTAGGCATCACACCTGGAACTTTCCTCCATGACCCTTCGGCTGAAGAAGTCCTCCAGCCCCTCATCCAGGCGGGTGGCCATCCCATTCTCTTGACGAGTCCCGGGTGCTGGCATCTGCTGGGAGGAAAGTCCCGTAGGACATCTCATCTAGGTCAGGAAGCCCCACCTCCCATCCACTCAGAGCATTCCCCTTTGGGCTTGGACATTTATGGACATTTAGACTTCAGTTCACCCAGTGTTTCCTAAGCTTGGTGGCTCTTGGTGTTCTTGGTGGCTCTATCCTTCACCAAAATAAGAATGACACTGCCCGGCAGACAGAGATTTCTTATCTGTGACAAGGTCTAGCTCTCATACAAACTGGACAATCCCTCATCTGTTCACTGGCATGCCTGGGCTCCTGCCCAATCCCTCAAGGCTATTGTTTCTGGAATTTGGGTCCTAAAGGTAAAACCTCTGGCTCTGGCATCACTAAGTGAAGGGGATCCTCTTGTGAGGCCTTAGGGACTCACACTGGGCCGACCAGGTCCTGGAGGTGTGGTCCTGGGGGGGCGGGGCCTCCCTTGTGTTTGATGCCTTAGTTTGTAACCATGAGTGGGCAGCTCAGAAAGACCTTCCCAGGAGCCAGTAGCTGTGGGCTGGCTGCCCCCGAGTCCTGAGAACCAGCCAGGGGGGATTCCCAGGTTCCCCAGTTGGCTTTCCATGTCCTGAGGGCTCCCGCCTGCAAAGACAGTAGCATTAGAGGGACTAGCAGAGGAATGGGGAGCAAGCAGGATGGGGAGACAGAGAAAAAATCAAGGGAAAGAGGGGCTATGGAGGGTGGGAGTCTGGAGTCCATGAGAACGGAGGCTGGGAGACTCACTGATGAAGGCAGACACCGGCCGGATCTTGCGGCAGCGTTTCTGCTTTTTGATGGCCATGGTGTCCTGCAGAAATGAAGACGAGTGGCAGGGCCAGAGCCATCCATTCATCATGAAACCTTATTTGAGCCCATCCTGCCCCTTGCTCCTCAGAGGGCTGAGGCATTGGGATGAGGGAAGAGGTTGGGTTGGATTGGGATTGGGGGCAGAAGGCCAGGCTCAGGGAGGTGGCCAGGGGAGTCCAGAGCAGTGGAAAGGGACAGTGTTGTGCAGGTTTAAGGGCAGGGCCCCGGTTATTAAGGAGGAGCAGGGAGCGGGGGGCTCACAATGTTGGTCCCAAGTTCATCATCCGTGGTCTCCTCGTGGTCATGGTTCCGGCCTCGGCCCCGGGAGGACAGATCCTGCCCTTGGCCTGGGCACCCTGGTGGATCTGACAGCGTCCTTAGCTGGGTCAGGTGCCGGGCCTGGGGAAGGGCAGGTGTGAACAGAATTCCAAGGAAGCTGCCCACCTCCCAGGGCCTTGAAGGGGAGGGTGATTAGGGAGACAGGATAATGTGGGGTAGAGGGTGTGCCCGAGTCAGGCCAGGCTGCAGAAGCCTTACCAGGCTCTTGTGGGAGTGGTAGAGCTCTTGCAGGATCTCATCCACTATGGAGTTGGTTAGGTAGGTGACGACTGAGAGCTTGACTTCACTGTGGGCACAGGTGGGGCTACTCAGAACAGTAGTACCTCAGTCCCTCGCATGGCCCCTGAGCCACTCCCTTTCCCAGAGGCCTGAGAGAATGGCCAGCTGGCCTGGTCTGTCTGCCCATGGAGCGCATGTGGCTGCTGAAGGAGGCAGCCTAGCCCGCGACACTCATTTGTCCATAAATACAGATCTAGTCCCACCCCGGAGCCCCCAGCCCAACTATGTGTGGGGAAAGAGGAATTCGAGGAGAAGAAGGAGCAAGGGGGCCCTAGGTCAGGCCCCTGGAGCCCCAGCGGAACAGAGCTAGGTAATTGGGGTGCTGACTAACTAAACCCTGCTAGTTGCTACTGTGAGGGTAGAAAAGACCCTTCCTTGGACCTAGCTGTTTCATGGATATGTGTAGTACTTTTCCTTTGCTTTGGTGAGTGGTGGCACCCAGACCCAGAATGAAAGAGCTCTAGGGGCAACGAAAACTGGGAGGAAGACAGTGCTTCCACGCACCCAACTTAGGGACTTTTCTTTGTCCATGCCTCCGAGGAGGCCTGCTATCCCATTCCTGGTGTATTTGTGTGGGTATGTGTGTGTACACCTGTGTGGGCACAACCTTTGGCTCCTAAACCCCAGCTCAGCACTTAGATTTCTAGGGCAAAGACCAGTCAGACCCTAAATAGCAAGGTTGCATTTGGTTAAAGATTGATCCTTGTAATGGAGATTGTGCCATTCATTATTCATTGCTGATAGCTCTCCAGTCCCAAGTCCCTAAGTGATCTCGGCCAAATCCAGCTCAGCCCCCAGCCCTGCCCTTCGCCTCTCACTCCAGCTTGTTCTGAATGTCCTGTCCTGCTTGCTCCAGCAGTGCCCCTCGGATGAAGTTCCGGGGCACTGTGACACGCTCCGCCACATTGCTCAGCATCTTGTTGTGCCCCTCGGCCACCCGCATGGCCACAGGGCATAACTCCTGTGTCAGGCTGACCATGGACTCCAGGATCACCTAGTATGGGGGAAAGGGAGGCCAGAGGCCCAAGGGGGACAGGGTCAGGGGTGGCACCACAGCAGGGGAGACTATCTATTTCAGCCCCTCATGCTGAGACCAAGGGACCCACCTAAGGTCACAAAACCGTTAGTGGCAGAGCCTTGGACACTAAGGCTTCCCTACTTTCTGGTCAGTGCTCCTTCTACCCTACCATATAGACAGGCGGAGTCAGTCCAAGGATCCAAATCCAGAGGGGGTGGGCTCAGAGTTCAGGGACTAACATCAAAGCTTGAGAAAAAAATCCAAGCCTGATATTGCAGCAATGCCTTGGTAACGTGGGACTGTGGGTGGTCTCAACTCTGCGCATGTCCTCCTGGCCCTCCAGTAGTCTCCCAGCTCTGACTTTAGCTCTGGGCTTAGGGCCTCAGTCAACACTGGGTTCCCACCATGGCTTCCTCCCTCCTCCAGGACTTGCCTGCAGCTCCTTGTCCACAGCTTTGGACACCTCGCTTGCTACTGATTCCAGCCTCTGCCGCACAGGCCCGTCATTGGCCAGTACGTGGCCCAGCTCATAGAGGCTGGGAAACAGCTGGAGAAGGAAGGGGTTATGATTAGCAGGCCAGAACCAGGACTTGGTAGATCTCCGGGGTCCCTGGGCTAGGAAGGCAGATGCACAGGGCAGGGCTGGCATGGCTTAGCATGGTCGGCCTTCTTGGGTTCTCCAGACTTCAGGGGAAGGGTAGCCTGTGGAGGGCTCACCGCCCGGGAGTTCTTGGCATCTTTGATGAGGTCCCGAGCGTAGAGTAGCTCATCCTGCACGGGCTCCAGGGGGCAGAGTCTCAGGGCCCGCACCTCCTCCTGCACTCGTCCACACAGCCGCTGCAGCATCTGGAGCACAGTGGCAGGGGTGTCAAGGGGACCCCTGCTTCCACATCTTCGCAGGTGGGACCCCTTAGGCAGTGCTACTGGTGCTGGCAGTGGTGGAGGTGATGTCTCTGGCTGGCCTGGTCCCCCTTGCTACAGCCTTTCTGAATACTCAGCTGAGCTCCCAGAGTCCTGTGCACTCCTGCTGTTCGCCCACGTATGTTTGAAGCCCATATCTGGCATGCCCTCTCTTTTTGCTTCCCCACATGGTTCAGTCCAGTGACAGGCACCATGCAGTGCCTCTTCATGCTCCCCCCACTCAATTTTCCATCACATCACACTTGTGCCCTGCATGCCCCAGGTATGCCCCCTGTGTCCCAGAGGGAAACGTTTACTTGCTCGGCGCTGCTGGTCACCAGGCCCTGCTGCAACCTGAAGGCCTGCTCCTGGGGGCACGTCTGGGAGTGGTTGTTCCTCACTAAGCACCATTGGATCTGGAGATGATGGGGTTGGTGGGTCAGGGCCTGGGGATGTCGGCTGCGCCCTGCCCCTTGCTGTCCCACCCTGCTTAGGATAGCACCCTGCACCTTCTGCCAGACGTCCTCGGTGCGCTCAGGGGCGCTGCGATAGGCTTGGGAGATGTCGCTCACGGGGAAGGACATGAAGCGCAGCGTGTGGTTGCTGTGGGACACAGGGGCACAGCTGGGTGGGAACAGGTGAGGATGGGAGGCCCCTGCCTCCTCTGTTGGTGAGCAGCCCGCCAGCCCCCTTGCTCATCATTTCTCTCTTCCATGGCCCTTCCTAAAATTTCTGTGCAAATAGGTCAAAGGGGCTAGGGTGGGGCAAGAGTAGTTTAGGCCTGATCCAGGCACAGGGAGGCTGGGGACTTGGATTAGGGCAGAAGCATGGTCTACTCACCTCTCCAGGGCCCTTGCGATGTCCAGGAAGCCCAGGGCAGATGTATTGTTCCGATCCCATAGGATAGTTCTGGGGGGAGGGTAAGCACCAGTTTAGCATCCCTCCCCCTGGGTCCCTACTAGGGGCCAGGGACACAATCCTCTTGGGGCAATAAGGATGACTCAGAGATGGTTCTGGGGTTGGGGGTCTTCTGAAAGCTGGGGTCCAGAGCATCAAGGCAAGCAGGGGGATTGTATATATATGGGGAAGGGCTGGGGCTCCAGGTCAGGGGGACCCAGTGTGGGCCCCACCTGAGGGAGGAATTTATCTGCAAGGCCTTAGACAGCATCTTGGCCCCGATGTCCTCCATGCCATTGCCGCTCAGATCCACCTTGGCCAGGCAGGTGTTGCTGCCCAGGGCATTGATGAGGATGCTGGTGCGAAGCTTCAGCCGGGAGTCTGCCACCGACAGTGACTGCAGGGACTGTGTGGGCAAGGGGGGGTTGGGCCCAGTCCCACAGCCTCCTCCGACTGCAGGTCCCCTCCCAGGCCCAGGCACTCACACAGTCCTCTTCCTGGATTAGCTGCACCAGCTTGTGGAGGATCTCCTCCAGGGTCCTGCAGGGAGGTGGGGCTCAGAGTAGGAGGGGAGGGGCTGGGGTCATGCTATTGGAGGAGGAGAGAGGTGGCCAGAGGTAACACGGTGAGCCAAGAGGATGGGTGAATGATGGGATAAGGGTCTGTGGGCACGGAAAGGGGGCCTCACTTGGCCTTGACATTGAAGTTCTTGCCCAAAAACAGGTGCTTGAGGGACTTGTTCTTGCCAAGTGCCGGCACCAGTGTCAGGAGGTCCGAGTCGAACCCTGGTGAGCAGACGGGAGAGGCCTGGCCTTGAGGCCTGAGGCTGACTGGTGTCCCCTCAGGGCTGCTTCTGCATGCTCCAGGTCCCTGTTCTCCCCGGCCCCAGGGAAGTGAGGCACCACTACTCACCATTGTCCGACAGATCCAGGCTGCCTACACAGGTGACAGCTCCCAGCTGCTCCTGCAAGGCTTGGGCTCCCGCTGAGCGGAGCTGCAGGGACAAGGTGAGGGGTGGAAGGCAGGAGTTGGGGTGGGGGATAGGGCACCTTTAAGGCTTAGGATAGAGTAGTCACACCAGAAATCAAATTCATGCCAGGATCTGGGTGTAAAATCAGGGAGACTCTTTCCCCATACCAGATCCTTCCCTAGAGCTGGCTTCCCCTCCTTAGACTAGAAAGGCTGCTATTCCTGAGACAGCTTGCTCCTGCCCTCTGGTGGAAAAGTCTGGTATCTCCCACCCCAAAGCTTCAAGGGCAGAGATACTAGAGACTGAGAGTGAATGGCCTCTGGAAAAGAGGGCCACAGACCCCAGACTGAGAGGGGAAAGTGGTGGTGTGGCCAGGTCAGGGGGTCGCAGAGCGTCAGCACAGAGGCTAGATGGAGCCAGGGTTTGTCCGAGAAATACACATGGGTCAGAGGCCAGCAGAGGGGTTGGGGACTGACGGCTCACCTCACAGCTGCTGAGATCCAGGTGTAGGTCACTGAGGTGACTGTTGAGGGAGAGGCCCTGAAGCAGCGCCCTGTGGGAGGGAGGTCAGCAGGCCCTCCTTTACCTCTCCCCGCTCCCCGTGGTTCCCTTGGATGCGCCCCCAACCCTGCACCCACCCGACCTGAGGGCCTCCAGGGGCAGCTTTGTGGCTGACAGGTTGACGTGGCTCAGTGTGTAGGCGCTGCTGAAGAACTGCTTGAAGGCCGGCGGGGACTCTCGACCCTTCCTGTGGAGAGACCCCTGGGGTCAGTGAGGGAGGGGGTTGGCCATGTCTTGCTCTGTCCTCCCTTCCCCCTCCTCTCCCACCTGTGGGAGCAGCTGTTGCGAGCCAGGTTGAGGTAGGTGAGGTGGGAGCAGCAGCCGTGGAGTAGGGCACCGAGAAGCTGTAGGGGGAGACACGGTGGGTCTCAGGGGAGCTGGAAGGGGGTGGGGCGTGGCAGGAAAGGACTCCCCCTTCCTCCCCATCGAGGTTCCTGGCTCTTCACTCTCTGTGGTCAGCCTGTGTGAGCCCCACTGTAGATGCCCACTCAGATTGTTGAAGCCTCTGTTTTCTCCCCTATGGAACATGGGCCTACTCCCTGCCTGGCTTACAGGGGCATAGAGCTGCTCACAGGCAGTGGATGTGTAAAGTCAGGGCCACCATTGACTCCTAAGGTGCCTTGTTCAAGTCAGGAAAAGCATCCATTGCCCTGAGGGTGCCAGGGCGCACAGCTGGGGAAGGGAGCAAGGGCTGGCTTTTAAGCACAGCAAGCACAACCTTGTGGCCTGGATAAAGTGCCGCACAGGTATGAACTACAGACATTGCTTTATACTTCAGCTGAACCTGAAGTCATCCAGACAGCTCTGTCCACCTGTGTACTCAGGGATGGGGGGTGAGACCGAGGTCCACTCTGGTCTCCCCACATCACCTCGGACTGGCTTCCCATCACCAACTGCTCACCAAGTCGATGACGCAGTCAGTTCCTGACAGGTCCAGGTGCACCAGAGCATTGGGTTGGGCCAGGAAACTGTAGAGGGCCTGGAGCAGGAAGGATAGAGAGATTGCAGGGGAAGGGACGACGGAGTTTCGCCACCCCCAGAGGCCATGGGGCAGAAGGCCTCCTAGCTCCTGAAGCTTGAGCATGCTTTCTTCAGGGGACTGAGGCTGCTCTGAGGACTCACATTGGCCTCGTCCGTGGCGAGGAGCCCAGGGTTCTTGCTCAGGTCCAGATATCGAAGGGAGCTGGCAAATGCTGGGTTGGCCCCGAAGGTCTGGCCGAGTGCCTGGAGCCCTGAGCATAGTGGGCACTGGACTGGATTGGCCCCTAGCCCCACCTCTTCCCCTCAGCACATAACTCTTCCCCGCTCCCCAAATGTGGCTCCTTTTCACTTTTCCATCCCTGAGATGGTGTGTGAGTGTGTGGGTGTACCTCTGGAGCTCAACACTCCAGGCAGCACCAGGGTAGGGTCAGAGGTCAGGGGTCCTGGTGTGAGTACCTCGAGGGGAAATGGCAGTCTTGGCCAGGCACAGTTTGGTGAGGCCAGTGGGGAAGCAGAGGAGCTGCTGGCTCAGACTGAAGAAGCCTGGGGAGTGGAGAGAGAAACGGGCCCAGTGAGGGGCAGGGCAGTGGGCGCGGGTGGCACAGAGTCAGGTTGGGGGCTCGAGTAGGGTACAGGCCTTGGGTCAAGGATGGAGGTTTCAGGGCAGGGGCTGGAATCAGGCTGGAGAGCTGCTGTTCAGACCTCGTTGGGTTCTGGGCTAGGACAGGGGTCTGCATTGTGATAGGGACAGGATTCAGGGCTGGGGCTCACCCTTGTCCTCGATGGGGTTGTGGGACAGAGTGAGGGCATGCAGCACACAGCTCCCGTTCTCCCCAAACACCCCGGCCAGCTTCTGGACAAAATCCCTTCAGGGAAGGGGAGGAAGGATTTGTCCTGAGCTGAGCTCCAGGTCCCAGCCTCTGGGCTTCCCCTCCTCCTCTACCTGCCTGCCTGGCTGGGGCTGCAATGTTCAGAGGTCCCCACAACAGGGGAAGAGCTCAGGGCCTGCCGGGGAGCTTGTCACCACTCCAGAGTACCTGGGGGCATTCCACACCTTAGGAAGTTGTGCTGAGACAAAGGTCAGCTTTGGGTCCTCAAGACTAGAGCAGCCCACCCTGCTTGGTAGTTAATGGAAAAAGAGGACAGGGCATGGAACATCCTGGGGAAAGGCCATGGAGCTGGGGGTCAGGAGGCTTGGGTCTGAGTCCTAGCTTGATCTCCGAATTGCTTTGTGCCCTCTTTTGGCCTTGGTCTCCTCTTCTGTAAAGAGAGGCACTGGATAAGATAGTCCAGAGGCCTGCATCATGCTCTGAGGTTCTGGGACTCTAAAACTACATTAAGGGTGCACTACTGCCCAAGGAGGAGGCTGGCCTCACGTCTTAAGCCCGGCGTTGTCCAGCACCAGCTCTTCGAGGCTCCCCGACTTGCTCAGGGTATGTAGCACCTGTTCTAGCACTTCAGAGCCCTGAGGACAGAGGGAGTCTTGTGATCAGGGGCCAAGGGGGACACTACTCCTCCCCACCTCACCAGCCCCTCCTAGTTCCTACCAGTCGCAAGTCCTTGCAGTAGAGTTTGGTGAACCACTGGTTGTAGGCCAGGGCTGCTACCATTAGGGCCAAGTCTCTGTGGGGATATGGAAGGGGGCAGGAAAGTGGTGAGCAGGTGGCTGGGTCAGAAAAGAAGAGACCAAGGATAGGTAATT
The DNA here is from genome assembly GCF_008728515.1 of Papio anubis. Lineage (NCBI taxonomy): Eukaryota > Metazoa > Chordata > Mammalia > Primates > Cercopithecidae > Papio > Papio anubis. Next base: position 82,415,501 of record NC_044982.1, read on the forward strand.
GGGCTGGGGAAGGCCTAGATGGGTAGATGGGGATGGGATGGAATTGGGGAGTTAGAGCTGGGGCTGTGGGACCAGAAGGGTGCTCCTGGGAAGGGCTGGGGTTGGGCTGAAGTTGGGAATTTGAGGGTGGAGTCTCTGCCCCATCTGCTTACCGGCTCTCCAAGTGGCTGAAATCCAAGAGATTGAACTCCCGGTTATCTTCAGCATGGTAGATGGTGTCCACATCCTTGGAGAGGTGGAACTGGCTCACACCTTCCCCACTTCCTCCTTAGCCCCCTCCCTCCAGGCCCCACTTGTTCCCTATGGGGTCCCTGTCCAACGTACCCATTGAACCTCCTCACGGCAGTGTAACCCATTGTAGTCACACAGAGCAGCGTAGGTCTCAGAGAAGCCACCTGTGGGGCAGGAGATAGGCTGGTTCCACAAGGGTAAGGAGATGGGGAATAGGCTTGGATTCAAGAACAGTCAAGTTCACTTTAATTGGCAGTGCTCTTGGTTCTTGCTATGCCGTGAACTTCCTGAGGTCTGGGAGCTGGGAGTCCTTAGGGCAGGCAAAGCAATCCCACGCAGGCAACACCCAGTGCACAAAGGGCTGTGGTCATGGGCCAAGATGGTGGAGTGCCTACTTTCCTCACATCTGCCCCTGCTCACCGCAGACACTGTGGGTGGTAGATGTGGAAGTCTCAGAGTTGGGGGATGTGTCTCGGGGCCCCTCTGGGGTGTCTGCGTTTCCACGCCGGATCAAACACCTGGAAAACAAACAAGTCATTCCAGAGAGGGCTGGAAGGAGGCTCTCAATTCTTTCCCCGTTACGGCTCCTGCATCCCAGGAAAAACCAGGAGTGGGGACATAAGAGCTCTTCTCAGCCCTGGTCCAGGGGAAGGAGGAAGGGAAGGAGAACTCTCCCTCTCATCTAATGCCTTAAGAGACCCCTCATTTGCCACTCACCCAGGGCCAGGGCAGACCTTGGACAGGGCAGAGCTCACATGTCGTGTCACCTGGTCCACACTTTCAGCTGATGGCAGCCGCATGCTCACCATGCCACGCTCCGTCTCCACCAGGATCTGGGGGAGAGGAAGCATCAGAGCCTCAGACTCCCTCCTCTCTGTTCCTTCCTCCAGCTGGCCCAGTAGTGGGGCCCAGAGCCCTGGTACTCACCTGGTTCTGACTGAGCGTGTTGAAGGCACGGATCTCCAGGACATTGAAGGAGCTCTCCACCTAGGAGGGATGGAGATGCTCAGCTCCTGGTAAGGACCCGGGTTGCCAGGCTCGGGAGGTAGGGAGAATGCCAGGTGCTCTCCTGCTCCTCAGCCCAACTCACCTTGGCTGGGACTTTAAGGGGGAAGAGGTGGAGGCGCCAGGAGGTCAAGGCCTGCAGAGAGAGGAAAAGAATGTCGGTGGTTCATGGCAGCTTCTGGGCCCTAGTGGCCCTGCCCTCCTTAAGCCCTTCAGCTCTGCTCTTGGATTGTCCCCCCAACCCGATGCCCTACCCTAGGCTTTTGGACATCAACACAGTCCAGCCCTGCCTCCTCCCCCCAGGTTTTGTCTCTTCAGTGTCCCCCCACTTCTGTCTCCTCTGTCCCCCCAGCTCCCTGCCCTCTCCTGGCCAGCTGCCCTTGCAAGCCATCTCCTGCCTCCCCACATGCCCAGTGCCCTCACCAGCACTCGGTCCTCAAACTTCTTGGGTTTTGTCTCCAACTTCACACGATGTTGTTGGAGCACAGCCCCTTGGCTCAGGCACCTCCGGATACTGTCTGAGGGTGAGTGGGAGCCTGCTCAGAGCTTCCCCTTACCCTGGCCACCTCCACCTCCCAGAGCTCTCCAGATAGAGGCAGGGTCAGGGTCAAATGGGATGAGAGAGAAACAGAGAGACAAAGAAGGGAGGACAGGGACAGAGGCCTTTCCTGCTTGGGTGACTTTTCACACTCTTTCTTTTTGGCTTTTCTCTTCCTATTAGAGAAGGAGTAGAATATGGAGAAAACTCTGGCTCCTGATGTCCCTGAGTCAGGGGACGGTTGCTGACTGTCTGTGGGAGGGTGTGTCTTACACTTCTAAGGGTGTGAAGAATTTCCAACCCATGCACTACAACAGCCATTGACACATACACAGTGAGTCAGTGTGTGGGGGTGTGGGGTGTCCCTTTGACTATATTCTAGGTGGTCTGGGTGTGAGTGTCTGCCTTTACTATGAGAGTGTGCATGCCTCCTGGAGATGTCAGGGAGTCTGAGTGTGGCATTGGTGGGGACAGGTAAGTGTGAATGAGTATGCTGTGGAAGGGGCACAGAGCCAGACAGTTCCTCCCTGTGTGTTGGGCGGGGAGAAGAATTAACGTTTAAATGAGACCCATACCATCTGCTGGCAGAACCACCCAGATATAGTGTGTGTGTATGTGTGTGTGTGTGCGCGCGCGTGTGCTGGGGTGCCATCTCTGTGAAGATGTGTTTACACACGTCTCATGATTGTGCTGTGTGTGTGTGCAGGTGTGGGAGACCGCCACGGTGCAGCATGCCTCTGAGTATCCATGAGCATCCTGCGCTTTGCGTGGGCTAGCCTGTGCTCCCGTCTCTGGGGGTCAGGGTTGTGGCAGTGCTGGGTGGCCGGGCCTGGGTTTGGGCTAGGTCTGAGAACCATGCAAACGGGAGCAGCCTTGATGTGTGGGTGGTGGGTAGCTAGAAGGAGGCAGGCTGGGACGGGGGCTGTGGGAGGCGAGCTGCAGAGACCCTCCTGCTCTTGGTTTTAGCTCCAATCCAGGGCCTCTTCCCTGACTCTCTTCTTTGCCCCACTGGCCTGGGCGCTGCCCAGCTCCTAAGGGGCTCTTCAGGGCCAGTTCCGGGGCGGGGCCGGGAGGAGGGAGGGTGTTAAGCCACGCAGCGGTCAGGACCAGGGGCAGCTCCCATTGCCGGGAGGGGCGGGCTTGGCCCCGCCCGGCGGGGAAGCGGGGACTCTCCGGAGGGGAGACTGGACGCTTCGCCGAAGGTGGGCCAGGAACGCCGAGAGTCAGCCCCAGAGAGCGCCAGGGAACTGCACCTGTCACCGAAGGGCGGGACGGGCGGCTCCGGGACAGGAAGGTCCCGACCGGGTGAGGCGAGGCAGGCAGCGGAGGATGCTCCGGGGACAGCGATGCCCGGACTGGGATGCAGGGGCTGCCTTGGAGCCGGGATGCATGGGGTGAGGGGTGTGAGACACCGGGCTGGGGTGCACCGCGGGGAGGAACGCGCTGGGTCTGGGATGCTCCCGGACGGGGCGTCCCGGAGACCGAGGCAGCCTCGTACCTTGCAACTCGCGGGTGAGCTCCACGCTGGGCTTGGCCATGGCGGCCGCTGTTGCTGAGGCTGCTGCAGAGGAGCCGCCGCCACCGCTGGGGAGCCGCAGCACATGCTAGACCCGGCTTCGGCAGGGCCCAGGCGCTGAGCGCTGCAGCAGCGGCCGAGCCCGCTCGGGTCAGGGGCGGCTGCTTGAGCGCTCCTCCCCCCGCCACGGAGCGCCGGCTCCCCCGCCCCGCCCGGAGAGCTGCCCGACTGAGCATGCGCGCCGCGCGGCCGAGCAGCGTGAGACCCCCCGCGCGCGCTCACGCCGACCCCTCTCGCCGGCTCCCGCGTGAGCGGGCCGGTGTGCGTCGCCAGGTGTCCGGGCCTTCGGGGTAGGGGGCAGCGTCCCCGCTTTCCGTCTACTATTCCTCGGGCCAGTGGGCAGAACCCATTTCTTTTGTTTGTGGGCCTGGGCAGCTTGCAGGGCGTTTCTCTATTCCCCACCGGCTCAGGACCTGTTCAGCTTGTCCTTGCTGACTCGGGAGGGAACTCGGGACCTAGGGCCATGCCAGAAGGGGACCTGGCCAGATCTGGGAGGCAAGGGGCGGGGAGATGTTAGAGAGTTCATCCTTCCCCACCCTCGCCCGGCTCGCCCTGCCTCGGGGATCCCCGTGGTGTTCTGGGAGTTCCCGTGCCACCTTCCTTCCAGTTGGCAGCTCTGCAGACACCTCCACCCCTGCACATCACGCTCAGGTCCTGGAGACAGGGAGGAGGGCTGGGGGATCCAGAGATCCAGCCTGGCCATACTTATGCTCTCTGCTCAGCTAAGCACCCCACACTGAGAAATGAACACGTGGATTCGATTCAAAGCCCTGAAATCATCTACATTTTATTTGCACCTCATTTGCAAGTGGTTAATTTGCAACTCTGCTCCTTCCACTCCAGCTTCCTTCTCTCCTATCTCCCCTCAAATTCCCCAGTGGCCCGGGCAAAAAATATCTGTTGGTCTTTGCCAAGGTAGACTCAGCCTTGTCAGCAGGCCTGTCCTGTGTTCTCAGGGGAGGCCTTTACCCAAGGCCACAACAACAGCAGGAATCCCGAGTAAGACGCCACCTTGACTGCAGGGAAGGCTGCATCTTTTCACAGGGCAGAACTGATTTTATGAGGTGAACAGTAAGGTGAGGAGAGGTGGGAAAGGCCAGTGGATGAATGCAGGAACAGCACCAGGAGCTAGAGCCCAACACTGCCCCATGGGCTGTCTCCAGGTCCTCAGAGGCGGGACGGGGTTCCTCCACCCACCACTACTGTCTCCCCAGTGATGTAGCTGGCATCTTCAGAGCACAGGAAAGACAAGATGCCAGCATAATCCTCTGGCTCGCCTAACCTGGGGAATAGGGGAAGCAAGGAAGGGAGTAAAAATCAAACAGGTCTGCCTCCCTCACTCGGCCCACAGGGAATGAAATTTGCTTAATCAAGAATTATCAGATGACTTTTCAGGATCAGTGTACAAGCTTTCCGCCTATCAAATAGTGTTACCATGAGGATATGCTGTTATAATTTAGTATGAGCATACTGTACTCTGCAAAAATCATTACCCATAATATTCAAATACTGTAGAAACACACTGTTTTTTAGAGAGCTCAGGACACCAAAATCCAAAGTTATACAGATAAAATAGTAAGCAATTATTTCACACTTCAGAAAAAAAATGGTTTCACATGTGCACACACTAAAGTATCAGGGAGTCTGTGGGACAGTAAATGGTGTGTTTAAAATGATTCCATTTGTACAGGTTCAACTTACAGACAACTTTTTCAGGAATCTATACTTGTCCCTTAAAGTCAGGTTCATTTGGTGAGAATGTGCTAATTCTTATTTTATCAGTGACTGCATAGTTAGGAGACACTTTAATTTGCCTGCCATAGAATGCTCTAGAGGTGGGCAGAGTGAGTAACTCAAACATACAAGGGCTGAATTAATGGTTTTCCATTCTAGCTGTACCTTGCAATCATTTGAGAGGCTTAAACAAACAAACAAAACAAAACAAAAACAAAAACAAAACAAAACAAAAAAAAGAAAAGACAAAGAAAAACAAAAGCCCAGATGGTCAAGTCCTACCTTGGACCAATTACAAAAGAATCTCTGGGAGTGGGTGGGGCCTGAGCATCTGCAGTTTAAAAAGCTCCCCAGGTGATTCTAATGTGAATCCAGGATCGAGCTACATGGGCTAGATCAATTCATTGGAGCTCTAGGATGACAATCCCGAATTATTAATGAGTTACGAACTAGGCCTGCAGCTCATGCCTGACATCAGAATGGCTTTGGGAAGATTTGGGATGTCTGGACCAGTACAGAGTTAGGCATTGCTGGCATCTGTCCTCGAAGCCAGAAGATAGAGAGAGGCAGGGAATTTAGAGGAAAGGGAGCCCGACAAAGGTGCTTGAACAGTTCACCCAGCTCACTGGGGAAGAAAGTAAGTCCTTAGGCAAGGGGAGTTTGGGGCTTAGTAAAGCTCTTCATTCTTTTCATTTGGATTGTAGATCATCAACCTGAGTTTCGTAAACATGTGTCATTATTCAAAGGAACTAAAAATGCATGGTTTTGGTTTTGGTCTTTGGTCTCCATGGATGCTCAGAGGTGGAGGCAATCTCCCAGGTGGAGAGAGGACTCAGGACTTCTCCCAGAGCTCTGCACTGCTGAAACCCCGATGTCTCTGGGTTTACCTTTTGAAAGGGAAGCTGACTTCTTGCTCAGGCCACTGAATTTGTGGTCTGTAAGGCAGAGGAGAGCCTGCCTGTGTTATCTGTGGGACTGAGACAGCGGACTGTGGGCTGCTAGGGACCAGACCTTTCCATCTTCATGCCTCTTAGGGCCCTTGACCGCATGATGGTTTTACCTTCTGATCTGCAGAGTTTCTTTCATTCTTTCCTCTTTTTCCTTGTCTATCCAGAGCTGCAGGAAGAAGGGAAATGTCTTTATGTTTAAGAAGAGGAAAGCGAGGAACAGAAAGGGAAGAAACTGCCTGTCCTCATGGCAAGAGAGTAAGGATGGAGAGACTTCCCTCTTTCACTTCCTATTTCTTTTTCTAGCTCCCAGCTCTCCTCACTGCCCGCATGTGTTTCATTTGTTTCAGGTTCTAGTGATGCATTTTGCTGCATCTCTCCAATTCTCATCCATGTAAGGAGAGAGGAAACAGTGTGAGTAGAGTCTGAATACCTCAGTCTCTACCCTATGCCTTAGGAAAGGTGTGATAGGAGTCTGGCTTGGATAGGGCAGCTGGTACAGAGAGGCAATATGGAAAAACCCAGGGAAGGAGAACGGAGTGGTTGAGAGTTCAGGAATCAGGTACTGGGCTTTCCTGTCCAAGAAGATGGATGCCTTTCAAGGGGTTCCAGTGGGATGCAGAGCTCCCCTTCCTCACCATCCTGCTGAAGCTGGTCTTGATAAGTCCAGGTGCTAGGCAGTTCACCCTAATGTTCCTTGGGGCCAGCTCTATGGCCAGGGTCTTGGTGAGGCCCAGCAAAGCTGTTTTACTGACATTGTAAGGACTGAGGCCCTGGAGATAGAAAACAATGGGTTAGACTCATAATTTCCAGGTCATTCTTGGTTCTAATAACTAGACAGAAAGGGCAGTGCTCAATAGGGATCTCCTGTAAGGGAGGGGCATAGTTAGGAAACTGTCTTGTGGCTAAACCTTCCCTAGGTTATGGTTTGTGGAGGCAAGGCATCTATTTTGTGGGCAGGGACTTGGTGGTGTGATTCTAAAAGGGGACACAAACTTCTTTGGGTAACAGGTAGGGTGGAAAGATGTACAGGATGGGATGGAAGGGGCAGTCAAAAGGGTTCTTACAGGAAATGGACTGAAGGCTGCTATGGAGGCCACGATCACCACTGAGCCGCCTCTGGAAAAAGAAGAGAGCTGACGGTCTTCCCAGCGTGGACCACTGCCCTCAGCCCGTGTGGGGTCCCATCTCACCCAGGCTCTCCCTCACTCTCTGTACCCTCGTTTCTCCATTTCTGGCACCACTGCCTTTGTCATCAGGGCTGGGGCCTTCACATTAATGTCCAGAGTCTGAAGCCAAGAGAAGAAGGGGAAACAGCATGAGTGAAGAGCACTGGAGGAGGCATGGTAATGAGGAGTGAGATTGGGTTCCTAGGATGTTTGTCAGAGCTGACGAAGATCTTAGGATGATTCACCTGCATCTTGCACATGAAGAAACTGAGGTTCAGGGAGAAGTAGCTCTCACCAGCTTCTCAGCTAGATAATGATACATTAGGTTCAGGTGAGAAAAATGGAGCCTGGTTCATCTTGTTTCGTAACCAGCCAAGTATGATGTGGCCCAGAAGGGGCCTAAATCCTCAGGGCTCCTTGGATTTGAGCTGCGTTTTCTGCGTTTCTTCAAAATAGGGAAAGCCTGCAATTGTCAGCTTCCTGGACCTGTCTTAGAGTGGGCCATGGTTCTCAGGGAAAAGGTGGCCTGACCTTGGATACCTGGGGTTGTTCTAGCACTTCTCTGGCTTCTGTGCTTAGGGAGTGAGATGCTCTGGGCCCTCTAGGATGGACTGCCTGGCTAGACCTGATTAGAAAGTGGGATCATGAGGAGGCACCTTCTGGGGAAGCTGGGAGACAAGGTACAATCAGAATCCCCACATCCATAATCTAAAACAAATGTATGACCCTGTTTACATTTGTTCTAGATTAACCGCTTATATTAAAAATATTTCAATCTACAGAAAAATTGGAAATAGAAGTACAACGAGTATCTAGAGATCCTTCACTTAGATTCACCAATCGTTCTCTACTAAAAATACAAAAATTAGCTGGACGTGGTGGCATGTGCCTGTAATCTCAGCTACTTAGGAGGATGGAACAGGAGAATAGCTTGAACCCGGGAGGTGGAGGTTGCAGTCAGCCGAGATCGCACCACTGCACTCCAGCCTGGGCAATAGAGTGAGACTCCATTTCAAAAAATAAATAAATAAATAAAAATTAAAATAAACAAACTTAGTTGCAGATACTAGAATGCTCTATCCCTAAATACTTACCATACATTTCCAAAGAGCAAGGATGTTCTTTTACGCAACCATAATCCATTATCACACCCAAGAAGTTTGACATTGATGATAATTTAATCTAATATATTGGCCTCAATTGTCCCCAAATGTGTTTTTTAAAAAAGTTCAGAGTTCAATCAAGGATCAGGCATTATGCTTGGATTTGATGTACTGTGATATTTAAAAAAAATATATAATCTAAAAGAAAAGTTACAGGTACATCTTATTTTATCACACTTTGCAGATACTGTGTTTTTTTACAAATTGAAGGGTTTTACAGATGGAAAGTTCATGGCGCTAACTGGAGCCGTTTTTCCAACGGCATGTGCTCACTTTGTCTCTGGGTCACATTTTGGTAATTCTTGGGAATATTTCAGACTTTTTCATTATTATTATATCTGTTACGGTGATCTGTGATCAGTGATCTTTCATGTTTTTATTATAATTGTTTTGGGGTACCACAAACCACACCCAGAAAAGAAGGTGAACTTAATCGATAAATGTTGTGTGTGTTCTGACTGCTCTGTCCATCTCCCGTCTCTCTCCCTCTCTGTGGGCCTCCATATTCCCTGAGACACATTTACACTGAAATTAGACCAATTATTAACCCTGCAATGGCCTCTAAGTGTTCAAGTGAAAGGAAGAGTCACACATCTTACACTTTAAATCAAAAGGTAGAAATAATTGAGCTTAGTGAGGAAGGCATGTTGAAAGCTGAGGCAGGCTGAAAGCTAGGCCATGTGCACCAGTTAGCCAAATTGTGAGTGCAAAGGAAAAATTCTTGAAGGAAATTAAAAGTGCTACTTCTGTGAACACATAAATGATAAGAAAGCAAAACAGTTTTATTGTTAATATGGCTTCCAAAACTTCAAAGGACAGGCTTATTCTCTTGTTAGGGTCTAATGCAGCCAGTGACTTTAAGTTGAAGCCAATGCTTATTTACCATTCTGAAAATTCTAGGGCTCTCAAGATGTATGCTAAATCTACTCTGCCCGTGCTCTATAAATGGAACAACAAAGCCTGAATAACAGCACATCTGTTTATAGCATGGTTAACTGAATATTTTAAGCTCATCGTTGATAGCTACTCCTCAGAAAAAGATTCTTTTCAAACTGTTACTGCTTCTCGACAATGCTCCTGGTCAGTCAAAAGCTCTGATGGAGATGTACAAGGAGATTAATGTTGTTTTCATGCCTGCTAACACAACATCCATTCTGCAGCCCATGGATCGGGGGTAATTCTGACTTGCAAGACTTATTATTTAAGAAATACATTTTGTAAGGCTGTAACTGCCATAGATAGTGATTCCTCTGATTTATCTGGGCAAAGTCAACTGAAAACCTTCTGAGAAGGATTCACCATTCTAGATGCCATTAAGAATATTTGTGATTCATGGGAGGAGGTCAAAATATCTACATTAACAGGAGTCTGGAAGAAGTTGATTCCAACCCTCATGGATGACGTGGAGGGGTTCAAGACTGCATCACAGGAAGGAACTGCAGATGTGGTGGAAATAGCAAGAGAACTAGAAGTGGAGCCTGAAGATGGGACTGAATTGCTGCAATCTCATGACAAAATGTAAACGGCTGAGGAGTTGCTTCTTATGGATAAGCAAAGAAAGTGGTTTCTTGGGATGGAATCTATTTCTGGTGAAGATGCCATGAACATTGTTGAAATCACAACACGGGATTTAGAATATTACATGAACTTCGTTGATAAGCAGTGGCAGAGTTTGATAGGATTGACTCCAATTTTGAAAGAAGTTCTACTGTGGGTAAATGCTATGAAACAGCATTGCATGCTACAGAGAAATCTTTTGTGAAAGGAAGAATCAACTGATGTGGGAAACTTCACTGCTGGCTTATTTGAAGAAATTGCCACAGCCACCCCAGCCTTCAGCAACACCACCCTAAGTCAGCCACCATCAATGTTGAGGCAAGACCCTCCACCAGCAAAAAGATTACAGCTTCTAAAGTCTCAGATGATTGTTAGCATTTTTTAGTAATAAAGTATTTTAAAATGAAGATATGTATATGCTTTTAAAGACATAATGCTATTGCTCATTTTATAGACTATTATTAGATGACCATTATACTGTAAACATAACTTTTATATGCACTGGGAAATCAAAATATTCATGTGACTTACTTTATTATAATATTGAATTTATTGTGGTGGCCTGGAACCAGACCCACAATATCTCCGAGGTGTGCCTGTACTTAGTTTAAAACTGACTTTCATATGGTCTCTATTCAGACTGTTCATGAATGATGTTCCTCTATTTTAAAGACTATCAGAATCTGTCTGGCTGCAGTTGCTCACGCCTATAATCCCAGCACTTTGGGAGGCCGAGTGGGGCAGATCAGTTGAGGTCAGGAATTTGAGACCAGCCTGGGCAACACAGTGAAACCCTGTCTCTACTAAAAATGCAAAACATTATGCACACGTGGTGGCACATGCCTATAGTCCCAGGTACTTGGCAGGCTGAGGTACAAGAATTGCTTGAACCTGGGAGACAGAGGTTGCAGTGAGCTGAGATCGCACCACAGCACTCCAGCCTCAGTGACACAGCGAGAAAAAAAAAAAAAAAAAAAGAGGAAAGAAAAAGAAAGAGGGAAAAAGACTATCAGAATCAAAAAGTAGCTCATTGGAGAACATTTTGGCACTTTGGTCTTTATGTGTATGAAACACTAGTAAATAAATCATAGTATTTTCACGTCCTGAAACTAGTGTTGAGGAATTTTTGATGACATCTGATATAGTTATGTTTGTGCCCTCTAAATCTCATGTTGAAATGTGATCACCAGTGTTCAAGGTGGGACCTGGTGTGAGGTGTTTGGATCATGGGGGTGGATCCCTTATGAATGTCTTGGTGCCCTCCCTGTGGCAATGAGTTCTCACTCTATTAGTTCATGCCAGAACTAGTTGTTTAAAAGAGCCTAGTATCTCTCTTACTTCTTCTCTTGCCATGTAACACACCTGCTCTCTTTTGCCTCCTGCAGTGATTGTAAGCTTCCTGAGGCCTCATCAGAAGCAGATACTGGCACCACCATGCTTCTTCTACAGTCTGCAGAACCCTAAGCCAAAACGAAACTCTTTCTTTTATAAATTGCCCAGGTCAGGTATTCCTTTATAGCAACGCAGAACAAACTAATACAACATCAGAGTAAAAAGCAAAACCATGGGAAATCATAAAAAATTAGCATTTCCAAATCATGTGGGAGTATAACCTTAATAAACAAGGACAAATATTTTAATTAAAGCTCTATAATTAAAGAATGGCTGTGAAATATATTATGAATATAATGTAATTATATAGTTTCACATAAAACCCAATATTCTACCACTTGAATTTAGACATCCGGGTCTCAGATTGTCTTGACACTGCAGTTAAGAAAAAAATGATATAGGTTTTTATTTTTATTTTTTTAAAGGATGTATGTTATAAAGTGGACACTGGTCATTTAACCAGAATTAGTATTTTACTTAACTAGCAGCTTTTAATATTTCCCAACTAATGAAACATGATTCCTTTTTGGCAGCTGAAAGGGGGACAGGTGGGTGTGTAAGTTTAAGCATTGTAGTTTTTAGCATATTAGCTGCCACATCTCTGTTGGAAAGCAACAAGGCAGAAGAGCATGCCGGGGAGGAAGTCTGGGGAGGGGAGTAGATGGCGGATAGTGAAGAGCAGATGGAAGCAGACAGTAGTAGGAGCAGCAGAAGCGAACCAGAAGGGCAGGGACAGAGGAAGCTGCCCCCACCCACCCTTTACCAGGTGCATTCCAGGTGTGTGGCATGTGGCAAAGAGTCCTCACATTTACACTGCCCTTGACAAATGCATTCTAAAAGCAGACAGAGTTTGTGCTGAATGTGTTCTGAGGCCCGGCACCTGCTGCTTTAATCCCCTCTCACCTTGTCCCACACCTCCTTGGTGATATCCATTAGGCTTCCAAAGACAGGGCTGACAGCAGCGTTGGAGACTAGGATATCGATACCGCCATGAAGCTTCACAGCCTAAAGAGAGGGGTGAGGTCTGGACCAGGGTTGCAGTAAGTAAGGGAGGTGCATTTATCCATGTTGATAAAAACTTCCTTCTGAGCCAGGCGCGGTGGCTCATGCCAGGAATCATGGCACTTTGGGAGGCCAAGGTGGGAGAATCACTTGAGTTGAGGAGTTTGAGAGAAGCCTGGGCCACACAGACTTTTTCTTTATATTAAAAATGACAACAAAAACAATGACGACAAAACCTTCCTTCTTAGGAACTATCATCAAAATAACTTCTCTTTTTAAAAACATCTTTTCTTCAAAACTACCCTAAGATCTGCTGCTAAGCATTTAAGGTTGGCTTCTTTCTTTTTTTAGATGGAGTCTTGTTCTGTTACCCAGGCTGGAGTGCAGTGGCATGATCTTAGCTTACTGCAGCCTTGACCTACTGAGTTCAAGCCATATCCTGTCTCAGTCCCCAAGTACCTGAAACTACAAGTGCATGCCACCACACCCGGCCAAGTTTTGTATTTTTTTTAGAGACAGGGTCTTGCTGTGTTGCCCAGGCTGGCCTCGATCTCCTGAGCTCAAGCCATCCACCTGCCTCGGCCTCCCAAAGTGTTACAGGTGCGAGCCACCAGGAAGTTGGCCTTATTTATTTTGCAGTCTTTTCTTCCCACCTTCTATTCTTCTAAGGCTGTCTCTGAGCCTTTGCTCTCTTCTTTACACTCTCCCTTTGGGAAGCTCCTTCATTCTCATGATTTCAAGTCTCACCTCCAAATCTATTTCCAGTCCCCTCCTCTTCCTTTCACACTGAGTTCCACCCACATTTCTCCAAGTGCTTACTGTCCAGTTCACCTTGAATAAATTACCCTTATCTCAAAGTCAATCTGTCCACACTTACCTGAATGGAAAAATCGGCTTAAATAGAGCTGTAGAAACTTACCACTGGAGGGGTCTTTGAGATCGTCTATTCCAATGTAAGGTGGAGATGATGAAACAGGTTCAGGGAATTTTCTCAAGACCATATAGTTCAGTAGTGACACACTGGGGCTAGCTAAGAACAGGAGGCCTGCTTATTCTGTGTTTGGGAGGGGTGAAGTGATTTGTTCAGGGCACAAAGCTAGTTAGTGGTGGAAGAACTGAGGTCAGTCTCCCATTCTGTAGCACACCGCTAATTCATAAGAGCCCTCTGAAAGTGAGTTGGGGTCATTAGGAAACTGACTGCCCAGGAGAGCCATGATGGGAGAAGATACCAGCCTGAATTTAAAGCAATTCCATATTTGGTTATAATGTCATTTTCTCTGTCTCTGTCTCTCTCTTTTGACCTGGAGGCATGAAAGATTTAAGGCAGAAACTGACATCTAAACTGAGAAAGTCAAGAAAGGCAACATCTCACCTCCTTAATAAGGTATAAGTAGGTAGTAAGGCGTGTGCTAGAGTAATGAATGGCCAAGCAGAATCTGCCAACAAGAGTTTTCAGTACAAAGCGACCCTGAAACCAGACTTTGCATTTGCTCAGAACTGGCAATTTTAATACCTTGAACAAGTAGCAGTACATGGGCCCTTGGTCAACTTTGTGCTTCAGATTTGGCACACAGAGGGGTGTTATTAACAATGTACACCATCTGCTAGCTTCCCGTTTTAACTACTTATTCTTGTTAACTAGGTGCTAAGTTCAATTGTTTTTATGCGGTTGAACGTACGCCTGGGCTGTCAACAAAATTAAATCAGACAAAATTTAAAGTCATACACTGTTTTGAAACCAGTATTAATACTTTCTTGCACCCTTTAAATTTTGGTATCCTGGCATAAAGCCCAGTCACCTGCCTTGGCTCTGTATAAGTCTCACCAATGGACTTGTTACTAGGGAGGTGCAGAATAAGTTAATAAGTGATGTGCGCTGTGCTCAGTACACGTGTGTTTGAGCTAGGAGAAGGCAGTGGATTGCTCTAGAATCACCTGGAGACATTTTCTACTCTGCTGTATACCCCATGCCCCTCTCCTTCTAGGTCTGTCAGCACAGAGATGGGAGGAGGCTGGGTTTTGATTGAACAGAGATAGGAAACCATAAAAGAAGAATGAGGCTGGGTGTGGTGGCTCACACCTATAATCCTAGCAGTTTGGTAGGCCCAGTGGAGTGGATTGCTAGAGGCCAGGAGTTCAAAACCAGCCTGGGCAATAAAGCCCTAACTCTACAAAAAATTTAAAAAATGAACTGGTGTGGTGGTGCATGCCTATAGTCTTAGCCACTTGGGAGGCTGAGGTGGTAGGATTGCATGAGCTCAAGAGTTGGAGGTTACAGTGAGCTATGATCATACTACTGCACTCCAGCCAGGGAAACAGTGAGGCTCTGTCTCTGGGGGGGGGAAAAAAAAAAGATGTCTTCTTAGTCTTGTTCTAAATTGTGTGCTCACTACACTAAAGCGGTTAGGAGGTGTTTGCTCTGTGTTCTGATAGTTATACATTTTTAAGAAAAAATATAATCAAGCAGATAGGCAGCTAATCTGGTTTCCACTTACCACACACTTAGAAGCTTTGTGGTGCAGATGAGGAGGCCACTGGTAGTAACCATTCTCAGGGCAGTGGCTTTTCTCATTGCAGGGTAACATGTGGCAATTGGCAGAAGACATTTCAAATAGCTGACAAGTATTCTATCATTCTCCTCTCTGACAATGGTCACACAAACTACCTGAGAGTCATTTTTTACCATGTTTCCCACTTTTTGACATGGGGTTGGAAAATCTTGGTTCGTTCCCACTAAATGTCTCCTCGGCACATCTGTTCCAGTCCCACCACCACTGCTCTAAACCTGGATGGCAGCAACAGCTTCCTCACTGATGCCCTGGATTCAGTGTCTTCTTTGTATATCCTTCCTACCAGAGCCATATTATCTTTCTTAATAACCATCTTTCCTCAAAACCTCACATGGCTTCTTATTTGCTATAAGAATGTCTAAACATATCCTTTTAAGAGGCCATATCCTTTTAACATCCTTAACATATCCTTTTAAGAAGCTATGGCTGGGCATGGTGGCTCTCGCCTGTAATCCCAGCACTCTGGGAGGCCCAGGGGGTGGATCACCTGAGGTCAGGAGTTCAAGACCAGCCTGGCCAACATGGTGAAACCCCCGCTCTACTGTAATACAAAAATTAGCTGGGCATGGTATGGCACCTGTAATCCCAGCTACCAGGAGGCTTGGAGGCAGGAGAATTGCTGAACCTGGGAGATGGAGGTTGCAGTGAGCCAGGTGGTGGTGCCACGCACTCCAGCCTAGGCAACAAGAGTGAAAACTCCAACAAAAGTGAAACTCCATCTTGGAAACAAACAAACAGGATATAGAGGCCCGTGGCCTCTATCTTTCTAATGCAGCCCCTTTCCCAGCAGTACTCCTAAGCCTGTGCTCTCCACTGTGGACTGACAGCGCTCCTCTCTTTCCTTCAGTTCCTTCTTGGCTGTCTGCTCATTTTGCGGAGTTATCTGGAATCTCATCTCTATTCCATCTGAACATTCCCCTCCATTCCTAAAGGTTTAGCTCAAGTACCGCTTCTGGGCCAGGCCTGTAGCCTTGTTAAGTGAACCTGGTGGGGGCCACAGGATGTTTTTCCACCAGGATTTTCACATTAAATTGCTACTTACATGTGATATGGTTAGTGCTAATTGACCCAGACTCCGAAACAGCTCCTTCCACTATCAGGATCAAGTCCCCAATCTTGGGCTCTGTCCACCAGCCTAGGCCAGGCTTTTTTGGACTCACATTTGTGACTCTCTTGGACTCACATTTGGCTCTTTCCAATGCACATCTGAGCATTTGCCACACAGTTCCTTAAAAACAGAATTACCCTATACTGTCTACCACACTACCGTCTACTATTGCTTAAGATCCTCCTTCTTCTAAGAAGATTATGCAAATTATATCTGCCAACCTTCCAATCTGTTAGCACAATCCTGTACTTTCCATTTTTGGGTAGATTCTCCCTTCCACTCTGGGGAATAAAGTGTATCCTGAGCCTCAAGGGAAGAGGAGCTTCCTTTGTTGGATGGTTCATATTTTCTTCAGCAGCTGCAAGGCTGGTGTCCACTACTAATTGTGACATTGACTTATATACTTTCTTTGAGACTAAAGTCCAGTACCTGGTAGTCCATAGGCAGCCAATAAAGGAAGGGAGCTTGGGAGGTCTGGGTTGAATCACGGCTCTTTCCTTACTGGCTGTGGGACCTTGGGAAGTAGCTCCAGCTGTCTGAGCCAGTCTCTGCAGACTGAGAGAATAGTCCCTGCCTTGCTTGGGTTGTTGTCAGGCCTAGAGACAACCTTTGTAAGGCTCTGAACACAGGAAATGGCACATAGTAAGTGGTTGAAACAGGGACCTGACTCTATAAGCTGAATAGGGGATTATTAGCTCATGGGTGGGAACATCTATTTTGTGATTGGATTTACCCTTCTCATCTGTCCAATTAGATGGAAAATTAGTAGAGAACCAGTACCAGCTGTTTCTCTGTGGTACTCAAGGGCTGAAGCATTAGAATGTTTTAACATTCTCTGATTGGGATGGGATGATTCTCCAACGTTAGTATATGGACATAATAGAAAGGCACACAATAAAAATGTACCGGTGGGCTGGTGTGGGTATGCAGAATGCACTGTTATGTTTTAGTTAACAGCATTGCATTGGATCTCACCAAGGCTGTCCAGGAAAGCAGGGAAGGAGGATCAGGCTGGCTCCTTTTTCTACCTCTTGGCTCTGTGCCCATTTCCCTGCAGCTCACTGTGGCCACCAGCCGCTCCGGGTCCTCTATCTTCCCCACATGGCACACGGTGCCTGTCATGCTCAGCCCCTCCCCCTGCAGCGTGGCCACTGCCTGGTCCACATTCTGCTGCTTCCAGCTGTTGACAACCACGTGGGCCCCGTCCTGGGCCAGACGCCGGGCGATGGCAAAGCCGATCCTGTGAGTAGAAAGAGACAAAGACTGCCAAGGCCTGTGCAGGGGAAGAGGTCGAAGCATGTGCTGTGAAGTTAGACTGCCTGGGTTTGAATTCAGGCTCTCTCCCTATATGACCTCCACGTGTCTCTACTCTGTGTAAAACAGGCTTGATGGCATGGCCTTTTTGGCACTCATTTACTTATTTTTATTATGATCTGGACCACAGCCTCAGTTCCCAAGAACTTACATCACTTTCCACAGTTCCCACCACAGGTGACAGGCTTCATCTCCTGTTGGGACTGAGAGGTGAGAAATGAGCTGAGTGTGCAGCAGCCACTTCCGTGATTTGAGGATCTCACTCAGAACAGCCCTGCCCCCAGGTTTCTTTCTTACTAGTCTACCACATTCTCAAAATTCTATCTTTAGTTATTTTTTGGGGTGCATGTGAAAAGATGGTCTCCAGTCAGAAATGTAAATATTGCCTTGGGAGGAAGAGTTACACATTCTGCACTTGTCAGTCATTAGCATTTTACCTACTTTTGTATTTTAGCTTTGTGGAGAGCTGGCATCTAGCAAAGTCCCGTAGAAATGAGAACCAGGATAGAGAAGAGTGGTGGGTGAGAAACAGCCTGGGCAAGGTAGGCCCAGATGTACCGAACTAAACAAAAATCTTGACACATGGCTCTTGTGTCCCATCTAGGTAAGGGCGAGGGGTTCCTGGAGACTTTCCGGTGCCCAAATAGAGTGTCTGGTACATTTTCATAAAGCTGGAGGCCTTGGGATAGGATTTTGAAATCCAGATTTCCTTGGATTTCTAGTTTCTGGTTTTCCCAGAGGCTAGGTGGGGCTGGTTGACTGGGGCAGCCCAGAACCCAGGAGGGGAATAGATCGATGGGGTTGTACGGAGGTGGCACAGTTGTGCCAGAGGCAGCAGGGACACGAGGGCTAGCAAGGGAGGGCCCAGGGCCTGGGGATTTGGAGGGGGTTCAGGCGGATCACGTGACTACTTTTTTCCAGGGCCAGACTTCAGCCACACGTGAGTTCTAAGGACAGAGGCACTGGAGGCAAAGAAGAGACCAGTGCCTGTTTGCAGGCAGCGAGGGCCTCCGAAACTCCAGCACGAACACTCACTGGTCGGTGGAGGCCGTTACTAGGGGCCACCTTATTCGCGAGCAGATCCCGGCGGGTCATCCGGGAGCTGGTCATCCGGGAGCTGGCCATCCGCACCGACTTCCATGCCCGGACACAGTGGCCTAGCAGCCCCGCCTTTTGCATGGCTCAGACCAGCAAGTCTGGGTTCCACTCCTTCCAGCGGAGGTGACAAAGATTAGGGCGACGGGGCAGGATGAAGGGCGGGCTGCTTCCCGGCGCGCCCCCTCCCCGCCCCCTCCCCGCCCTCGACCACCTGGGAGTCCTCTGTGGCGGTGCTCGCCTCCCTCCGCCGCCTCGCCCAGCAGCCAGCTACCTTCCGCCCCACTGGGGCTTGCTTTCCCGGGCAGGCGGGTGTTCAAAGCGCTCTCTGTTCAAGTTTTCCGTAGGGCTAGTCCCTCCCCTGGCCCCCGCAGGAACGCGCAGACTTTGGCTGCTGCCTTTTTGCATCTGCTTGCCCACGTTTTCTTCTGGGGGAAGTGGGGGTTTTGAGTTGGTTGCTTTTGCTTCTTCAGAAGTTCTTCTCCAAGAAAGTCTGGGTACATGTACGTGACAGCCCACAGGAGGGCAAATGTTTTGAGACTGCCCATGGAGGTGAGGCCTGTGGTCCTCATAGAGTCCACCAGGTGAGGCTGGAGGAGCCTGGGAGAGATGTGATAGGGAGTAGCTGCACCAGGCCTGGCACTGCCCTTCACTCTGCCCAAGGCCTCCTCCATCTTCACAGGCCCTGGAGGGCAGACTATGGTCATTGACCAAACAGTATCTCACATCCCTCTCCAAAGGGACTTTCTCCTTTACAGGGGCTAAGTGCTAGAGAGGAGGCTGCAGAGTCCCTGGACCAGTGGTGGAAATGCTGAGAACTGGGGGCACTCAAGCTCTGCCTAACCACTATGTCCCCAGGTGTTACCCTCCATCCTAGTTCAATAAATATTTGTTGAATGTAAAATCTCTTTATGAACTGTAAGCTACTAAGCACATAGTAGTTACTGCCACCATGTAGTGATTATTATTGGTGCCCTGGGCCAGACTCTTCATCTGTAAATTACTGAGGGTATGGAGTAGATGATGAATAAAGTCCTTGCCAGCTATAAATTCTGTGTCCAAGACTTCAGCCTCCACTTCTGCCAAGTGGGCTGAAGTGATCTCCCTCCTATGTTTCTGGGAGAATCAATAAATGTGGATGGCTTATGGTGCACTGTAGAAAGGCCCCAACAGACCCAGATGCAAGCATCAGAATTGATTTAACCCACTGGCCTCCAAAGGCCAGACTGAGAAGCAGTGCTGGTCCATGACAACGTTTTCACTAGTTCAAGGCAAAATGACAAAATAAAGACATTACAGTGAGTTTTACAAAGCTAAGCTTATTTAACAGTCCTTTATTGTGGAGTATACATTCGCTCCTTTGTGTGTGTGTGTGTGTGTGTGTGTGTGCTTGTGTATGTGTTAGTGTTTTCTTTCAGAAAAGATGATGAAAGCAGATGGGTAGGTTTAGAGATATGTCGTTGGTGAAAGCACCAGTTTGGCAGTCGTATGTCAGTCGCTACAATTAAAGGGGAAAGAATTCTGATTTGTGAAATCAGTTCTGGGCATGACTTTTTAATAGAATTCATGTTTGCTCAAGATTCATTTAGTGTAGGTCAGCTGAGCAGCTGAAAAAGGATTTCGACATTCAAAAGGGGGTGTACGGTGAGCAAGTAATAGAACAGGCCTGCACTGGATTTATGGTGTTTTCCTCATCCAAGAAGTTACAGCTGCAGTACTCTGCTTTGGTGCTCAGCACATCCCGATGAGATAGGAGAGCTTAAGTATAATTTTCCCCATGTCCAGGGAAAGCTGAATCTGACTGGTACTCCTCAGTCTGAGCCTCATGAATTATTGACAGAGGCTGGAAGTGCCACACTCCTTGTCCTCTTGCACTGTTTGGAGCTCATGCACTGTGGAAACCCTTCCCAGGGCTCTCCATCTGTGTGTGGGGCTGTGAGGAGGGTACACAGGAGGACTGCTGCAGGGCTTCTCAGGGCTTGGTTCAAAGGGACAGGCCTGCAAGGGGCATTTGCTCTCTCTTCCCCTTCTCTTCAGAGGTGGACAGGCGGACTCAGGGGCTGACGTTGGCAGAAAGGTGAGGAAGACTACACTTCAACGAGCAAAGGATTCTGGGAAAAGAGAATTGTGGCATGGGAGTTTGGTGAACATCACATGGCCCTTCCTTGTGTTGGCAGGGTTGCTATTTGGCTTCCAGCACTATTTCTTTTATGGAGAGCACAGGGGACATTAGGGAGGGGGCCTGTGAGCAGAAAAGGATAGAAGGAAGTCAAGAAGTATGGGAATCTCTAGCACTACTCCTTATCAAGCTGGCTTATTGGAGACAAGAACAGGAAATCTTGGGCCGGGCACGGTGGCTCATGCTTGTAATCCCAGCACTTTAGGAGGCCGACTTGGGCGGATCACTTGAGGTCATGATTTCAAGACCAGCTGGGCAACACCGTGAAACCTCATCTCTACTGAAAATGCAAAAATTAGCCGGGCCGGTCAGGAGTTTGAGACCAGCCTGGCCAACATGGTGAAACCCTGTCTTTACTAAAACTACAAAACTTAGCTGGGCGTGGTCAAAACGTCGAGATCAGCCTGGCCAACATGGTGAAACCCTGTCTCTACTAAAAATACAAAAACTGGCCAGGCCTGGTGGCACGTGCTTGTAATCCCAGCTACTCAGGAGGCTGAGGCAGGAGAATTGCTTGAATCTGGGAGGCAGAGGTTGCAGCGAGCAGAGATCATGCCCCTGAACTCCAGCCTGGGCAACAGAACGAGAGACTCCATCTCAAAAAACAAAAACAAAAACAAAAAAACACAACAGGAAATCTTTCAGGGAAATACATGCATATTTGGGAGTATCTCTTTGAAATGGGAACTGTAATAGGCAATGGGATTGTTCTTGTGTGGAGGTGGTAACATCTGCCTATCTTGAGGGACAAATCCCTCCATGATGGAGGGCTCTTCTCCTATCCTTTTCAAGGGCTGCCTGCGGTCCAGAAGAGTATTCACCTGGGGTGGAATTTAAGTCTTGCACTTTGCAATAGCTGTCCTAGATTAATTGTTGAGTCATGCATCACTGACATAAGTCAGGAGTAGGCAGTGTGGGAGGGCTGGTGTGGGCTTAGGACAACTGCTAAGTAGAGAAAATAATAGTAAGAGTGATGACAGTATTTATTGAGCACTTTGTTACTAAGTGTTGGCAAGTTTTAAGTGCTTTTTATAAATTTTATTGAATATTTTTCATCTGGTGAAATGGGTGTTTTAATGAAGGGAGCCAAAGGCCTGAGGGTTGTGACCAACTCAGCATTCCACTGAAGGCTATGTGATCAAACAGCAAACTGTTTATCATGAATGCAGAATGTGGGCCAACTCACTTCTGCACCTGCCACCAGGAGGTTTGCTGAGGGCAATCACTCCCTGGTGCTGTGCTCCTAGAGGTTATCTACTGCAACATCTGGAGACTACTGTTCAAAGAATGCGGTCGTGCAAGCCTGCACTAAGTCAAGCAGCTGACTGACAACCACCCCTTTCTCCCTACCTCCTTTACTCAATAAATATGAAGGGCTATAGAAACTCAGGGCCCTTGTTCACTAGAAGCAAGGAGCCCCCTGACCCCTTCTTCCAAGTTTACTTTTTTGCCTTTGTCTTTATTCTTGTGTTAATCTTCTTTTGTTAAGTCCACCAAGGACTGTGGCATTTTAAATTCTTTTTTTGTTTTTTGAGACAGAGTTTTGCTCTGTCGCCAGGCTGGAGTGCAGTGGCACAATTTTGGCCCACTGCAACCTCTGCCTCCCAGGTTCAAGTGATTCTCCTGCCTCAGTCTCCCAAGTAGCTGGGACTACAGGCACATACCACCTGACCCAGCTAATTTTTGTATTTTTAGTGGAGATGGGGTTTCACCATGTAGGCCAGGATGGTCGCGATCCCTTGACCTAGTGATCTGCCCGCCTCAGCCTCCCAAAGTGCTGGGATTATAGGCATGAGCCACTGCACCTGGTCAGGTGTTTTAAATTCTCTATGTGAAATTCGAGTGAGTGATGACAACCTCAACCAGTATGTGTTGTATAGCTACACTTCAGTTTTCTGGCATTGTTGGGGGATTGATAGTTTTCATAAAAATCAATTTTCTCTGAATTTGTATTTTAACTTTCAGGATCAGTGTGTTTTTCAAATCAACACGTCTATTCATTAAATATAAAATAACACATGCTTATTATTTTAAAAAGGGACAGAAAGTTATTTGAAAAGTAAAAGGTAATTCTTCCCTATGTTTTTTTTTAACCTTCTTCCCATATAGCTGTTGGCTTTGTGTATCCTTCCAGAAGTTTCCTATACATTTACATGCATTTTTCTTTTAAAAATTGTTTCCACAATTGAGATGAGACTATACATACTGTCCTTTAAATTTCTTTTCTTTTCTTTCTTCTATGCTCCAACCCCTACTTTTTTTTTCTTTTTAAAAATTATTATACTTTAAGTTCTGAGATACGTGTGCAGAATGTGCGGGTTTGTTACGTGTGCCATGGTGGTTTGGTGCACCCAACAACCTGTCATCTACATTAAGTATTTCTCCTAATGCTATCCTTCCCCTAGCCCCCCACCACCCCCAAAAGGTCCTGGTGTGTGATATTGCCCTCCCTGTGTCCATGTGTTCTCATTGTTCAACTTTCACTTATGAGTCAGAACATGCAGTATTTGGTTTTCTGTTCTGTTGTTAGTTTGCTGAGAATGATGGTTTCCAGCTTCATCCATGTCCCTGCAAAGGACATGAACTCATCCTTTTTTATGGCTGCATAGTATTCCCTGGTGTATATGTGCCACATTTTCTTTATCCAGTCTATCATTGATGAGCATTTGGGTTGGTTGCAGGTCTTTGCTATTGTGAACAGTGCTCCAATAAACATATGTGTGCATGTGTCTTTATAGTAGAATGATTCATAATCCTTGGGTATATACCCAATAATGGGATTGCTGGGTCAAATGGTATTTCTGGTTCTAGATCCTTGAGGAATGGCCACACTGTCTTCCACAATGGTTGAACTAATTTACACTCCCACCAACAGTCTAAAAGTGTTCCTCTTTCTTCATCTCCTTTCCAGCATCTGTTGTTTCCTGACATTGTAATGATTGCCATTCTAACTGGTGTGAGATGGTATCTCATTGTAGTTTTGATTTGCATTTTTCTAATGAGCAGTGATGATGAGCTTTTTATCTTGTCTGTTGGCTGCATAAATAAATGTTTTCTTTTGAGAAGTGTCTGTTCACATCCTTAGCCCACTTTTTGATGATTTTCTTTTTTCTTGTAAATTTGTTTAAGTTTGTTGTTGATTCTGGATATTAGCCCATTGTCAGATGGATAGATTGCAAAACTTTTCTCCCATTCTGTAGGTGGCCTGTTCACTCTGATGATAGTTTGTTTCTTTTGCTGCGTTGAAGCTCTTTAATTAGGTCCCATTTGTCTATTTTGGCTTTTTTTGCCATTGCTTTTGGTGTTTTAGTCATGAAGTCTTTGCCTATACTTATGTCCTGAATGGTTTGGCCTCTGTTTTCTTCTAGGGTTTTTATGGTTTTAGATCTTATATTTAAGTCTTTAATCCATCTTGAGTTAATTTTTTTATAAGGTGTAAGGAAGGGGTCCAGTTTCAGTTTTCTGCATATGGCTAGCCAGTTTTCCCAACACCATTGACTAAATAAGGAATCTTCTCCTTATTGTTTGTTTCTGTCAGGTTTGTCAAAGATCAGATGGTTGTAGATGTGTGGTATTATTTCTGAGGCCTCTGTTCCATTCCACTGGTCTGGATATCTGTTTTGGTACCAGTACCCTGCTGTTTTGGTTACCGTAGCCTTGCAGTATAGTTTGAAGTCAGGTAGCATGATGCCTCCAGTTTTGTTCTTTTTGCTTAGGATTATCTTGGCTATATTGGCTCTTTTTAGGTTCCATATAAAATTTAAAGTATTTTTTTCCAATTCTGTGAAGAAAGTCAATGGCAGCTTGATGGGATAGCATTGAATCTATAAATTACTTTGGGCAGTATGGCCATTTTCATGATATTGATTCTTCCTATCCATGAGCATGGAATGTTTTTCCATTCGTTTGTGTCCTCACTTATTTCCTTGAGCAGTGGTTTGTAGTTCTCCTTGAAGAGTTCCTTCACATCCCTTGGAGGTTGGATTCCTAGGTATTTTATTCTCTTTGTAGCAATTGTGAATGGGAGTTCACTCATGATTTGGCTCTCTGTTGTCTGTTATTAGTGTATAGGAATGCTTGTGATTTTTGCACATTGATTTTGTATCCTGAGACTTTGCTGAAGTTGCTTATCAGCTTAAGGAGATTTTGGGGCTGACACGATAGGGCTTTCTAAATATGCAATCATGTCATCTGCAAACAGAGACAATTTGACTTCCTCTCTTCCTGTTTGAATACCCTTTATTTCTTTCTCTTTCATGACTGCCCTGGCCAGAACTTCCAGTACTATGTTGAATAGGAGTTGTGAGAGATGGCACCCTTGTCTTGTGCCTTTTTTCAAGGAAATGCTTCCAGTTTTTGCCCATTCAGTATGATATTGGCTGTGGATTTGTCATAAATAGCTCCTATTATTTAGAGATATGTTCAATCAATACCTATGTTATTGAGAGTTTTTCGCATGAAGGGGTGTTCAGTTTTGTCGAAGGCCTTTCTGCATCTATTCAATTAATCGTGTGGTTTTTGTCATTGGTTCTTTTTATGTGATGGATTATGTTTATTGATTTGCATATGTTGAACCAGCCTTGCATCCCAGGGATGAAGCCGGCTTGATCATGGTGGATAAGCTTTTGGATGTGCTGCTAGATTCGGTTTGCCAGTATTTTATTGAGGATTTTTGCGTTGATGTTCATGAGGGATATTGGCCTAAAATTCTCTTTTTTTTGTTGTGTCTCTGTCAGGCTTTGTTATCAGATGATGCTGGCCCCATAAAATGAGTTAGGAAGGATTCCCTCTTTTCTATTGACTGGAATAATTTCAGAAGGCATGGTACCAGCTCCTCTTTGTACCTCTGGTAGAATTTGGCTGTGAATCTTTCTGGTCCTGGACTTTTTTGTTTGGTAGGCTATAATTATTGCCTCAATTTCAGAACTTGATATTGGTCTATTCAGAGATTTAACTTCTTCCTGGTTTAGTCTTGGGAGGGTGTGTGTGTCCAGGAATTTATCCATTTCTTCTAGATTTTCTCAATTATTTCCATAGAGGTGTTCTCTGATGGTAGTTTGTATTTCTGTGGGATGGGCGGTGATATCCCCTTTATCATTTTTTATTGTGTCTATTTCATTTTTCTCTGTTTTCTGCCTTGTTAGTCTTGCTAGCGGTCTATCTATTTTGTTGATCTTTTCAAATTACCAGCTTCTGGATTCATGGATTTTTTGAAGGTGTTTTGTGTCTCTACCTCCCTTAGTTCTGCTCTGATCTTAGTTATTTCTTGCCTTCTGCTAGCTTTTGAATGTGTTTGCTCTTGCTTCTCCAGTTCTTTTAATGGTGATATTAGGGAGTTCATTTTAGATCTTTCCTGCTTTCTCTTGTGGGCATTTAGTGCTATAAATTTCCCTGTACACACTGTTTTAAATGTGTCCCAGAGATTCTGGTCATTGTGTCTTTGTTCGCACTGATTTCAAAGAACATCTTTGTTTCCGCCTTCATTTCATTATTTACCCAGTAGTCATCCAGGAGCAGGTTGTTCAGTTTCCATGTTGTTGTGCAGTTTTGAGTGAGTTTCTTAATCCTGAGTTCTAATTTGATTACACTGAGGTCTGAGCGACAGTTTGTTGTGATTTCTGTTCTTTAACATTTGCTGAGGAATATTTTACCTCCAATTATGTGGTCAATTTTAGAATAAGTGTGATGAGGTGCTGAGAATCATGTATATTCTGTTAATTTTGAATGGAGAGTTCTGTAGATATCTATTAGGTCTGCTTGGTCTAGAGCTGAGTTCAAATCCTGGATATCCTTGTTAATTTTCTGTCTTTTTGCCTGTCTAATATTAAAAGTGGGGTTTACAGTTTCCCATTATTATTGTGTGGGAGTGTAAGCCTCTTTGTAGGTCTCTATGAAGTTGCTTTATGTATCTGGGTGCTTCTGTATTGGGTGCATATATATTTACGATAGTTAGCTCTTGTTGTTGAATTGATCCCTTTACCATTACATGATGGCCTTCTTTGTCTCTTTTGATCTTTGTTGGTTTAAATTCTGTTTTATTAGAGACCAGGTTTGCAAACCCTGCTTTTTTTTTGCTTTCCATTTGCTTGGTAAATATTCCTTCATCCCTTCATTTTGAGCCTACGTGTGTCTTTGCACGTGTGATGGGTCTCCTGAATATAGCACACCGATGGGTCTTGACTCTGTATTCAATTTGCCAGTCTGTGTCTTTTAATTGGGGCATTTATCCCATTTACATTTAAGGTTGATATTGTTGTACGTGAATTGGATCCTGTCGTTATGATGCTAGCTGGTTATTTTGCCTGTTAATTGATGCAGTTTCTTCATACCATCGATGGTCTTTACAATTTGGTATGTTTTTGCAGTGGCTGGTACCGGTTTTTCCTTTCCATGTTTAGTGCTTCCTTCAGGAGCTCTTGTAAGGCAGGCCTGGTGGTGACAAAATCTCTCAGCATCTGCTTCTCTGTAAAGGATTGTATTTCACCTTCACTTATGAAACTTAGTTGACTGGATAGGAAATTCTATTTTGAAAATTCTTTTATTTAAGAATGTTAAATAACCCCTATTGACTTGTAGGGTTTCTGCTGAGAGATCTGCTGTTAGTCTGATGGGCTTCCCTTTGTTGGTAACCCAACCTTTCTCCCTGGCTGCCATTAACCTTGGTGAATCTGACAATTATGTGTCTTCGAGTTGCTCTTCTTGAGGGGTATGTTTGTGATGTTCTCTATATTTCCTGAATGAATGCTTCTTTTTACTCTTTTTGTCTCTAATCTTGTCTTCTGGCTTTATTTCATTAATTTTATCTTCAATCACTGATATCCTTTCTTCTGCTTGATCAAATCGGCTATTGAAGCTTGTGTATCCTTTATAAGGTTCTCGTCCTGTGGTTTTCAGCTCCGTCAGGTCATTAAGCTCTTCTCCACACTGGTTATTCTAGTTAGCCATTTGTCTAACCTTTTTTCAAGGTGTTTTAACTTCCTTGTGATGGGTTAGAACATGCTCCTTTAGCTCAGAGAAGTTTGTTATTACTGACCTTCTCTCTGTCTAATTTTATTCCCTTGCTGGCGAGGACCTGCATTCCTTTGGAAGAGAGGAGTCATTCTGGTTTTTGGATGTTTCCGCTTTTCTGCTCTGGTTTCTCCCATGTTTGTGGTTTTATCTACCTTTGATCTTTGATATTGGTGACCTACGGATGGGGTTTTGGTGTGGATGTCCTTTTTGTTGATGTTGATGCTATTCGTTTCTGTTTGTTAGTTTTCCTTCTAACAGACAGGTCCCTCAGCTGCAGGTCTTTTGGAGTTTGCTGGAGGTCCACTGCAGACCCTGTTTGCCTGGGTATCACTAATGGAGGCTGCAGAACAGCAAATATTGTTGCCTGATCCTTCTTCTGAAAGCTTTGTCCCAGAGGGGCACCCACCTGTAGGAGGTGTCTGTTGGTCCCTACTGGGAGGTGTCTCCCAGTCAGCTACGTGGGGGTCAGTGACCCACTTGAGGAGGCAGTCTGTCCATTATCGGAGCTCAAATGCCACACTGGGAGAATTACTGTTCTCTTCTGAGCTGTCAGGCAGGGATGTTGAAGTCTGCAGAAGCTGTCTGCTTCCTTTTGTTCAGGTATGTCTTGCCCCCTGAGGCGGAATCTAGAGAGGTGGTAGGCCTTACTGAGCTGTGGTGGGCTCTGCCCAGTTTGAGCTTTTTTGCCACTGTGTTTACACTGTGAGCCTAGAACCATCTACTCAAGCCTTAGCAATGGGGGACGCCCCTCCCCCTGCCAAGTTCCACTGTCCCAGGTCAATCTCAAACTGCTGCACTCACAGTGAGCAAGCCTCTGTGGGCATGGGACCTGCCAAGTCAGGCATGGGAGGGAATCTCCTGGTCTGCCAGTTGTGAAGACCATGGGAAAAGTGCAGTATTTGTGCAGGAGTATACTATTCCTCCAGGTACAGTAACTCATGGCTTCCCTTGGCCCGGAAAGGGAAATCCCCTGACTACTTGCTCTTCCCGGGAGAGGTGATGGCCTGCCCTGCTTCAGCTCACCCTTTTTGGGCTGCACCCACTGTTCAAGCAATCTCAGTGACATGAACCAGGCACCTCAGTTGGAAATGCAGAAATCACCTGTCTTCTGCATCAATCATGCTGGGAGCTGTAGACTGGAGCTGTTCCTATTCAGCCATCTTGTAAGTGACTCCTAGAATTTTATAACTCTGTTGTGTAGTTACTCAAATTTTTGGTTTTTCAGTTTTTTCTCTGACTGCTCAGTATTTAAGCAGTTGTTTGTGAATACTGGTTGGAAATATCCCAGTATTTGCATGGTCCTAGCAGGCAGAACATTCTTTTAAAACAGGTATAGGCTTCTCTTTCCCCTCATGCCTAGGATTGCTTTCTGCTGTATTTGGGAAGGGGTGGTATGGGAAGGGGGTTTGTCTATGCAGTTCCACAGTCTATTTTCAAATAGCAGGTGGCTCCGTCTTGGGCCTCAGCACTCTCTTCTGCTGGCCACTTCTGGGAACTCCAAGATTATGGCCCTTGCATGATTTCCATGTGGATGCTGAGATGCAGGCTTTGGGGCAGGGATGGGATGGGGAATGCCATACTTCCTGATACAGTTTGGATGTTTGTCCCCTCCAAATCTCATGCTGAAATGTGATTCCCAATATTGGAGATGAGCTTGGTGGGAGGTGTTTGGGTCATGGGGGTGGATCCCACATGAGTGGCTTGGTGCCCTCCCCTTGGTGATGAGTAAGTTTTCTCTCTATTAGTACATGTGGGAACTGGTTGTTAAAAGGAGCCTATGACCTGTTCCATGCTGGTACTGTGCCTGTACAGCCTGCAGAACTGTGAGCCAAACAAACCCTGTTTCATTACAAATTACCCAGTCTCAGGTATTCCTTTATAGCAACATAAAATGGACTCACACACTTCCCCAGCTGCCTATTCTTTATTCCTCACAATGCCACGGCACTAAGAAATTCACTGAAGATTTGGGGGCAGAATGAATCACAATACAGAGGGACAAATCCACAGGCATTGGATGCCTAACATAACTTCCCATTGGGTCTTTTATTGGCACCAGCAAATTCCTAGCCCTGCTTTCAAAACTGAGGTTTCCTCTGTCCTTCAGAGATAGTCCCTGTGGCAGATGTGGAGATGCAGGTCACAGCTCAGGTTTTCCTTCTAGACAGGACTCATGGCCCAGCTGCTGAGAGCCTGATTAGCTGTGAGTGTCCAGCTGTTAACTCCTTCTGGTCTACTTCAGCTCTGGACGGAGGTCACAGTCTTCTCAGGGTGGCCCTGGCCATTTACTGAGCAGGACAGTTTGGTCAAGGACCTCGCTATTTCTGCCCAACATGTGGCTTCTCTAAAGATCCTCTTTTCTTTGGAGCTCTCAGTTAGGCATTTGTCAGACCTGCATCTCGTGGTCTAACACTTTCTTCTTCTCAATCCTGCTTCCTTCCTTTTCCTTTCACAGGTGCCACTTCAGATAAGCCCTTTGGACTCCTAACTCCAACCAGGTGTCTGCTTTATTGAGGACTCACAGACACAGTCTCCTTTCTTTAAAACCTTTACAATGTAAGACCTCACTAACACACAGGAGATGGTCTCCCAGAGGGTCTGTGCTGTTCCCTCACTCAGAACATCAAGATGCACTGAAGTAAGAATCCTCTACTCTACAGTTCCTGCTAGCTGAGCTATTCCATGGGGGCTTCAGCAGTAAGTTGCAGGGTTGGCTTTGATAGGCGAAGGCTGGCTGGTGGAGCACATCGAGTTCTGGAGGTTCATGTGTGTTTTCATGAAGATCTCTCTGCCAGTAGCAGATAAAGAGGTGTTGCCTCACTCTTCCTGGGGTCTTCTATTTTCCTGGGAGGAATTTCTGAATCAACTGAACACACACACACACACACACACCCCTTTGAAGCATCAACAGTAATTCTGAGTTCTTAGGGACAATGCAGATTAAATCCACATTAAGAAAGACAACTATGGCCAGGTGCGGTGGCTCACGCTTGTAATCCCAGAACTTTGGGAGGCTGAGGCAGGTGGATCACCTGAGGTCGGAAGTTCAAGACCGATCTGACCAACATGGAGAAACCCTGTCTCTACTAAAAATACAAAATTAGCCTGGCATGGTGGCAGGCGCCTGTAATCCCAGCTACTCAGGAGGCTGAGGCAGGAGAACCGCTTAAACCTGGGAGGCGGAAGTTGCAGTGAGCCGAGATTATGCCGTTGCACTCCAGCCTGGGCAACAAGAGCAAAACTCTATCTTAAAAAAAATAAAAAAGAGAACTATTGATCCAGAGGTGGCCATACTGGCCTCACTGGAGATAACAGGTGACATTATTATGTAAAGTGGTTTCATTTCCCTTGTCTTGTTTTTGGAATAGTATAAGAGGCCTATGATACGAATAAATAAGGCCCATCACAAGCCTTACCAAAGGACAAAACAAATCTACTTCTGAAGAAGGCTCTTTGTTGGGCCAGATCAAATCCTTGGACAGAATTGTACTCTTAATCTCTGCAGTGGAAGTGGGGGGTAGTTTAAGAATTTATTAACCTTCTACCTTGAGCAATCCCTCAGGAGTAAAAGGTATCAGGCCTCTGAGCTGAAGCTCAGCCATTGTAACCCCTGTGACCTGCACATATACGTCCAGATGGCCTGCAGGAGCCAAGAAGTCTGGGGCAGCTGAAAAACCACACAAGAAGTAAAACAGCCAGTTCCTGCCTTAACCGATTAACCAACATTACAACATTCCACCATCGTGACTTGTCCCTGCCCTACCTTGACTGATCAATCGACCTTGTGACATTCTTCTTCTGGACAATGAATCTTATGATCTCCCCACCATGTACCTTGTGACCCCTCCTCTGCTAACAATAGATAGTCACCTTTTACTGTAATTTTCCATTACCTACCCAACTCCTACAAAGCAACCTCTTTCCCATCTCCCTTTGCTGATTCTCTTTCCGGACTAAGCCCACTTACACCCAAGTGAATAAACAGCCTTGTTGCTCACACAAAGCCTGTTTGTGGTCTCTTCACAAAGACGTGCTTGACAAAAGGGAAGGGTGGATTTGTCCTTCTGGTTACATATGTTCTGCCAGCTCATTTTGAATTTAATTAAACAAGGATTGTCCTTACCTTTTCATACTTTGTAAGAAACCATAAATATTTATACATCTTGATTTTTCAAAGAAACATTTTTTATTTTGAAGTAATTATAGTCTCATAGGAAGTTGCAAAAGTAGTACATAGAGTCCCTGAGTACTCTTCCCACAGTGGTGACAACTGTACTATAATATCAATTCTGGGAAATTGATATTGGTACAATACTAACTAGACTATAGACCTTATTCAGTTTTCATTATTTTTTACTTGCACTCATTTGTGTGTGTCAATGTGTGTCCGTGCTTCTCTGCTTGTTGATGTATTTAGGAGAACTTTGAGTAGCAAGCCATACAGATCTACTCCATTCTTATTCCTTTGTTCACTATCTGGATGAACTATCACTTATCAGTCCCCTATCGGAATCCACTTCAGTTGTTTATGGTTTTTCTCTAAGGCATGATGTTGCAATAGCACCCTTGTACATGTAGCTAGGAGAACTTGTACTAAGCCCAGGTAAATAGTTGAAGTACAAGGGCAAAGGAGTGTGTCTTTGATATTTTAATAGAAATTGCCTGTCTCCCTCTAGAAAAGCTGTGCCCTTTTCCAGGGGCAGAGAACCTTCCTGAAAGGCAATCCTGTGTGATGGTGTCCATTTCATCATACCCTTATAACACTCAGCTTCAACAAACATACAGATTTTTGCTGATGTGGGAGAAAAATATTAATGATTAATGATATTAAGGTGATTATCTTTTCATTTGTTTATAGACATTTATATTTCTTTTTAAATGAACTGCTCATGACCTTTGTCTACTTTTATTTGGTTGTTTACTTCTTTCTCATTTATTCCTATAAACTCTTTACAAAAGGAAATTAACCATTTGATTGTCATATGTTGTGAATATTTTTACCAGTTTGACTTTTGAATTTATGTCTTTTTAATGAATTGTAGAAGTTTAAAATCTTTATGAAATAAATTTATTTAGTTTTTTGTTTATGGCTTCTGAGTTTTGTGTCATGATTAGAAAGGCCTTTCTTATTCCAAAAGTATAAGATATTCAATTGTAAGATTTCCTGTAGTTATTCAATGTGTGTGTATGTATGTTTAAATCTTTGGGCCATCTGATATTTGTGCTTGTGTGGGAAGTGAGATAGAAATCTGGGTTAGTTTTTTCCCCAAATGGTTAACCAGTTGTCTCAGCACTGTTTGAATAACTCTTCCATGCCTTGGTTTCTTTATCATTACCGTATGTATTTGAGCCTATTTCTGGACTCTAGTTCATTTCATTGATTTGTCTGTCTGTTTCCAAGTCAGGATTTTAATAGATATTGCAAAGAGGAAAAAGAAAGTGCTAAAATTGCCATAAAATAATCTCAAATAGAAGAGTATGGCAATTCAGAGGGGGAGAATTTTTAATTGGGGTCTGAAAAAGCTTCACGAAAGAGGGACATTTAAGACGAAGCTTGAATGATGAGCAATGTTGGGCAAAGGGAATAAAGAACAAAGTCATGGAGGTGGTGAATATTTATGCACATGTGCATCGTGTCTCTGCAAAGGAACTCTTGCTCCACCACTGGTGTTTTTATACATGCATGTCTTGAGCATAGTTAAGAGGATACAGAAATTTTCATGTTACTCCTTCGAGGCATTTTGAGGACACATTTATTAATCATAATAGCTACAAGTTGAATACCTACTGTTATCCCATAGACATAGTGATATCTACGTCATTTTTGATTTTCACTACAATGAACAAAGTTGATATTCCCATTTTAGAAATGAGGAAAATGCCCTAGGCAGTTTAAAGAACACCTAGAAGTGGCTGTATTGAGATTAAAATGCATGACCAGCAATTTAAAAAATCAGAATAGAAAATATCACAATTCATCACCTGTGGTTAGGGTGTTTGTAGCAGAAGTTGTTCCTGCTCTACCTATGTCATCTGGGATCCCTCTGCTATCTCTTTGTAGACCAGTTGAATCCCAGTGTGCATTCTTTCCCAAAAGCCAGCATGCTGTTGGAAGGTACAAGAGAGCCAGAAATGCCTGGGAATTTATGTCCCTTCCCTCGCCTCACAGCCTTTAACCAATGACTGATGGGGGTGGGGATAGACATACTCTAGCTCTTTTGCCCTCTCACTGGGATGGCTGCGATGTGACCTATGATGTTCCCCAAGCCTTCTGCAGGAATGAATCAAAATTGCCTTCCATGGGACTTGGCTTGATGTTGTACCCTTACTTGGCCCCTTTCTACTCTTACTTTCTCACATATCTCTTTTCTTTGGGAATAGTTCCTAATAAATCACTTTCATTTATATCTTCCTCTAGGGCAGCACTGCTTTAAGAAGCTTCTGTTGTAGTGATGTAGGAGTGTGTGTGTGTGTGTGTGTGTGTGTGCGCGCGCGCATGTGCACACATTGCGTTATCATTTAACTTGTATTTCTTAGTGTGGAGCCAGTTTGAAAGCCACTGTTCTATACTACATTAAGCTGCCTGTTTGTGTATAGTTCACTGAGCTGGAAATTCTGCTTGATGCTCCCAAATAAGAACTGCAGATCAGATTCCAAATCTTATTGCTTATTTGAGTACAGTGACTTAAAATATATTAAATAAAAATGTAGGCCGGACACTGTGGCTCACATCTGTAATCCCAGGACTTTGGGAGGCCGAGGTGGGTGGATCACTTGAGGTCAGGAGTTTAAGACTGGGTTGACCAACATGGCAAAACCCCATTTCTACTAAAAAAAAAAAAATACAAAAAAAAAATTAGCTGGGTCTGGTGGCATGTGCCTGTAGTCCCAGCTACTCAGGAGGCTGAGGCAGGAGAATAGCTTGGACCTGGCAGGCAGAGGTTGCAGTGAGCTGAGATCAGGCCACTACAGTCCAGCCTGGGCGACAGAGCAAGGCTCTATCTCAAAAACAACAACAACAACAACAACAACAAGAAGTGTTAGTTGTGGCTCTAAAGAATACAGTCAACTTTGAAACTATTGGCTAGGCTGGTCTTTGACTTCTTGGGCAGCCAACCCTACTAAACAGTTTCCAAAGTTCAGGCTTCCCTTTGCCAAAGCTGCTAAATGTGGTGTAAAGGTTGTGTTAGTTGACTGTTAATTTTTTGCAGACTAGCAGAAACGAGAAGACCAGGTTTGCCTTGTAGCAGAGCCAGAAGTTGTGCCTGACCACAGGGCAGGATACCACAGGGCAGGACTCTGACCCTCAGCTTGGCTTAGATGGAGAGAGGCAAGATGTACAGAATTGTTTTGCATTTGCCCCCAAAGACAAGGTAGTTAAAAGAAAGGAAGATAACACACCACATACTCACTACCAACCAATGAGACCCAGCAAAGACGTCACACAAATCCTTGTCAGATTTGTTGGGATCCTGGGGCAGTCCTGACTGCCAGAATCCACTGGAGGCCATGAGTGGAGGGCTGAGGACATCATTTCTAAATACAGTGGAGATGAAATCTGGAAGGCAGTGCAAAGAAAAGGGCAGGAAACTCATCTTCTCAGGGAAGTCGTGGGATCCCTGCCATCACGTATGTCTGCTGATGACCCTTATTTGTCAGTGCATGACGTGACATTGTCTACATGTTTAAGAGCAAAAATATGTTCAAAAATCTGATGGAATTATTAAGACACAAGGAAGGAGGTCTAAACTCATCAAATGTAGGGTGAAGATGGCTGTGAGTTAAGAATTTATAGGGAGTTGGGCACAGTGGTTCATGCCTGAAATCACAGCACTTTGGGAAGCAGAGATGGAGGATCACTTGAGGCTAGGAGTTTGAGACCAGCCTGGGCCATGTAGTGAGACTCTTATCTCTACTAGAAATAAAAAATTAGCTGATCATGGTTGCGTGCACCTGTAGTGCCAGGTACTCAGCGGGCTGAGGAGGCAGGATGACTTGAGTCCAGGAGTTGGAGGCTGTAGTGAGCTATGATTGTGCCACTGCACTCCAGCCTGGGTGACAGGGTGAGACCCTGTCTCTGAAAAAAGTGGAATTTTTAGAGTCAAATATTGTCCCAAAGAAGATCCATATGTTCTGGTAGGCATGGATATTCTGGACACCCCGAAGGTGTGCTGCAGCGTGGACAGTGGGTGTGCATCAGCACCACCAGCGTCTCTGTTAAACAGAATACTGTGCATGGGTATTACTCCCTGGTGGGGAATTCTGTGCAACTATCAAGAATCCCAGAGGAGAACTCTAAACACCTCGCCAACTTCTACCAAGGTTCCTAGATCTGGCAGATTTCTAGATCTGGCAGGAGGTTTTGCCCAAACCCAGCTGTCAGTGTATGAGTTTGGTGAGACAGAGCACTTGTGCAACATGTCAGGCAAAGCAACTTTGGTACTCCCAGGCAGGCAGTAAGGGCCAACGGAAGTCTAGGATCCATGATGTGCTGGTCCCCCAAGGCTCAGGGAAGCTGCCCAGGGTGAATGCAGTCTTATCTGTATGTGCTCTACTTTACATCTGATATAGTTTGGATATTTGTCCCCTCCAAATCTCATGTTGAAATGTGATCCCCAGTGTGGAGGAGGGGCCTGGAGGGAGGTGTTTGGGTCACAGGGATGGATCCCCCATGAATGGCTTGGTGACCTCTCAGTGGTAATGAGTGAGCTCTCAGCTATTAGTTCACATGAGATCTGGTCGTTTTAAAGAAACTGGCACCTTCTCCTTTCTCTTTTGCTCCCTGTCATGCCATGTGACATGCTGCCTCCCTCTTTGCCTTCACCATGAATGGGAGCTTCCTGCGGACCTCACCAGAAGCTGAGGAGATAGATGCTGGTGCTAGGTTTCTTGTAGAGCCTGCAAAACTGTAAGACAAATGAACTTTATTTCTGTATAAATTGCCTAGATATTCCTTTATAGCAACACAAAATGGACTGATATAGCACCACTACTGAGGGACCCTGAAAGCATTCTGCTCTGTTTTTTGTTTTTTTTTTTTGAGACGGAGTCTCACTCTGTCGCCCAGGCTGGAGTGCAGTGGCACAATCTCAGCTCACTGCAACCTCCACCTCCCGGGTTCATGCCATTCTCCTGCCTCAGCCTCCCGAGTAGCTGGGACTACAGGCGCCCGCCACCACGCCCGACTTTTTTTGTATTTTTAATAGAGACGGGGTTTCGCCATGTTAGCCAGGATGGTCTCCATCTCCTGACCTCATGATCTGCCCGCCTCGGCCTCCCAAAGTGCTGGGATTACAGGCGTGAGCCACCGTGCCCGGTCTCTGCTCTGGTTTTATACCTTAGAGACCACTTGGATTGATGAGCCAAGCATTGCAGGCTGTTCTAGGAATGACAGAGACAAAGCCTGGGCTATTCTGGGCATTTCCTCCTATCTCAGAATGTTACATTCTCTGTACATTCTGCCCAAGAATTACAAGCAACAGAGGGTCAGCCAAGGCTATTTGTGGACTTGTCATCCTGTCTGGTTGAAGGATCCTTCAGCACCAGCCAACTCTCTCTCCTGGTTCCATGTTCACTCTGCTACTTTCTAATTATGACTCCAGGTTGGAGGGATGGATGATGGACAACACCTTTTCTCATCACTGGAAGGGCATGTTCCCCACTGAAACTGAATCCACTGTTTTTTGTTTGTTTGCTTTTGTTTTTGAGATAGCGTCAGGCTCTTTCGCCTGGGCTGGAGTGCACTGGTGTAATCTCGGCTTATTGCAACCTCTGCCTCCTGGGTTCAAGAGATTCTTCTGCCTCAGCCTCCCAAGTAGCTGGGATTGCAGGCGCGCACCACCATGCCTGGCTAATTTTTGTGTTTTTAGTGGAGATGGGTTTTCACCATGTTGGCCAGGCTGGTCTCGAGCTCCTGACCTCAAGTGATCCACCTGCCTTGGCCTCCCAAAGTGCTGGGATTACAGGCGTTAGGCCAATCCACTGGGTTTTGAGACTCAGTCAATTTCATGTGTGTTTAGGTTACTTAGCTGCATTCCTAAAGTCTCTGAACCAGTCAGCCAGGAGCTTGGATATCAAGACCTTGGAGGGAGTTTGGTGCCAGTTTTCAGCATCAAATTCCCTCCAAAGTCTTGATATCCAAGCTCCTGGCTGACTGATCTGAGAGCCACACCAGGGGTCAGGACCCTGTGAGCCCAGCCTGAAACTGGCAGTCAGATCTCACAGGCTTCAGGAGCACTAGGACCCCACCAGAGGTGGTTCTGAAGCTGAGCTGAAGGCCCAGGGGATGGGCTATGCAAGCTAATTGCTCACTGCAAGTAGCAAGAGGTGAGCGTTGCTGGGACTCTAGAGTTCAGCAGCAAAGTGTTGCTTTCACATGAGGGTAGCATGAGACAAACCTCTGACTGGAGAGGGCAGCAGGGGTGGAAGGGAGATGGGGGGTCAGTTTTATCTACAGTTTCTGGTTTGCCTGCTGTTCCTGAAGAGTTACATGAGAAAGAGACTTTTGGGCTGTTTCCAGGAGGAGCTCTGATAAATTCCAGCAGTGAGGAGGCCCCCTTCCTGCTCAGGATTCAGTTTCTGTCCAGTTTTCAAGGTGGGTGGTTCCCATGAAGCATAGCAGGGCAGGATATGTGGGAAAGCCTTGGCTCATAGTGCACAAGTATTAAATATTTTTTTTTTCTTTTTTTTGAGACGGAGTCTTGCTCTGTCGCGCAGGCTGGAGTGCAGTGGCATGATCTCCACTCACCGCAAGCTCTGCCTCCCAGGTTCACGCCATTCTCCTGCCTCAGCCTCCCGTGTAGCTGGGACTACAGGCACCCGCCACTGCGCCCGGCTAATTTTTGTATTTTTAGTAGAGACGGGGTTTCACTGTCTTAGCCAGGATGGTCTCGATCTCCTGACCTTGTGATCCGCCCGTCTCGGCCTCCCAAAGTGCTGGGATTACAGGCGTGAGCCACCATGCCCGGCCTTATATTTTAAGCTACATGATATTCATACAGTACTTCCATATAAACCTTAACTGTAATTGTTGCAAGGATGCACCGTTTTCCTCACGAGCAGATTCTAATTAATCAACAATATGCTGATTAAGCGTCTGCAGGAGAAGCCCTGTGCTAAACACTGTAGAAAATTAAAGATTTACAGCATAAACTTCATCTTTGCACTCAAGGAATTTACAAGCTAGCTGAGGAAATAGGACACAACAACGAAACACCTAGAAAACAACTGCCAAAAAAAGTGCTAAACTAAGTGGGATTCATTAGCACCTCTTTTCCACCCTTCCACTACATCTTCCCTGCAGAGTGGCTCAACCTTGCCTCAGTCGGCAGAACTCTGGGAGCACGAGGCAGATCATATGAATCTTCCCTCCAGTGTCCCACTCGTTCTTTACCCCATGGAACATAGTCACTGTTGGTAAATAGTTCCTCTGCACCCTTCACTCCTTCCCACAGGGCTCAGTGGACTGGTGTGGGGGAGAGTGTGAGGGTGATGAGAGGAGAAGGTGGTTTTGTGTGGATATATCCAGAAAACGGACCCTGCAAACCTGTTAGATAAAAATAGGTTTAATTTCTTAGGTTGTCTTCTCTTAAAATGGAATGGGTCTGGTTAGTTGGAGGGGTCAGATATCTTTTGTTAAATTGATAAGCATCTACTGAATCTCATTCATGCAGAAGGAAGACAAAAGGCCATCAGGAGACTGGGTGTGACCTTCTTGGGGCTCTTCTGGTTGCCTAGTAGCTTTTCCATATTCTCTCGCTATGTCTTTATATCCATGTCTTTTCAATATACATTTCTCCCTAGTTGTGCTGATGCTTGTGTGACTGTCATCATCTGTGTATGATCCTCTGAATTAGACAGGTTCAAGAGAGTGACAAAAGTATTACTGGAACCTACTTTTGCTATTAGGCCAGCCTTTATCAACAGGATTTCCAGGAAAGAATTAAGGTCTACAGAATATTATTTGAGTGACCGTCTTCTCAGTTTCCCTAGGATGTGACATAACTAGTTCCATTCTAGAGGGAGAAATATAAGTTAATTCATTACATAAAATAGATGCTTTTGGGCATTAGGGTTTAATTTTCTCATGGAACCCAGATTGAGAAGGGCTGCTCTGGGTCCTCGTCCAAGGGTCTCAAGCAACATCAGAGCTCCCTCCTTTTCTTGGCCTGCCTCAGTTGCTACAACTGACCCATAAAGACTTCTTGAGTCGTGAGTTTGACAGTGTACACTAAATGTAATTGGCGTTCAAAGGAGAGACCAAGGCCCTGTAGGGGGTGGTATGTTGAGTTATAATGGCTTAGGCATTCTTAGGTCATCTAATATTAACTTAGAATAGGCAGTAGGCAGTGAACTTGGAGAGAGAAGACTCTGAAACTTTGCTCTCTCCCTCATTCCCTACTGGGGACTCTGTAAGGCAGGATGGGGAGTAGTGGCTTCCCTCTGTGGTATGGCAGTAGAAGTTCTCTGTTCAAAAACCTTTAGATCTTGTAAACAGGGATCTAAATCAGCAGTCCCCAATCTTTTGGCACCAGGGACTGGTTTCATAGAAGACAGTTTTTCCATGGACTGTGGGGCTTGCGGGCGGATGGTTTTGGGATGATTCAAGCTCATTACATTTATCGTGTACTTTATTTATATTATTATATTATAATATATAATGAAATAATTATACAACTCACCATGTTGTAGAATCAGTGGGACCCCTGAGCTTGTTTTCCTGCAACTAGATGGCCCCATCTGGGGGTGATGGGAGACAGTGACAGATCATCAGGCATTAGATTCTCATAAGGAGCATGCAACCTAGATCCTTTGCATATGCAGTTCACAATAGGGTTCATGCACCTAACAGAATCTAATGCCTCTGCTGATCTGATAGGAGGTGGAGCTCAGGCGGTAGTGCGAGTGATGGGGAGTGGCTGTAAATACAGATGAAGCTTCCCTCGCTCGCCCACCGCTCACCTCCTGCTGTGTGGTCTGGTTCCTAACAGGTCATGGACTTGTCTGGTCTGTGGCCCAGGGATTGGGGACCCCCGATCTAAATAGCAAAGCTGAATAAAGTATGCCTATCCCACCTGATAAAAATTTAGAGTTGTTATGATTTGGCATGGCGAGTCAAGGTGTTGAGTAATCTGGTGTTCATCAGTATTGACAGGTAGAGAAGATAAGGATGTTTTGAGCTCATCAAGACAGGAGGAGACACCTGTTGGGACAAGAGAGCCCAGCAGCAGACTGGTTCTCCCATCCTTGTTCCCTATCATATGATGCTGGTTGGGAGGATGCTGGGGAAATATTGTGATATGGTAAGTTAAATCTTTGGGAAAGCATTTTTTTGAGTCAGGCTTGCTCTGGACATTGCCTGACTCCTGTGGCTTGGAGGTTGCCAGGGGGATGACACATTCCTTCAAGATTCTGGTTTCTTTCCTGGCCAGATCTAGCAGAGCCAAGGTTTCTTGGGTGCCTGCAGGCTGTCAGAAGAACTCCATCCTCGCTTCTCTGTCACTACTGTGCACTGAATCCTGCCTGAAGTCCTTCACTTCCCCCTTTGGCTAGGGACCCTTCCTTTCTTCCCTGCTGGATCCAGGGAGGAGGAGAGGCAACATCAGAACTGTGCTTTCACCATAGCTGTGGGGCTGTCTCTGTGTAACGTCCTGCTGGCCTAGAGTTTCTAGCTTCTAGTGTCACCACAAAATGTGTCCTTATTCCAGGTTAAGTTCCTCTGCTATGCATTCTCATGTACTTCCGTTTTGAAATAATTATTAAATGAATGAGTGCTTATTTAGTATTTATTTTCCTGGGCTAGACTATGAGCTCCATAAGATCTGGAACGAAGTCTGTTTTGCTCACTGCCATATTCCTATTGCCAAGCACAATAAAATCATTGTAGGCATTTCAAACAGGGAATTTAAAACAGGAAATTGGTTACACGATGGACTGGGCTGAGAAGCCAAACGGGCTGGTTAAACAAGCACATATTAGTGGCAGCAGAAGCTGCTACCACCCTGAGGGCTGGAAGGACACAAGAAAGGAGTGGGGAACAACTTCATTCTGATTAACTTCATTCTGAATTATATGGAATTAAAATTTTTTTCTTCTGGTAGGAGTGCCCACAATACTAGTAAAAATGTAGGCCACTTAACATTACTCTATTTGAAATCCACCATAGCCTTCTTGAGTTTCCAATCTGAAATCTGTAGGGATAATGTTTCTCAAAATGACAAAAGCACCATTTCTGAGGCAAAGATCCAGCCTGTCCTGGGCAGGTTGGCCCTTGGTTAGGATTTCAGGTCACGCTTGCAGATCAGAACCCTGGGAGGCTTCCATCTCAGATGGGCTGTGACCTTTTGGAGACAGAGAAGGCTGTAATGCCACCTTTGTCCACCAGAGGGCTTCAGGGCCTCCCCTCACAGTCCAAACGGCTGAGATTTGGTGGCTCACCCATGCCGTGGCAGGGTGCTGCCTTGAGGGGTCTCCTCTTAAGTACCTCATGTGTTGGAGCAGATCTGGGGGTGCAGAGGCTGCCCTGATTCCAGAAGGGAGGAATTTTGTATTCGGTTCCCTCATTTTCTCTCTCACAGCTTCATTTTGTGTTTAATAACAATTGATTTGAAAAATTTAAAAATCGGGAAATCAAAGTCGGGGGGGTGTGTGTGCCTTTTGTGGGCAGGGTAGCAAGAAGTGGGAATAATTCTGGTTACATTAATTCATGCCTGAACTCGCAGCTTAAACATTATTTAATGTTGTAGAAATTCAGAGATGGAAAAGTGACCTTGGAAATAATTTAGCATCCCTTCATTTATAGCTAAAGAAATGACTGTGGCCTTTGCTGCTTGCGAGATACCTGGAAGGTTCAGAGCCTTTAGGAATGCAGCTAATATGTAAGGTTATTAAAGTGTTTTTAGTAAGATTTTATTTCAGCATTCCAATCTTTCTTCTCTTTTCTTAGACTCAGCCTGAGCCTTAACAGCAGCAACAAAGCACAAAAAGGCATTTTTCAGTTTTCTATTGAAAGTACTTGGCTTTCTTGGTCTAATCCCATCATTGGTCTTTGGATTCTTTCCAGATTCCATTGAATCAGAAGATAGAAAGGCCTGACATGGTAGAAAAATTATCCAGGAAAATATTGGAGTGAGTAGAAAACCAGTCAAACGCCTAATTGCAAATTCTCTTAAAATTAATTTTAAAATGTTACTAAATAATTTTCAGCAGTACAGCAAAGACCAGTCACTGAAGTAACTTAAGGGAGGACGCACTAAACTGAAAAAAAAAAAAAATCCGTGTGGGTTTCCTTAAAAAGTTTCAAAAAACACTCAATGAGCCCACACAAAAAACCTTATTTTAATTAATCCTAAAGAAAGAAACAACCACAGGGAACCATACACAGAATTCAGAAAATGGCTGGAGCCTCTTTTCAAAGAAATAAAGGGGACATTACATCCTCACTAGTGAAAGTCAGAATAAAAAAGAATGAAGGTA
This sequence comes from Papio anubis, assembly GCF_008728515.1. Lineage (NCBI taxonomy): Eukaryota > Metazoa > Chordata > Mammalia > Primates > Cercopithecidae > Papio > Papio anubis. Next base: position 82,458,566 of record NC_044982.1, read on the forward strand.
ATGATTATTGCAAAAGACACATTGAAAATCATGTTTAAACTGCACAAAGCAGAAATGGCACTTAAATCAGTAAAGAAACCTGAGCAATAGATCCAGAATTTAAAGAAACTAAATTAAGAAATGAAACACTTCAGGAGGGCAGATCTGGGGAATAGATCTGAATATTGCAATTTCTGAATAGTTAGACTTCCTGAGTAAGCCAAACAAAGAAAAGGTCCTAAATCAATAACTAAAGATGCAGGAATACTTTATTCCAGAATCAATAAGAGATTAGACTTGAAATAGAGAAGAGTCACATGGTCTAACAGAACAGTTATGAACATTTAGGAAACAGTTCTCACACTTATACATCTTTTCATTTGACTTTTACAACAACAATGTGAGGTAGACAGATATTATTAATCTCCCGTCTTACAGATAGGGATTAACCTCCAAGAAGCTGAGTGATTTGCCCAAGGGATATAACTAGTAAGTGAAGAGCCCAAGTTCAAGTCCAGGTCCTGCTCTCCAAAGTGGGAGGGGTCTTATACGTATTTTAAATAATAAGGGAAATACATCTTTGATGACACGCAAAAAGAGAAGATCACTCTTAAAAGAATATACATTGGAAACACGGTTGGATTTTCTAGCAACGTAAAGAGAGCTCAGTGGATATGAAACGATGTTACCAAGGATGAGAGAGAGAGAGAATGCATCCCCACCATACTTGACCTTGCCAAACTGCCTTTCATGTGGGGCGCAACAGAGAACTAAAAGCTCTCTGAGATCCTAGAAATCCAACCAGTCACTCACTCACCTTATTCTAACAGGCTCTCAGGACTGCTTCTAACAGAAGTCTGCATTAAACACAGAAACCTAAAGAGAAGACATTGACCTGAGTTATTTATTTATTACAGACATACATAAAGAGAACATTATGAGGAAGCATTTTTTGTTGATAAGTATAATTATTGTATTTGATGGAACAAAAGTAAGATGTGTCTTTATACCTGTATGAGGAATTACAAACTGCTCTCATCTTTCTAAGAGAGTTATTTGGCTAAATGTGACATGAAACATTCCTTAGATTCAATACTACCACTCTGGGAACTTGTCCTAAAGCAATAATTCAAAGAAGAAAAAGTTGTAGATTGTTATCCTGATATTTACAATTGTGAAAACTTGGAATAAAAATGGAAGAACTGAGTTTTACCCCAAATGAGTATTACATAGCTGTTAAAAATAATGAAGATGAAATATGTGTATGAAATTAGCAATGGAAGTAGAAGTAAATTTTTAACCATAGTATGATTAAAACAATGAAAAATGTGTGTATGTGGATAAAAATTGGGATGCAATTTAGAGAAATGACGTGAGTTAATTTAGGGTGGTGGAATCGAAGCTGAATTTTAAAAAGTCTATACACACTATTACATTCACAAATGGTTAGAAAGTTGCCAGTGCTGCTGCTAAAACACAGCGTTGTTTCATTGCCCAATTGAAACACTGCCCAATGCCACCCAAGTCAGAGGTTCATGGACTACGTCTGGAAGCATAAGAAACTGCTTACAGTCGCTGCCCCTGAGTAGGGGAAGCGGGGCTTGCGGGCCTGGGGAAGAGGGCTAGGAAGTGACTTAATTTCACTATATGTGCTATATTCGTTGGTGCCTTTTGGATTTTGTATTCCTTGCGTGTGGTGCCAACGAAAACATGATGTCTAGGCTCAATAAATCTACATATTTCTGATCTGAAAAATTTCCCCAGTGGTCTGATGGGACAGAAGAGTTGAAGTCAGTGAGGTGTTGGAAAATGCAAAACATTTAGTTACTGCACCATATACATGGAAAGGCAGAGAGTGGAGACAATGCCAAGGCTACAAAGAGAAAAATAGGTGGGAGTGAGCCCGCCTAGGAGTCCACATGAAGCAGTGGAGACCAGGTAGAATCTTGGGGCTGTGGCCAAGGGAGCAGAAAACTGCAATGCAGAAGATGAGCGGAGATGGTGGCACAGATGGCAGAGGAAAAGTGTCCGTGGATGGCAAGGAGAGGGGCCACAGGGTGGAGCCAAGGGAGGCCAGGACTACTCACTGTGCTGTAGTGTGGACAGACACTGAGGTATGGCCCGTGCAGTGGATGGCTGCTGTGACTGGACATGCTGGGTGCATAAAGTTGGGGCACCAGGGAAGTGTGGAGCCAGGGTGCCTCCTGGGATGGCTGCCGAGACCAGTGTGAGCTGGGGAGGAAGCAGATGCACAGGCTGGTCTCAAGGCTGTGGAGCTAGTGGGGTTGGGTTAGCTGCAGATCTTAAAGGCTTCTTCTCTTTAACAAGGAGTAGGATGGAAAGAACAGTATTGACGGTCAGACGGCTGAGGTTCAAGTCCCACTTTGAGGACCAGCTCTGTGACCTTCCTCACCATTTTGTCATCCTCAAAATGGGTCATATTAGCCACCTTGTGGAGGCAGAACAAGGAGGCAAGAGTGAAAACATCTGCAAGAAATAGCAGAGATAAGCGCTGTCTGAGCTATAAACTGTAAAACCAGCATAACTCATCAGAGCATAGAGGAACCCAGTCACATTAAGGAGCTGGATTGACTCTCAGGCCTGAATGAAGGTATTTTGTTAATTAGAGCAAGGACTAAAGACCCACAGACCCCAGGAGGAGGAGAGGCAGGCGTACATGCTAGTCTATGCCCTGCTCAGGTGAGGTGCCCAGCCCAAAGCCATGGTGTCTCTGGGTCTAGAAACAGGCATCGTGTTTCTGTGGAAAAGGATGTATTAGGCTACCCTGACCCCATCAAGCACTTGAGTTACTGTAACCCTTTTCCAATTGCATGCTTACCATGTAACCTCTCATGGCATTATTTGGCTTCCCATGTAGCCTGACCCTCAGGGATAGAACTTTCTGTCCTCCAAAAATTCTCATTGTAGGCCAAAGTAGTTAGAAGCACTGATTTTGGAACCAGGTTGAGATTCTGGCTCTGCCACTTCCTATTGGTGACTTTGGGCAAATTATGTGACCTTCTTTGTATCAGTTTCCTCATCTGTAAAATGAGATACTAAGAGTAGCTTCCTGTTCCTTGTGAGGAATAATGATAAATCATGTAAGGGCCCTCGGTGCCTGGCCTGGTAGGTGCTGTACACACGTTTGTGGGGTTTATGGAAAATCGCTGACTTGGCATTCTGATTCATCCATGGTAGACTCTGTGAGCCTGCTCAGGGTGCTGCTGCCTAGAAGTTTGCTAGAGGGAGGGCGTTCCAGGTAGAGGGCGTGGTTTGCTTGAGTCTTGGAAGGGTGAACAGGCTATAGGTAGCTGGGGTGGCTGCAACCTGGGCACATGGGGCAGAATGGTGGGAGATGAGACAGAGCCGATTGGGGCCAGATCCCATGAGTATGGGCAACAACAGTTTGTACTGTGCTAATACATTCTGATTTCATCCTATAGGCCACGGTGGTGCCCTGGAGAATTTTAATACATTCTGATTTCATCCTATAGGCCACGGTGGTTCCCTGGAGAATTTTAGGCAGGTGAGTGACAAAATGGAATTTGTGTTTTAGATTTCGAGATCCTTGACAGTGAGGTTGGCAGGGGGGTCTTGTTCATCCTTGTGACTTCAGTAAGTCACCCATCTTTTGACTCAGAGCAAGAAATCAATGAGCATTTGTGAAATGAGTGAAAGACAATGCCGGAGACTATGGAGGCCAGATGGGCATCAGGGAGACCACCCAGGGCCTGTTGCATTAGCCCAGGTGGGAGCAATGAGGGTGTGGACAGAGGCAGCAGGAGGTACTGGGGAAGGTCACAGCAAAGATGACTTTATCTTTTTAGCTAGGGTGATGGCAAAACTACTAAAAATGAAAGGAAAACAGGAGGAAGACCAGTGTGCCTAAGTTTAGGACAACAACACAATGTGAAGTACCTAGTGGATGTCAATGAGTTTTTTCTCTTAATAATTTGCCTGTAAGCAAGGCTGTCATTGCTAACACTTCTGATGAGCTCTCTTGAATTTTTGAGGGGACCAATAATGGCAGTTTCAAGGTGGGATCTGAAAAAAAAAATCATGTGAACAGTTTTCACCCATATATTTTAGGTTACATATGTTATGAGACATGTTTGAAAAGGCATGTATAAGGAAATTTGTCTAAATTCAAATGTTACAAACACACAGCTATATACTTGTGTATGTTGTGTGTATATCCCCAACTCTATACTGCTGGAAGTTGTGGAGACAAGCAGTACCATCTGACCCTGGCCCTGGGGCCTCTCAGTTGCCTGAAAATGAGCCAGCTCTCAGACTCAATGTCCCACGGGACGGAGGGCTCCCAAAGTCTCCAAGTTCTGGATGTGGTGATGTCTGAGAGAATTTCCCTACACAGTAGCCACCTAAGATTGAAACTGCTTGGTGTGTTATCTAACATGTTTATTCCCCCACGCAAGACTACCTTTATACATACCTCATTGAATGGAAGAATATCAAGGGGTGGAGTTTCCCTGCTGGCATCCCCATGGCACATTTATCCATTTGGCCCAAGCACACCTTTCAACAGGAGGCTGGGAGGGCAGGGACCTGGCTGGGCTGATCCTGCTCTCATGAGTTCCAGCTGCACCAAATGACGCTGGTTGGTGTCTACCCTGCGCCCTTTACACAAACACCTGTGCAATCTTGTTTTAGATCCTGGGGAAATAACAACTGATTTCTGTGGATGAGAAGTTCATATCAGGTAGCAGAGGAAAATTTATTGTTTCATCTCATAACACATGTGTTTTAATTATTTCTGCAATCAGATTTAACAAAGCTCTAAAATGAAATTTAAAGTAGCACAAGGATTTTATGAAGATCTTGTATAATAAGTTTCAGCTATATTGCCTTATTCACAGAATCTAAAAGACTGCTATTTGCTTTTCTTATTATTTTCAAGGGGAAAAAATTTTAAATCTTTCTCCCCAGGTCTCTTGAATAATAGTGGTGTATTTTTCTCTGTCGTGGCGTGCAGAAAGGCCCTCTTCTGCTGAGTTTATGGATTTTTTTTTAAGTTAATGATAGCGGTTTGTTTGAAGTAGATTTTTGTATGTGTGTGTTTGAGGTGAAATTCCTGCAAAGAGAGAGGTGAAATAGTCATCTGGGTTCTTGCTGTGACCAAGAAGGTTTTATCTCTTATGGGGGAATGAAAATAACACTTAAAAATCTTAGCTGGCTTTGTCATGTAGTCAAGTATTAAAAAATAACAAAAGCCTCATCAATGACATTACCAGATTTTTTTTTGTTGTTTTATTATTATCATTTTTTTGAGCACCCACACTGGAGTGCTGTGCCATGATCTTGGCTCACTGCAACCTCCACTTTCCAGGACTCAAGCCATCCCCTCACCTCAGCCTCTCGAGTAGCTGAGACTACAGGTGTGTGCCACCACACCCAGCTACTTTTTACATTTTTTTGTGGAGATGGTGGGGGGCGTGGTCTCACTATGTTGCCCAGGCTGGTCTCAAGTTCCTGAGCTCAAAGCCATCTGCCCACCTCTGCCTCTCAAAATGCTGGGATTATAGGTGTGGGCTACTGTGCCCAGCCTAAAGCACTTTGACTTTCTTACCTGCATCAGGGATACCTGAAAGTATCTCTGAACATCATCTCTAAGGGAAAATGTTTTGAAAAAAGTGAAAAGCTATGTGAGGAAGTACAGAATCACAAGTCACATAGAAACAAAACAGAGCCAAAATATAAATACAGAGTGTGTGTGCATATATACACACACACATTTTTTATATGCCTTATACTTTCTTCTACTCTGAAATAGAGAGTATTGTCATTCTCTTCTTTATATTCAGGAACGTAATAGGTAATTATATATTTTTAGTGATCCCCTACAAATCTTGATAAAGTTGACCCAAAGTAGGAAACTGTAGTTAAGCTTAGTCTTAGTTTTGGTGGCATAAAATAAGGGAAGACTAGCCCAGGAAACTGTGGGCAGAGTCCACTAACTACTTTTTCTGCCCTGTGGTTCTTTATAGTCCTTGTAAAACCAGTAGATAACAACAGTAACTAAGGGTGTAGACCCTGGAGATGAATCAGAAGGAAACCTGGAGACTGCAAAGTGAGTTAGTAAGAGCTCTATACCCAATAGGACAAGGAAGACAATACTAGCTAGCTCATTCCTTTCTATCTCCAACTTCTAAACATGAAAAGCCACTTTTTCGGTATGTGTTTTTCTGGAAGGAATGATTGGAATATCCAAGGACTTGAGGGGAGAGGAAAGTGGTAAAATGGCATTTGCCGTAAAGGGGTGGGAAAAAAATGGAATTGCTCCAAGGTTGGTTGTGTTCTTCCAGCTCCATCTATGATAAAGAGAATGAACAACTGGGTGTTTTCCTTCTGGACAATGATTATGACATGGATTACTACTGGGATGAGAAGCATCACCACTGTGGACAACACGGAAGAGAAGTATTATTGAGAATCACTTATAATGAGATGCTACTTCAAATTAGGAAAAATTTGATAAACAAATTTATAATACAAACGATTATAAAGACCTAAAGGTCATTCATGACAGAATTTTTAAAATGATGTGTTAATTATAAATACCAGTATCTTGCTAATTAATGTGCCTCGCTTGGGCATGTCAAATATATAACCTATTAATATAATCTATCTGGACTGAAATGCCTTATTAAGACCCCATTCTGTAAGAGATATTTTATTCCCTGGTTTTGGGACCTGACCACTACTAATTTGAATTTTTACTATAGTGATTCCTGGGAAACGTTCAATAAAAATTTTTAGATGAATTGCTCTCAAGCCCAATTCAATGCTTGTTAATTTGTTAAGAAGATAACTAGTGAGTCTGCTCATCCAGAAAGGGTATGAAAATGAGGAATTCTGGAGTTGACAAATGATGCTTATGTAGGCAGCTAGTTTTAAAAAAGTACGAAAGTTTAGAGTTCTATTTCAAAGGTTACCAAAACATGGAGTCCACATCAGCTGTTGGGAGGGGAGCCCATGGCAGAATAGTCTGAGGTGGCAGGGGTGCACACTCAGGTCATGGGAAAACACTTCTCAAAAACAAATGACAAGAGGCCGAAGTGTGGGAATAACAAGATTTTACCCCCCCAAGTTATGTTAGGGCTGGTAACAAGAAAGCATCAATGGTATTGAGTCCACTGGGGGCTCACTTCTGGGTGCTAGGCAACAAGGTATGAGTTTTGAGCTGTCCAAAGCCAGTGGTTTTTCTCAAATTTAGATAAATCTTCCCATTTCTTAGTTTTGGGACAAGGATTTTGTTTGTTTGTTTCTTCCTTAAACAAAGGATTCTTGGATTCGAAATTAAGAATGACTGCAATAAAATTTAGCATGCATTCTGTTTCAACCCCAGCTGGTCTGACACCACCTGGCATACTACAATTCTGGTGGTAACCTCCTGGAGCTAGTGCAGACCCCATCAGTTACAGGCTCAGTTCTCCATAAGACTTCCTTCACTTTAGTTGCCAGCTGCAATTCAGAGGTCCTTAAGCCACCTGCACTTTTGACCAAGTGGCTACAAATTTAGGAGTTCTCACAAACCCCTCAGGTTAAAAAATTCACTAGTATGTCTCACAGAGCTTGAGAAAACACTTTTTAAAAAAAATTACAATTTTATTATAAAGGATGCAGATCAGGGGTAGCCAAAGGAAGGGACACACAGGGTGAGTTCTGGGAGAGTCCAGAGTGTGGAGCTTCTGTGCCTTCTCCTGTGGAATCAGGGTGCTGTCACCCTCCTGACACATCAATGTGTTCACCAGCCAGGAAGCTACACTAAGCTTTGGTGTCCAGAGTTTTTATTGGGGTTTCATTATGTAGTCATAGTTCATTAAATCAGTGGCCAACTGATTGAAGTCAATCTCCACCCTCCTTTGCTCTCCAGAGGTCAGACTGAGCTGACATCACATTTCTCAGAGTCCCAACCCTCTAATCATGTGGTTGGTCTTTCTGCTGAGTCTTTCTGGTGAACAGCCCCATCCCGAAGCTATCTAGGGGGCCACCATGAGTTTCCTCATTAGCATGAACTCACCTGGCTCATGAATAATGAAGACACTTCCATCACTTGGGATATTCCAAGGGTTGTAGAAACTCCATGCCAGGAACCCTGGACTAAGACTAGACAAATTCTTTATTAAACACCACCACAGGAACACAGGTAATGTGGTCCTGCTTTCAGAGAATGAACTTTAAATGATGTGCAGGGGTTCAGATTTGTTTTCCAAATGGGCCAGGGTGATCTTACCAAAACACGTGTGCTTGAAACCCTTCAGTGGCCTCCCACTATTCTTAGGATGAAGAGTAAAATCCCTAACCAGGCCTCCTGGGTCCTGCATGGCCTAGCTCCTGTCCTGTCTGACCTCATCTGACACAGCTCTTGCTCCTTGCTCTCATGGGCTGGCCCTTCAGTTTCTTGAATGCACTTGCTGTCTTGTCTGGGCCTCTCCCCTTGTTGTTCTGTGCTCGGATCTGTCGTCTCCCCAGCCTCTTGGTCTATGTGTTCCTACAGCACTTTGGCTGCTTTCCTTCATGGTCCTTGATCTGTCTTCCCTATTAGCTGTAAGCTCCAAGGTGAGCTGTTTGTGCTCGTGGTTGTATCCCTGCCCCCAAACTGGTAAGTTCCTAGTACAGAGAGGATGCTCCATATACCTTTGTTGAATGAATTAATGAAGTGGTTCTAATTCACCCCCAGGGAATTGGCAAAAACCCTTGCCCAGGGCTGAGAGAATACTGTTTGCTCTGCCTGGACTTCCCTTGTTCTTGTGTTTTCATGTTCTGCTTATTTTTATTCTTGGTGTCTCTCATTATTTTTGCCCCATGTCATTCTGTACAGGGCTCTATGTGAAGTCAGGGCCTTTGCTTATGCACTTGCTCAAAGTCTGCCCCTCCAGAGTCTTAATCAGTTGTAATCCTGAGGAGACTCTAATGTGTTTTACAAAACCCCTGCTGCTAAGTTACTAATCTGGGGAAGGCTTCTGGCTCTCCGTGGTATGGGGATTCTACCTGTGCTTCTGCTCTGCTTTGAGCCTTTTTAAAAAGCCTGCTTTCTTTGTGCCATATCCTAGCTTGGTCTTTTAACTGCTGTGTTGTTCTAGGTCATTCCTTACCTTCGTTTTTCCTGTTTAACACCATTAAGCCTCTCCTGGGCAGTACCTGCCCGTAAGGTTGTTTCTGTTAAATGACTTGATGCCTACTTTCAGGTGTATTAGTCTTGGTAAGTATAATAATTATGCTGGAAGGATATAGGAAACAGACACAGAGGAATTAAGTTAATGTTACTCGAGAACATACAGCTAGTTAGCAGCATAACTGGAATTAGAATGCCAGACTCCTGACCTCATCATATCTAGCTGTTCTTTCCACTCTACCTTGAATTGGCTCACATTTGTGAACTGGCTCACATTTGTGAATAGGAAATTGTGTTGGCTATCTTTCCACTTATCAAAGTGTTTGGAACCATAGCAAGCTACTTGCCCTATTCATATCATATCACCTCATTTGATTCTTGGACTGCAGAAACTGGGAGAAGCCATTAATAGCAGTAAACTCGACTTTTCTCAACTTTCCCCTTCAGATGTTCTGAACAAAGAGAACAAGGAACCCAGATCACAAGAAGCTCCAATTAAAGGGAATTTGACTGCATATCCAGATGTTAAAATTACTACCAACCCTCTAGGTTTCCCTTCAGTGTCCATGTTGTAAAAAATGGCTGGAAAATGTATTCATATTTGCCACTGATATGTTCATAGAATAGATGAGAAAAAAACACCTCGGTATTCCCACCTGAGATAAGAAGGTGTTCTGAAAATATCTTGTTGGCTGGGCATAGTGGCTCATGCCTATAATTCCAGCACTTTGGGAGGTCAAGGCAAGAGGATTACTTGAGCCCAGGAGTTTGAGACCCACCTAGACAACATAGGGAGACCCTGTCTCTATAGAAGTATTAAATTAAAAAAAAAATTTGGCTGGGCGTGGTGGCTCACGCCTGTAGTCCCAGCACTTTGGGAGGCCGAGGTGGGTGGATCATGAGGTCGGGAGATCAAGACCATCCTGGCTAACATGGTGAAACCCTGTCTCTACTAAAAATACAAAAAATTAGCTGGGCGTGGTGGCGGGAGCCTGTAGTCCCAGCTACTCGGGAGGTTGAGGCAGGAGACTGGCATGAACCCCAGAGGCGGAGCTTGCAGTGAGCTGAGATCATGCCACTGCACTCCAGCCTGGGCGACAGAGTGAGACTCCATCTCAAAAAAAAAAAAATAAAATAAAAAATAAAAAATAAAAAATTTATAAAACAATAAAATTAAAAAATCTTATTATGAATGGCTTGTTTATGGTCATCACAAAGATTCATAAAAGATGAAATGTAGATATAATTTAAAGGAGATAAATTTTAGAGTTTTATGAGATTAAAAAATAAAAAAGGGCCAGGTGCAGTGGCTCACACCTGTAATCCCAACACTTTGGGAGGTCGAGATGGGTGGATCCCTTGAGCCTAGAAGTTAGAGACCACCCTGGGCAACATGGAAAAACCCCATATCTACCAAAAATACAAAAATTAGCTGGGAGTGTTGGCGTGCACCTGTAGGCCCAGTTACTCAGGAGGCTGAGGTGGGAGGATCGCTTGAGCTCGGGAGGTGGAGGGTGCAGTGAACTGATATTGCACCACTGCACCCCAGCCTGGGTGACAGAGCCAGACCCTGCCTTATAAATGAATAAATAAAATAAAACATAAAAAATAAAAAGGTTGCAGAAAAAGAAAGTTTTCAGCTCTTCCAGTGGATCTGACAGGTGCTTGAATTCTGCCTTTGATCATCTTGTTTTTTGTCTGCAGTCCTTGTGTTAAAAGGGATAAAATGGAGACGATTAATCCCCAGACAAGCAGGTCACCTGATAAATTGGAAGAATAAATACCCGACAAGATGACCCGTCCTTCTAAAATGTGTGCCTCTCCTCTGAGGTTTAAGGACATTTTTTGTCTTCCCCATAAAGCCTCTCCAGTGTCATGAGTCCCGGGCCTTCTTGCTGTAGACCCTGCTTCCACAGTCCACACTTCACACAAAGCCACGACACTGTGTTTCATGATTTAGAAGAGGGTTTCCCTTTCTAAGGAGGATACAATCAGACTTTTTTGTTTGTAAAGCCCAAGTTAATAACCTTTCAAAACGGATCTCAAAATGGAATGGCCCACGCTGACAAACGTGGTCAGAATTCTGGCACACAGAGTAAGCAGCCCTGTGCATCACAAGGCACTGCGCCCCCAGGCATGTTTCTCAATCCTTACATGTTGTTTTGTCAATCTTTTCATGTCACTAATGGAGGAAGATGGTAAAGCAGTTCAGCTCCTTGTCCCTTTCCTCTGTTGGTTCCTGTACTAGGTGTCTTCTCTTTGCCTTTCTAGAGCCACATTTTACCTGTCCACTCCAGACCAAGGAGGGAGGCTGGCCCAAATGAACATCATCAACAGACTCATGCTTTCTGGCTTCTAGCTGGGTTTGGGTAAAGGAAGTCATCAGCAGGCACTGGGAAGTGGGGTGCAGAGTGAGGTGGGGAGTTTATTACTGCAGCTCACTCCCAGTTCAAGAGGGTTTGCTCCTCCCACTTCTGATGGGTGATCTTTTCCTGTAGCTGCTCTCTCAGGGTGCCCAGAATCTCCCTTCCCTGACAGCCTTCACGCTTAGAGATGGTAACCAAGGAACTGCACGACCCATTGTTGGTTTCATAAGTTCTTCCTACATATTGGTAATAGTCCCTTTATTAAAAATTCCTCAACTAGCCTGTTTGCACAAGCCATCAGGTTCTTGTGGGGATTCTAATTGATAGTACTTTGTTGTGTTTCTCTCTCACTTTTTCTCTCTTTTTTTTTGTTCTCTTATTCTCCTTTGTCCCACTCCTCTCCTCCAATTTCTTCTCCGTGTCTACCATTTTTTCTTTCTATCCCTATCTCCTCCATCTGAATACTCAATTTTTTCTCTGTTGTTTTAAAGTATTACTATTAAAGTAATACAGCCCGGTGCGATGGTTCATGCCTGTAATTACAGCACTTTGGGAGGCTGAGGCAGGCGGATCACGAGGTCAGGAGATTGAGACCATCCTGGCTAACATGGTGAAACCCCATCTCTACTAAAAATACAAAAAAAATTAGCCAGACGTGGTGGCGGGCGCCTGTAGTCCCAGCTACTGGGGAGGCTGAGGCAGGAGAATGATGTGAACCCAGGAGGTGGAGCTTGCAGTGAGCAGAGATCGTGCCACTGCACTCCAGCCTGGGTGACAGAGCGAGACTTCCTCTCAAAAACAAAACAAAACAAAAAACCCAAAAGCAAAACCAGAAACAAACAGACAAACAAAAAGTAATACTGCATTTATTTACCTTATTTAGGAATGGAGATGAGCATCAATTAACAAAAAACTTAAATAATTTGAAGAACACAAAAACAAGATATGGTGGCTGCTGGGTGTGTAAAATGGTACAACCACTTTGGAAAACAGTTTGACAGTTTCTTAAAAAGTAAAATACACGTCGACCATGCAATCTAACCATTCCATTCATAGGTATTTATCCAAGAAAATCAAAAGCATATGAGGACTTTTACATGAATGTTTGTAGCAGCTTTATTTTAAAAAGCCAAAAAATGGAAATAATCCAAAAGTCTACTAACAAGTGAGTGCTTAAAGTATATCTAAGCAATGGAATACTACTTAGCAACAAAATGGAATGAAATATTGATATATGCAACAGCACGGTTGGATCTCAAGATAACTAGGCTGTGCGAAAGAAGCCAGACAAAAAAGAGTACATACTGTATGACTCTAGTTATATATAAAAGCAACTAATTTATAGTGACAGAGAACAGATCAGTTGTTATCTGGAAAGCAAGGGCTCAGGGAGGACCAAGAGTTATAGATTATGAGGTGTGTAAGCTAACTTTTGAAGATAATGAATATGTTCACTATCTTGACTATGATGATTGTTTCATGTGTGTATAACATATGTCAAAACTTATCAAATTGTGCACTTTAAATATGTGCAGCTTATTTAAATATGTCAGTTACACCTCAAAAAGCTGTTAAAAATTACACACAGTGATGAGTTTAAAGATGGTGTATTACTTTCCTGTTGCTGCTGTAACAAATTACCCCATGCACTTAATGGCTTAAAACAATGTAAGTGTATTCTTTTACAGTTTGCAGGTCAAAGGTCCAACCAAGATCAGTATCACTGGACTCAAGTCAAGGTGTGGGAAGGGCTGATCTCTTTTGCAGCATCTTAAGGGAGAATCTATTGTATTCTTCAGCATCTGCTTGCTACCTGTTTTCCTTCTCTGTGGCCTCTTCCTCATCTTCAAAGTGAGTTACTTAAATCTCTGCATCATATCACCTTCTTTCCTCCGTGCTAAAATCACCTCCTCTTCTCTTCTCCTTCATGTAAGTACATTTATTATAACTACATTGTGATTACATTTATTGCCCACTCAGACAGCCCAGGATAATCTCCCCATCTCAAGATGCTTAACTTAATCACACCTGCAAAGTCCTTTCTGCCACATAAGAAAACGTTTGCAAGCTCTGGGGATTAATGTGGGTATATTTGGGGCCATTAGTCAGTCTACTGTAGATGGTATATTGTTCACTCTGTGAAAATGCATATTGCTTAGTATCTAGGAATGGCTTATCTCCTTTTGCTTTGCACTGAAGTATTTATAAGTAGTGTTGGCTCTTGAAGAGAGGGGAACAACTTCCAGGTTGGATATTATATGAAAAAGCTCACTGTGCAGAAATCATCCACTTCCTGTGTGGAATTATAAGGCATCCCCAGTATAGCAGCCTAAACATGTTAAGTCCATTCTCACATGGGCCATACTTTTTCTTGAAGAAAGGGCTTAGGCAGCTGGGGGAAGGAGGACCCTTTAGACGATTGTTACGATTTTGTGCAAAGCTAATCCTTAGCTCAAAGGCTTCAGTCTGCCCCTTGTTAACCCATCTTTAATCATATCTGTGGTCTGACCCGGGAGATGCTGGGAAAATCCTCACCACCTGATTGCCAAAAGCAAACATCAGGGCCTATGTGTGGAGCTACTTCTAGGGAAGCTACTGAGGTGATACTGTCATTTCTAAAGTAGGGTAGACCCTTGAGCTTTGTTGACCGCAGACCTTGACCCTGGTGAACTTTCTCAGAAAAGCAGGGAGTCTAGAGATAGGGTGTATTATGATAGGGAACAGGGTCAGAGGGAGATTTTGCCTCTTAAGTCCCATAGGGGTAGCAGATGGAGTGATGCTGTGACTGCCTACACCCTCTAGAGTGGCTGCCTCTTGTCTGCAGTCTGGCCCACACCGACAGTAGGCCCAATTTGTGGAAGCAGCCTTGCCCAATCCAGAAATGTCTCCAAGACTGAGAGTTCTTCAGTGTGATCTCCTTCAAAAGGGAGACAGTCATAAACAAATGACAAATGCAAACAAATAGAGACTGGGGATAGCTAGTGGTTGGGCTTTGAGTATCTCTAGCAATGCCTGTGGGGCTCACGGGATGGTTCTTGATCTGTAAATTGACAGGGATAGCCCACATTTACAAAGTACTCTCCTATGGGCAGGGGAGAAGGTCTTATTTGTTCCTACTTGTTGCTCTGACAGGCCAGGTTTCCTCCATGTAGTTTAGCATCTGGGGACTCTGTCTTTCCTATGCAAAGGATCAGGTGAAGGAGGTGTGGGAGCCTGGGGAGAAATGGGACTGAGCTCCTTGAGTGCGGACACAGCTGAAGTTCCTTCCCTTGCCTGAAGGGGCCAGCAAAGACCCAGATAGGGTGGAGACGTCTTGACTACCAGGAGGGAAAAAAAATTCCTAACAGCCCATAAAACCCAGGAGATGGACAACTCCTAACTAGCAACTGTGTGATTTCTCTGCCTGGACATTGACAGATCCTCCCACAGGGTTCCCTCCCTGCCTGGAGATACTTGGGCTGGCCCTAGATGTTGGAAAATGGCAGTCTGTGTGGGATTCAGGAGAGGGAGTGCTCCCAAGGGCCTGGATGGAAGGGGCCACAAGGGTATAGGATCTCCCACCGAGTAGCTTTGCCCTCTTGGATATTCCTGGGATGCCTGTGCCCCAGCCAGAGCCTGTAATCAAGCCATCAGAACTAATAAGATAATTTCCACATTAAATTAAACTGTGGATGAAGGATAGGGATGCAGGAACAGACTAATGGCTCTAATGATTTTCCCCAACCTTTCACATCTCATTATAGTGCAGTCATCAGACTCCTTGTTCATGTGCTAGAAAAATGATGACTCCTCGGAGAAGCTGCTGGCAATGATAATTTAGTTTCTAATTCTTTTGTGTTTAGTTGGGTGGGGTCAGGCAGGATAAACCATGGTAGAGGAGAACAGTCAATCACAATCTGCTCCATAGATAAGCATCTCTTTTCCCACCCAGTTTCACTGGTTGCCATATTTTCAACAATCAAGAATATTCTTATTTGTTAATTTACAAAAGTAAATTCTTCTTATAAAAAACAAATAAAAAACAAAAGCCTCCTTTTACTTTACTCCTCCCATCTACTCACTTTCTCAGAAGTATCTATCATTGTTGATTTGGAGAATGTTTTTCTCTCTATATATAGTGGTTAAAAAATATGTCCACAACTATTTGACATGACTTCTTTCAAAAGGTGGAACCCCCTCCCCTCATCTTAAGTGTAGGATGGACTTAGTGACTCATGTTTAAAGCATAGAATGTGGCAGGAGTGATGATTTATGATGTCTGAGACTCAGATGTAAGTGGTGTTGAGCCTTCCTCTCTTGTTTTCTCCAACCCCTTGTTCTGGGGGAAGCCAGCTGCCATGTTGTGAGGACACTCAAGCCAACCCAAGGAGAGTAATGTGTGTTGAGGAACTGAGGCCTCCTGCCAGCAACCACATGAAGATCCATAAACAGATTATTGTAATGGATTCTGTCACCTGTGAGGGCATAGGCTCCCAGATGTCAGGGGTACTCTGAAATTCAGGATTCCCAGGTACAGGAAAATGAGCAGAGGACAGAGCACACAATCCCCAGGCACATTTTTATATTGACATGCAGTACCTAAGGATGTATATAACAGGTGTGTCTATTTTCAGTAGCTTGGGTTATGTGGTGGTTGCTGATATTTGCTACACAGTCGCCCTTCAGGGTTAGAGGATTTATTACCCTAGCTGCTGGGAGAACTGCTGGCAGAGAGCCCTCACCCATCAACCTCCTCTGCGATTTCCTAAACTGAAGAGAGCCATCGTGCCCAGGGTTATGCCACTTCCCAGCAGCCCACATCCAGGATCGAATAATGAGTGGTATAGAGCCCGGCCCTTACACCCCAACTCAGGAGAGGCTCTGATGGCCATCCCATCTTCAGAACTCCCTGCAGGATTGGCTGAGGCATTCATTGAGACTGCATTGCAGCTGAACTTCATCATCTTCCCATTCCCACGTCGTTCCCTTCCCTTTCACAGGTGTTGATACTCAAAGCACTCCCCAGTGAGCCTCTTGCATACTAACCTCCACCTTGGAGTCTGCTTCCTGGAAACACAAGCAGGGACAGTGGGTTGTTCCAGGATGTTCTTGGAAAGCAGATGAAGAGACAGTGTCTTAGAGCAGGATTACTGGCCACCCATCTGGCATCACTGGTGGTAGATGGGGCATCGATAGCTAGTAGCAGAAGGTGGTGGTGCAGTCGCTCACTGGTGATGCGCTGCAATGGTGTACTTGTGGAAGGGAGTGCATTAACTGGAACAAGGTATTAGGCATTTGAGAAGTATGGGGGGTGTGGTAACTATACTGATGCTCAGGAAAAGGATAATGAAAAGCTGAAAGTAATTAATCAGGTATTACAAGCTAAGTGTTGGCTGGGCATGGTGGTTCACACCTGTAATCCTAGCACTTTGGGAGGCTGAGGGGGGTGGATCACTTGTGGTTAGGAGTTCGAGACCAGCTTGGGCAACATGAAGAAACCCTGTCTCTACGAAAAACACAAAAATTAGCCCGGCATGGTGGCAGGTGCCTGTAATCCCAGCTACTTGAGAGGCTGAGGCAGGAGAATCGCTTGAACCTCGGAGGTGGAGGTTGCAGTGAGCTGAGATTGCACCACTGCACTCAAGCCTGGTGAGTGCAGAGTGAGACATCGCTAAAGAGAAGAAAAAACTGTCAAAGCTGGAGGACCTTTTAAAAAAGAGTAGAGGAGCTCCAAAGGAGGTTAAACTCCCACATAAGGCAGGTCTGCTATGCCAAGGACAGGGCATCTGGGTGGGAAGAAGTGGGACCCTGACACATATCTGAGTTGATGTCCCCAGATCTTGACTTCCCAGTTTCCCTGGGAACCAAGGGTTAGAAGCAGGAGTGGCTCTGTTTACCATCACACCCAGTGGCCAACTCGGGGACATCCCACACCCCGTACCCTGCTGCATTCCTACATCTGTGGACTCTCTTAATTTAGAGGTCTTAGATCTCAAAGGGGAATGCCTTTATTTGGTAGTAAGCAAAAGCCTTGTTCAGCTATAAGCTATGGCTGCCATTTGGATACTTTGAGCTTCTTGTGACAAAGAACAGTAGGGAAATAGAGGTTTCTCATCCTCACAGGACTGAATGACCCTTATCATTAAGTGGGGTCAGGACACATTGAGAAGGCAGTATGGGGAATCTCTTCAGGTATAAATGGATATAAGCCCTTGACACAGAAATCTACTTTATGGATGTACAGCTAGTCATCTGTATCCATGAGTTCTGCATCCGATGGATTTGACCAATGGTATGTTGAAAATACTTTGTTAAAAATTGTGTCTGTACTTAATATGTACAGACTTTTTTTTCTTGTCATGATTCCTTAATCAATACAGTACAACAACCATTTACATAGCAGTTACATTGTATTAGGTATTATAAGTAATACATAGATGATTTAAAGTATATGGGAGGATGTGCTTAGGTTATATGAGATTTTGGCATTTGCAGGAGGTTAATGACATTTGGAGGTGGAGCCTTTGGGAGGTAATTAAGATTAGATAAGATCATCAGGGTGGGGCCCCCATGATAAGACTGGTGGTTTCATAAGAAGCAGAAGAGAGACCTAAACTGGCACACACACTTCCCTCTCACTATGTGATGTCCTCTGTCATGTTATGACATAGTGAGAAGGCCCTCACCAGCAGCAGCCTCTCAACCTTGGACCCCCCGAAGAAATGTAAGAAATAAATTTCTTTTCTTTATAAATTATCTAATTTTTGATGTTCTGTTATAGCAAAGAAAATGGACTAAGATAGTGGGTCTGGAGGACTAGGTTCTCTGTTAGGAGGAAATGCTGCCACCAAAGAACACACTAAAGGTTACCCTGAATCTAAAGGTATGATTACCCTCTGATTAATTTGGAATCCTCATGCTAGTAGAACAGCAGACAATGGACGGGAGATATAATTGCCTCTGATCACCATAAAGAAGTTGGATACCTGATACTAAATGGTGACACAGAGGAATATATCTGAAATTCAAGGGATCTGTTTGGGCATCTGTTGGTGGTCCCATGCCTCATATTAACCATGAACAGACAATTGCAGGGGTGGTGGCCTGACAAAGGGAAGCAGGGGCTCAGATTCATCCAGGTTAAAGATCTGGTCACCTCCTAGGGTAAGTAAGCTTTGTTACATTAAATTTGAAGTGCTAATCAGACTATACAAGTGGAGATGTAGAGTAAGCAATTGGATACACAATTCTGGAGTTGGGAGAGGTCCAGGTTAGAAATATGTATTTAGGAGTCATCGTCATGGATGAGTCTACCTAGTGGGTGAGTATAAGTTACAAAAAGAAGAATTGAGGTCTGGGTCACACCAATGTTTAGAGGACATGACCTTTCAGTATTTGTTTGCAGAGGTGACAGGTGGGAGGAAAATCAGGCATTTGGCATTCTCAAAGCCAAGTGAAGATAGTTTCCAAGGAGGAGAGTTATCAGCTGTGTCAGATGCTGCTGGTAGTTGAAGTAAAATGAGGATCGAGTATTGACTCTTGGTTTTTGTGGTGTAAAATTTATTGGTGATCTTGACAAGATAGGTTTCAGTGGAATGGTAGGGGCACAAAACCTGAATGAGCTTGAAAAGGGCGAGGAAACAAATAAGAGACAGTAGATGTAGAAAACCCTTTCAAAGAGTTGTGTTGTTTTAAAAAATGTGGGAGTCGGGAGAGAATAGGCCAGTGAGGAGGATCCCAGTGATCCAGGATAGAGGGTGAGCTGGTCAATGCAGGGATGCAAGGGTAGGCCAGTGAGGAGCATCCTGGGATAGGTAGAAGGAGATAGGACCAGAATACAGGGTGGGGGTGCTTTTGGCCAGGAGCTCCTAAAATCTACCTAGAATCAGTGGAGAGAAGAGAGAGTGAATGGGAAGAGATGTGTTTGGGTGGAGAGATATGTGGTGGGAGCTTGGAAGGTCTCTTCTAATTGCTCAATTTTCTCAGAGAAATAGAAGGGGGGTCGTCAGCAGAGAGTGAGGAGCTAGAGGTTTGAGGAGACATGGGAGGATGCATATAGGCTATATGCAAATATCATACCATTCTATACAGCATCCATGGATGAATCACACAGTTGTCAAGGGAGTGGGAGTATGAATGCAGATAAAGTGTGAAGCTGGGCAGTATCAAGGGGTCACCCAAAATTAGGGGTCAGGGAGTTAGATTATGGATTTCATGATGTGACTGGGTAAAATGTACTTTCATTAGCTTGCTGATTGATCTATATTGGCTCTGAAGAAGTCAGGTAAATTTTTTGTTCTTGGCCTTTATCCAACTTATCTTGAAAACTTTGGAAGTGTCACTAAGCAGTTGAGCTTCTTCTGTCCAAAGGTGATTATTCCCCTGGCTAATAACATAACCTATTGGTGAACGTTGAGAAGAGCTGAAAATGATTGCACACATTTAAATACCTGGAAAAGCCAGTTGCAGCACTAAATGTTGTGTATCCATGCTATCGTTGCTCATTTCTTGTAGAACTTTCCTTATCTGTGTTCTTTGATAAGAGTTGAGGTGTGGAAAGGTGAGGTCCTTAAAGGATAATTGTCAACACATCCACTGCCTCATTCCAGCATATATTCAAATTCAGAACATCTCAACACAGATTAAAACACTTAATTTCCAGTACCAAGCTACACTCTTAACCAAATTAAGTATAAGATAGGGAAGATAAGAAGCCCTAAGGCATTAATCATTAGAAGAGTCATCCCAGTAACCAATATTTATAATGGTCTTTCTGTTGGCAACTTAGAGGTTTCTTCACTCGAATTCACACACCATAGTAAAATAAGGATAGGAGCAGAATAAGACTCTCCTCCTTTTTGAGCTTGGCCAACTAAAAGGGGAGGTAGTAAAGCGAATTTTACATCGCCTTGAACGCAGGTGCTTTCTCAGGTGGATCATTTCTCAGGCAGGTCATTAGGAAAGAACACACATGGAGGCTGAATATCTGAAAACTGATTTCTTGTTTTAAGAAACAACTTTGTTGAAGCATATCGTAAAATTTAAGTCTACAATTCAATGATTTTTGTAACTTTACCAAGTAGTGCAACCATCACATTTGGTGAGTTGTGGAGCATTTTTATTGCTCCAATAAGACCCCTCATGCCCTTTACAGTTGATCCCTGTTCCAAGCCCCAGACCTAGGCAACCTTTATCTATTTTGTCTCTATAAATTTTATAAATTTGCTTTTCTGAATCTTTCATACTAATGAAGAAATTGATTTTTAAAACATATATATGCCTACTAATACCTCTTGGAGTCTTTGCATATATACTGTTCTATAGCATTCTCTTGCCCAAGGGATGGGACACCTGTCTCAGGCCTATGGCATTTTTGGAAGAATATCTATTCATATCTCTGTATCTCTATGGATCTATTTATATAAAATATTCAACATACAGTTTTCATATACCTTGGTGGTGAGTCCCAGTTCCTTTGTCTAGGGCACAGAGGGAATCCCAGCGACAGGAATAGCTCAAGATTGGGCAGGTCCTGGGTGTCTGGGCAGCTGCTGTTCTCTCTCCTCTCTAAGTCAGGCCATCCTTTCCTTTCTTCTCCCACCAGGACACACCAGGATGTCTCCCTGCCCTCTTTCCAGACTTCACTTTGTTAAGTCACCAAAGCCCCAAACCAGGATGGAGACTCCTTCTGAAAGACACCAAATCACATTCTGTCCATCACGCAGGGCATCTTTCACAGCTTTGCTTACCACCACAGGGCACAGGGACCTCTCTGAATCTCTATGGACTGTGCACATCAGCTCTCAGGAATTCTGGTCCTTTCCTTATATTTTCTATGTTAACATATGGGCCCACTGTCCATTCAGTTGTCTATGTCAGAAACTATAGTCAGCCAAGATCCTTCTCACTTCTTCCATACCCAATTGTCACCAAGCCCTGCTAATATGATATCTGCTATCTTTTAGTTGATCTTCTCCTGATTCCCTGGTCGCTGCAGTTTGTTGGAGTGGTCATCTGTCTTGCCTGGAGTGTAGTTGTAGCTTCTGTTCTGCTCTTACTTCAAAACTAAGCTGGAGGAACCTTTCCGAGGTGAAAAGCTGATCAAGTTCATCTCATTGTGGAGATTCAACCATGTCTCTCCCTTGGCTTTGATGATAAAATGTACATTTCTTGCCTTCCCATACTGGGACTTTGTTGATTTGTTCCTGACTCCTCTCCCTTTGCCTTCACAAGCTCCTTCTACTACAAACATAACAATGTTCTTGCATTTCATGCTTGCATCTTCTCATTCCCTGGATTGTTCCTACTCTTCCCTCAGACTCAACAAAGCCATCCCTTCTGCAGGGAAGCCTTATAAATACATCTACTTGGTTTTACATGGCTGTCTCTCCAACCCAACTTTCAGGGTTTCCCCTGCCCCTCCTCCCACTGCCATCAGGCTGACAATATCTTAAGGGCACAATTTATATTTTATACTTCTCCAGAGTCATTGAATATGATAGATAGCCATTCATTATTTGGAGTTTCTTAGTCTCTTAAAAAAACACACCTCTTTTCGGAGAAAGGGAAACGTGTACACTGCTGCTTGGACTATAAATTAGTTCAGCCAATGTGGAAAGTGGTTTGATGATTTCTGAAAGAACTTAAAAAACAGAATCACCATTCAACTCAGCAACCTTATTACTAGGTATATACCCAAAGGAATGTAAATCATTCTGCTATAAAGACACATGCACACCTATGTTTATCACAGGACTATTTACGATAGCAAGGACATGGAATCAACCTAAATGCCTATCAATGGTAGGCTGGAGAGAGCACCCTGGCCAACATGGTGAACCCTGTCTCTACTGAAAATACAAAAAAAAAAAAAAAAAAAAAAAAAAAAAATTAATGGGCGTAGTGGCGGGCGCCTGCAATTCCAGTTATTCGGGAGGCTGAGGCAGGAGAATCGTTTGAACCCAGGAGGCGGAGATTGCAGTGAGCTGAGATCGCGCCATTGTACTCCAGCCTGGGAGACAGGGTGAGACCCCATCTCAGAAAAAAAAAAAAAAAGTGGCCTGGATAAAGAAAATATGGTACATATACATCATGGAATACTATGTTGCAGTAAAAAGAACAAAATCGTGTCCTTTGCAGCAACTAGCATGGAGCTGGAGACCATTATCGTAAGAAAACTAATGCAGGAGTAGAAAACCAAATACTTAATGTTCTCCCTTATAAGTGGGAGCTAAACATTGAGTACATATGGACACAAAGAAGGGAACAGCAGACATCAGAGTCTACTTGAGGGCGGAGGGTGGAAAGAGGGTGAGGCTGGAAAAACTACTCCTGTGACATGCAATGTACCTACATAACAAACCTGCATATGTACTCCTGAACCTAGAATAAAAGTTAAAAAAAAGTCACATCTCTGTCTTAATGTCTGTCCCCTGTAGATGCCTTGAGCCTCTTATGGGATCATGAGGATTGTGTTCTGGGATCCCGGGAGACAAAGCTGAGATTTAGCTGGATAAACCAGGTGTGTAGCACAGCTGATGTTTGTTCTCTGTGGAAATCAGGCTCTTTTTTCCTAAGGAGAGTTCTAGAGCAGTTGTTTCTATTATTAGTCCATTTTTTGGGAGTGTATTCTATGTACCAAACTCAGGTTCATTTGGTGTTTTCATCTTCATGCAAGCCCATTGAAGTGGGTGGTACTATCCCTGCTTGACATATAGGAAACTGAGTCATATACAAGTTAAATAACCTGCCCAACAAATATAATCATTATTCATTAACACATAGATTTGTCTTTAAACCCCATGTTCTTTACTTTTTTTTTTTTTTTTGAGACAAGGTCTCACTCTGTTGCCCAGGCTGGAGTGCAGTGGTGCCATCTTAGCTCATTGCAGCCTCCTCCTCCCGGATTCAAGCGATTCTCCCACCTCAGCCTCCTGAGTAGCTGGGGCTACAGGCATGCACCACCACGCCTGGCTAATTTATATATATATATATATATATATATATTTTTTTTTTTTTTGAGACAGGCTTTCACCATGATGGCCAGGCTCCCATGCTCTTAACTTCTAAGCCATAATGTTTTATGAATTCGGTTATGAATTGGATATGTGTTGTGAACTAAAATTCGAGCACTTTTGTATTCTAATCCAACATGAACACTGAAGTTAGTGGGGTGTCTAAATGCAGGCTGAGGGTGGGAAACCAAGTTAACTACAGAGCCTCTTGCCTGGTCCTGCCTTCAAGCGCACCTCCCCAATCTCAGCCTGGGCTACTCTGAACAGGTTTTCTTGGCTACCATTTTCCTGGTCTCTATTCCAAAGACCATGATATAGGAGGTTTCTGCTCTTTTTCAAATATTACATGTCTAAGACTTGTCAGCAAGATACAGGCTTCCACTGACAGTTTTGGAGTCAGGCTTAAATGTGTAGAAACTGCTTCTATTCCAGGCAATTTCTTTCCAAAGTATGCCTACCTTTATCTGGCTTTCACCGTTGTCAGTCTATACATTCTTTTTTTTTTTTTTTGTACTTTAAGTTCTAGGGTACATGTGCACAACGTGCAGATTTGTTACATATGTATACCTGTGCCATGTTGGTGTGCTGCACCCATTAACTCGTCATTTACATTAGATATATCCCTTAATGCTATCCCTCCCCCCTCCCCCCTCCCCCACAATAGGCCCCAGTGTGTGATGTTCCCCTTCCTGTGTCCAAGTGATCTCATTGTTCAATTCCCACCTATGAGTGAGAACATGCGGTGTTTGGTTTTCTGTTCTTGAGATAGTTTGCTGAGAATGATGGTTTACAGCTGCATCCATGTCCCTGCAAAGGACACGAACTCATCCTTTTTTATGGCTGCATAGTATTCCATGGTGTATATGTGCCACATTTTCTTAATCCAGTCTGTCACTGATGGACATTTGGGTTGATTCCAAGTCTTTGCTATTGTGAATAGTGCCGCAATAAACATACGTGTGCATGTGTCTTTATAGCAGCATGAGTTATAATCCTTTGGGTATATACCCAGTAATGGGATGGCTGGGTCAAATGGTATTTCTAGTTCTAGATCCTCGAGGAATCGCCACACTGTCTTCCACAATGGTTGAACTAGTTTACAATACCACCAACAGTTTAGAAGTGTTCCTATTTCTCCACATCCTCTCCAGCACCTGTTGTTTCCTGACTTTTTAATGATTGCCATTCTAACTGGTGTGAGATGGTATCTCATTGTGATTTTGATTTGCATTTCTCTGATGGCCAGTGATGATGAGCATTTTTTCATGTGTCTGTTGGCTGTATAAATGTCTTCTTTTGAGAAGTGTCTGTTCATATCCTTTGCCCACTTTTTGATGGGGTTGTTTGTTTTTTTCTTGTAAATTTGTTTGAGTTCTTTTCTAAGCCAAAAGAACAAAGCTGGAGGCATCACACTACCTGACCTCAAACTATACCACAAGGCTACAGTAACCAAAACAGCATGGTACTGGTACCAAAACAGAGCTATAGACCAATGGAACAGAACAGAGTCTTCAGAAATAATACCACCCATCTACAACCATATGTTCTTTGACAAACCTGATAAAAACAAGAAATGGGGAAAGGATTCCCTCTTTAATAAATGGTGCTGGGAAAATTGGCTAGCCATAAGTAGAAAGCTGAAATTGGATCCTTTTCTTACTCCTTATATGAAAATTAATTCAAGATGGATTAGAGACTTAAATGTTAGACCTAAAACCATAAAAACTCTAGAAGAAAACCTAGGTAATACCATTCAGGACATAGGCATGGGCGAGGACTTCATGTCTAAACCACCAAAAGCAATGGCAACAAAAGCCAAAATTGACAAATGAGATCTA
The DNA here is from genome assembly GCF_008728515.1 of Papio anubis. Lineage (NCBI taxonomy): Eukaryota > Metazoa > Chordata > Mammalia > Primates > Cercopithecidae > Papio > Papio anubis. Next base: position 82,483,878 of record NC_044982.1, read on the forward strand.
ATTAAACTAAAGAGCTTCTGTACATTCTTTTGAGTAGAAAAGTGGTTTGCATCCTTGACAAAGTAGTTGGCATTAGAACCTAGTCTTGTCAGTGTTTGTTTGGCTTTTTGATTTTTTAAAATTCAGAACAAATAGTAATGTGACTCAGGTCTTGAAGGTATAACTCAGTGTTCCTGCACCAGGAGGGAAGGAGTGTGCTCCATCTTTAGGTAGAGAAGTTCTAGGGATATCACATAAAATTATATATATACACATATACATGAACATACACATGAATATATATGAATATATATGTGAATATATATATTCAAGTATATATACATGAATATATATGTGAAAATGTTTTGACAACTGTAAATTGGTATATATATGCTGGGTATGTAACTTTGTTAATTTTGTAATTTTGTATATAGCAGCTCTCATCCTATTTGCTATATTTAGCAGTCTTATTTTTCTTAAAATTCCTTTCCTTTTCATAGCTCTTAATGAGGCAATTTTTCCCTTCTGTTCTTTCCCTGACACACCCCATCCCCACAATTTGCCCTAAAGAGGAAAACAAAAAATTTTCTTTGTGACCATCAACACTTTCAACACTTCTGTGACCAAATGAGTGGCTTCCCCCAACACTCCCCCCACACCAACCAATTCTCCTATTCTTTGGACACCAGCTAGGCATCTATAGTTCAATTGTGACACCAACTACCTGGAGTTAGTGTTAGTACAGGTTAAGGGCTCAGTCCCTCAAGACTGTCCCGGTTCCAGAAGCCAATTGCAAGTACTGAATCCCCAAGTTACCGGCACTTCTGTCAGCCTTGGCTACAGATGGAGGGTTCCCAGGACCTCCTCTTCAAGTTTGACAGTTTGTTGTGTTGGCTCTCAGGACTCAGGGAAACACTTTTGCTGGTTTATTATTAAGGATATGATAGAGGATGATATGACATGAACAGCCAAATGAAAACATATATAGAGCAAGATAAGCAAGGGTCCTGAAAGCAGGGGCTCAGTCCCCATGGAGTTGGGGTGCACTGCTCTCTGGGCACATGGATGTGTTCACCAACCCAGGAGGTCTCTGAACTCTGTCTTTTAGGGATTTTATGGAGACTTCATGTAGGCATGATCAATTATTAACTCAACCTCTATCTCTTCTCCCCTCACTCAGGATGGGAGTGGAGCTGAAAGTTCCAAGCTTCTAACCACGGCTTGGTCTTCCTGGAGACCAGCCCTCATTAAGGAGCCCAGCAAGAGTCACCTCATTAGAAGAAAACATGCTCTTGTCACACAGGAAATTCCAAGGGATTTAGGATCTCTGTGTCTGAAACTGGGGTCAAAAATCAAATATTAGAACAAAAGATACTCCTAGCACCTTTACGGCTTTGACAATTACAAAGGTTTTAGGAGGTATGGCCAATAGCTGGGAAAGAAGATCAAAATATAAATTTCTTATGTCATAATATCACAACCTTTAGTTTCCCCTCTGTGTCTCTAAACATACAGACAGGAATTCATATAATTACATAATTTGGTACGTTTACATAAATGTATTTACATGCTATATATCATTTGTTAACTTGTCTTTTTCATGTTAATGTGTCTCAGAGATATTTTTGAATCAGCACATGGTATATTTACCTCATTTAAGAGCCATTCTGTGCTTTTTGATGGAAGGCACTCGTAAGAATACAGGGAGACTAGCAGTCAAGTTTCAATCCTGCAGTGAAGCTGACGCCCAACTGGCCACTAGTGCTCTACTTGTGCAAAACGATGTCATTAGTGGATCCTGCCTTTTGAGTGGCCTGGGGTCAGTGGTCAGTAGACCTTTGCTCTTCACAGTCCTCAAGGATCAGAACGTGAGCAAATGAGAAGGCACAGAAACCCAAGTCACACTGACACGGTGGCAGTAGGTTCTAGTCCATTCTCAATCTTTCTACTTTAAAGAAATGTTTGAGTTAATTTTCAGGTCTCCAGGAATCCCTGCATAAACCCAATTACATCTAAAGCTATGGATCATTGTTATGAGAGTAAGCTATGGATATAATAACCTACTATTATTTGTCAGCGTTATTTTTTATAGGGACTGATATTTTTCAGTGGACCTATTTACTGTAGCCAATCTATCAGCCTACTCTTTTTGTGTGGTCCCCCTCCCCTCTGCCCCACAAAGGATATCTCTTCTACTGCAAGTCAGTCATGTAGGTGAGGAGACTTCAGCTTCTTCTTTTAATAAATTCCTACCTGATTTTTGAAAAATTTTATCCAAGTAGGCTTCAAAGTTTTATCACACATTCATAGTATAAGATGCACTAATGAGGTATGGGACATGGTATATGATATATGCAAGAGTAATTATTTCTCCTGTTTAAAGCTAACAATTTTTTTTAGCCAATCTGTGTTGAATAGAATCAGGTAGCTAACGATTGGATAACTTTTAAAAATTAATCTCTTTCTTTTTCATACATTTTAAAAACCCTTAAGGTAAACATAGTATATTTCTTTTAAATAACTGGCTTAAACCAAAAAGCAAATGAATTTTTGAAATGTCAGCTTGGTAGGTTTGTTTAAATAAGGATTATAAAGTTATTTTAATTAATGTTATTTACTATATAAAATTTTTTGCCAGTATTGAATAGTAAAGCAATTAATCACAAGTCAAAGCAAAATGAGTAAGAATATAGTTTAAGACATTATTTTATTAAAGCTTTGAACTTTTTTTCACTAAGTGACATGATAAAGGTCAAATAAAAGTCTAGCAGATGCAAAATTATTATGCACATATATTAGTTTATTGATTTCCTTTATAGGCTTATATGTACATATAAAGTGTTTTTTTTTGAGGTTAAAAATATAGAATGAAATTCACATCTTTTATCTAAAACACATTCTTACTTTTAACTGCACAAATACGTACTGAATTCTGGGCCAAACTCGTGATAAGCACACATGGATATCATTTTCACCTGAAACGAGGCAATATCTGTCCCAGTTCTTGATGGTTGTTAAACAAAAGAAAGCTTGCTTACATGTGTAAGAATTTGAAAACTTCAGCAGATTGTTCATTGCTTTCTTATGAGTGGTAGGATCCTCTTACAGAAATCCAATACTTTTCTAGGGCAGATCAGGGAATCTCATGTGATTTACTTCACAAAGTTCTTCCTCTTTTCTCAGTCAAATTCTCAGGATGAGCAGAATGTACAGATTCAGAGACAGGATCCTCACCCTGCAATATGCTTGTGTGGAAAGGAAGGAAAATACTGTTAAATTTTGTTCTACAGTTTTCCTGATGGTTTTCAATAAGGCTTGAGACTCGCTGTATAATAAATAATTTAACTTTATCCAAAAAGATGTCTGACCACCTTTTTTTCCCCCTCTTTGCTCTCAGCTTCTGGGAGGTGGTCTCTAAGCCCTTAGAATGTCCTGTCTGGTAGTAGTTAGTGGCTTTTTGATTGATCTTACAAATGCTTTTTCTGTCTCAATCCTAGAAAAGAATAAATTGGAGTTTGCCTTTTTGTGAGGATGATTCCAATTTACATTTACTGAATTACTATAGGGTTATTTGAATTCACCAGCTACTGTCATAAACTGGTGAGAGGAGGTTTGGATTGATGCAGGTTCTGAGTGGAATAGTACACTATATTGATGATATCATGATAACGTCTGAAACTGAAGACCAGGGTGGACTGACCCAAATGGGGGATGACACACTTGACCAGCAGAGGCTTGTTGATAACTCCTGCAAAAGTCAAAGAGCCTGCTCAATTGGTGAAATTCTTAGGAATAACCTGGGTAGGAGCCACCCATGACATTACACAGGTGACTACAAACTGCTGTCAATATCTATTCCTAGATCTAACTAAGAACGTTAGTTATAATCTAGTTCAACATTTGTGTGGTAGACTTGAGTTTTGAAGGATGCATATTCTACATTGGGTATATTGCTAGATTTTATCCATACAGCTACCCCCAAAGAGGGCCATACCCCAATGCAGACCCAAACAAAATCAGGCCATGTCAGAAGTGTGAAAAGTATTTTCTCTCTGGATGCTTTTGGGCCCTTATACTCCACACTCATACATGATTTTGGAAGTCTCTGTAACATACTTACGCAGACTGGAGATTATTGCAAAAGCTTATGAGTGCCACCCAGAGGGGGCCAATGGAATTTTGTACCAGAACGTTCCTGGATGGCATGGCTTACCATATATGCCAGTAGAGAAACAACTACTAGTTTGCTATTGGGAATTAATGGAGAATGACCCTATGACTGAAGGATGTAAAATACTCCTGAAACCTGAAATACCCATAATGTCTCGGGTGATGTCAGAGAAAACTCTAATAAAGAAGGCAGTGTCTGGACATGTTCCATGATAAAATGGAAATGGGTTCTATAGGAACATGTTACTGGGGGAATGCAGAGGGACTCATTGTATCTACAAGCAGGTAGGCTCTTTCCCTCTACCACTGACTTTGGAACTGTTGTCAGTGGGCTGGTTCAGGTTCTTGACTTTGCCACACAAAAGAATTTCAGAGTGAATCCAAAGTAAGTAGGCAAAGAAGTTTATTCCAAAGCGAAAGTACACCATGAGTATTCATAAAATACTGGTGAGGTCAAGTATGCAAAGGCAGACCTGCGGTTGGCATGTGTGCTCAGTATCTACATGCTCTAACATGGGTCACATTTATCATTAGCATATAAAATCTCCACCTAGGGGTGTGTTTTTTACTATAAAAATGAGGAAAAGGTCACTAGAAGCTAAACCTGAGCCTAGCTGCACATGCAGGACCCTCGAGAAGTGCCTATTTCCCTTAAGGCAGAAATTTGATTGGCTGGAGATTGGGGAAGCCACATCAGGAATAAGGGGCTTTTGTTCTCTTTCCCAGGCTGTACTGGGTATCAAGAACTTGTGACTATCTGGCAGCTGCTGGTATCCTGGAGGACTGCTTATCTTGCATAATATGTTAGGTGCTGATGCATGAGTTTGCAAGGGATGCAGAGTCTGCTGTGAGAAAAGCCCATGGGACTCCACACAGGAAGACAAGTCAATATGGCTTCCTAACCTTACTTATCCTGCCTCAAAACCACCTGAGAGGCTGCTGGATCCTATCACCACCTGGACAGTGCCCTGTTAACAGATCTGCATTAACCAACACACACAGATCTGTATTAACCAAAGAGCTGCTTGGTTTGTAGATGACAGTTCCAAGATGGATGAATGGCATCCTGTTTGGAAGGCCACCACATTAAGACTGGCAGATTGAAAGGCTCTGTTTGAAGAAGGTAACAAATTAACTCAACAGACTGAATTACATGCTGTTTTCCTGGCAGTAATGGGAGAATTGAACAACAGTAAAAGAGTCTTTAGGTTTGGGTTTTTACTGACTCATGAGTAGTGGCCAGTGGCCTGGCTATATGGTCAAGTAGATGGGCAATGGAACACTGGTCTATTAAATGGATGCTTACATAGGGCATGACCTTACGGAAATTAGGCAGGTCTCCTTTAAGAAAGACTTGGTCAGAGACCGGGGGTGACTAATATATTAAAATATACCCCTGAATATTTAAGGAGTGCATTAAAATAGGACATGTTGATGCCCACAAGAAGAGCTCCTTTCTAGGGTCAGAAAGTAAGTAGAATTGGCAGGAATATATCCTGGTTTGCTACTTGAGGTGGCTACTTGGGTCGCTGAAATGAAAGAATGTGGAAGTATTACAGCAATGCAGAGATGAGCTGAATCCAGCCATTTTCCTCTTGCAGAAATTGCCAACAAGACCTGTTCCGTGTACCACTAAAAGAGACAGAGACTGCAGATGGCTATGGGACAGATTTCCTGGGGAAAGGGTCCTCCCATAGCTGACAAGTTGATTACAATTCTTCTCCAGATCATCTCAATTTTTTTTTGCTACATCATTTCAATTTTCTTTTTTCCTACTTGATGTAGTGATCCCAGCACCAGAGCTGTGACTGCAGATTCAGGAGTCAGGGATGATCCCTAAGCAGGAAACTGTAATTGTACTTTGAAACTTTTGAATCAGAATTCCTAAGATCCTGATGAAATGAATTGTGCCCTCACGCCATCCTGCAAAATTGGGGTTGACAGTGACTGCAACAATATTGCCTAGTGGTAATAATGTCCCACTAGTTCTGTGCCTCTCTAACCCTACCCTATGTCAGCAAGAGTGAACTGAAGGGGTGACACCTGCTGGACTAATCTTGTTGCTGGACATCTGGATCAGGACAGTGGCTGAACCTCACGTCTCTCAAAGGTGGCAAAGGATGGGTCAAAAGATAAAGGGAGAGAGGAGGAATGCAGTTGAGGATAAATGAATGAATAAATGAGCTATGTAATGAGGAAAATCCAATATTACATTTGCACCTCAAGAGAGACTCGAAGCAAGAGATGATATTGTCTCTCTTAGCTCAATCACACCAGATGCCTGAAAGGGTGAGGCCATGTGTTGCCAAGACCACTTCTGCTTTTGGAACCTGACAAACTAGAATGGAAGCCTACAAACCTGAGTGGCATTGCTCTGGGAGACATTTTGGGCATATGAAATGATGATAAACTGAACCAACTGTTAATGACTGAGTGAGACTGTGGTAATGTGCCAAGATCTGTTGATTTTTACTTTTCAGATCTCATCTACTACCATTCTGCAAAAATGGTATGACACTGGTATTGCTGGTAAGGTTGTAATACTGATACTGATGGTCAATGTATTGGGAAATGGGGTTAAAGGCGCCTTAGGATGTAATGTTGATGGAAAATGACTGCCTTGTGGAAGAACTGGAGTTAGCTAATCATAAGCTAAGTTTTATGCTAAATAGTTCTGCACAAATTTATCACAAGATACAAATAGTGGTAGATGAAGGTGGGAAATGTAACCAAATCAATATTAATATATCAATTGTATGTAATGGCTTTATAGAATGGATTAACTGTTTCTTGTAATATATTTCTATCCCTCATTGGCTCCTCCAAATATTAAGGTTATATTTGTTTTGCTTTAAGAGAGAGTCAGAGACCAGGGAGTGGCCGGTATATTAAGGGATGCAATCTTGCCCCTCAAATGCCTGTCCTTTGCCTTCAGTTTCTATAATAAACTGTAGTTTGTGAGGGTCCTCTTCCTGGTTTGTAGAAGGACACCTTCTTGCTTGTATCCTTGTATGATGGTGAGGAAGAGCAATCATCTCTCTTGTGTCTTTCTTTCTTTCTTTCTTTCTTTCTTTCTTTCTTTCTTTCTTTCTCTCTCTCTCTCTCTTTCTTTCTTTTCTTTCTTTCTTTCCTTCCTTCCTTCCTCTTTCTTTCTTTCTTTTTCTTTCCTTTTCTCTTTCTTTCTTTTTTCTCTCTCTCTTTCTTTCTTTCTTTCCTTTCTTCCTTCCTTCCTTCCTTCTTTCTTTTCTTTCTTCTCTCTCCCTCTATATCCCTTCCTTCCCTTCCTTTCTCCCTCCCTCCCTGCCTTCCTTCTTTCTCTCCCTCCCTCCCTCTCTCTCTCCTTTTTTTCTTTCTCTTTCTTTCATAAAAAATTAAATAGAAACAGGGTCTCACTATGTTGCCCAGGCTGGTCTTGAGCCCCTGAGCTCAAGTGGTCCTCCTGCCTCAGCCTCCCAAAGTGCTAGGATTACAGGCATGAGCCACTGCACCCAGCCAGCTTGTGTCTTTTCTTATAAGGGCAGTAATCCCATTCATGAGAGCTCCACCTTCATGACTTAATTATCTCCCAAAGGTCCCACCTCTAAATACCATCACATTGGGGATTAGAGCTTTCGCATATGAATTTTGGGGGCACACAAAATTTAGTTCCTAGCACAAGTTTTTGTACTAGTGCACTGAAGTGACCTACATGACTGCAATTCTTTCCCACAAACCTTATCAGCGAGAGAACTGCAAGAAATTGAAAGAAGTTCACAGTACATTCACTTCTAGCTTACATAATTCAAGTTTTTTAACATTTAGAAGAGTAAAGCTCTTGCTGGGCAGCTGCTGGGCATGAAAGTTTGCTCCTGATTTTCTATTGCCCCTGTCGAGCATGTTCACTACTGTCAGGGAGTCAGTTGTTTATCAGGGAAGGTTAGGGAGGAAAATCCACGGGGAGATACTGACATCAGCAGCCTACCCTCCCTCCTTTTGTGCAATACAGTGCTCGCCAATTATCAATACCCTCTTTTACATTAAATATTGAGAATGGACGCAAACAAATGACCACAGTTCTGCGTCTCACTGCCACACAGGACAGAAAGCTTTCCAAAGAAATTGCTAACGTGACTGCTCTGTCACTGGAAAACCTTCACTGGAAAACCTCAGTATCACCCAAACTGCAAAGTTCAACAGCTGTTTTTTTAAATCATTTTTTCTTCTCTTATTTTCAAATATTTAATTGACAATTCAGATTGTGTATCTCACATTCAAAGTGTACAATGTGATGTTTTTCTATAAAAATGCATTGTGTAATAATTATCAAAATCAAATTAACACATCTGTCACCACCCATGCTGTATTTTAACTCTCCAGAACGTGTTTATCTTACGACCGAAGGTTTGTGCTCTTCGATCAACCTCTCCCTATGTCTCCTTAGCCTCCAGTGCCGGCAACCATTATTCTACTCTCTGTTTCTATAAGTTCAACTTTTTTAGACTCCACATGTAAGTGAGATCATACAGTATATGTCTTTCTGTATCACTTATTTCATTAAACATGTCCTTCAGGTTCATTCATGTTGTCACAAATGGCAGTGTTTCCTTTTTTAATGGCTGAATATTTGTCATACACACACACACTCACATATATATAAACACACACCACAATTTCTTTATGCATTTACCCATTAATGGACACTTAGTAGTTTCCAAGTCTTGGCTATTGTGAATAATGCTGAAATGAACATGGGAGTGCAGGTATTTCATCGAGCTACTGATTTCATTTCCATTGCATATATACTCAGAAGTGAGATTGCTAGATCATATGGTTATTCTAGCTTTAATTTTTGAGGAAACTCCATACTGTTTTCCATAATGGCCATATCAATTTACATTTCCACTAATAGTGTACCTGTTTCTCTCCATCCTTACTAACACATATCTTTTGTCTATTTTGATAACAGTCATCCTGATGTGAGAGGTGACATCTCATTGTGGTTTTTATTTACATTTCATTGGTGACTAGAGATGTTGAACACCTGTTTATGTAGCTGTTAGCCACTTGTACACATTATTTGGAGAAATGTCTATTCAGGTTCTTTGCCCATTTTAAAATCAGATTATAAGTTTTTGTTATTAGGTTGTATGAGTTCTTTGTATATTTTAGATATTAATCCCTTATCAGATATATGGCTTGCAAACATTTTAACCCATTCTGTAAGTTGCCTTTTTGTTTTACTGTTTTTTTTTTTCTGTGCAATAACTTTTTAGCTTGATGTAGCTACTTATTTATTTTGCTTTGGTTACTTTTGCTTTTGGTGTCATATCCAAAAAGTAATTGCAATGACTAATGTCAAGCAACTTTTTCTATTTTTTTTCTAGAATTTTTACCATCTCAGGGCTTACATTTAAATGTCTTTAATTCAATTCAAGGTAACTTTTGTGAGTGGTGTACAATAAAGGCCCAATTTTATTCTTTTGCATGTGGATATTCAGCACCATTTATTGAAGAGATGATCCTTTCCCCATTGTGTGTTCTTGGTACCTTTGTCAAATATTAACTGATTGTATATGTGTGGGTTTATTGCTGGGGTCTTGATTCTGTTCTATTGATCTATTTATCTGTTTTTATGCCAGTACTATACTGTTTTGATTACGATGCTTTTGTAATATACTTTGAAATCAGGAAATGTGATGCCTACAGCTTTGCTCTTCTTTCTCAAGATTGCTTTAGCTAGTTGGGGTCTTTTGTAGTTCCATACAAATTTTAGAATTGTCTTTTCTATTTCTGTGAAGAATGCAATTGGAATTTTGACAAGAAATTGATGAATTTGTAGATTGCTTTGGGTAGTGTGAATATTTTCACAATACTAATTTTTCCAATCCATGAACATGGAATATCTTTCCATTTATTTGTATATTCTTCAATTTCTTCCATCAGTATCTTATAGTGTCCGATGTACAAGTCTTTCACCTCCTTGGTTAAATGTATTCCCTAGGTATTTTATTGTTTTTGATGCTATTATAAATGCAGTTATTTTCTTTATTTCTTTTTCAGATATTTCATTGTTAGTTGATAGAAATACAACTAATTTTTTGGTGTTGATTCTGTAGCTGCAACTTTACTGAATTTGTTGATTAGTCCTAATTATTGGTGGAGTCTTTAGATCACGTCATCTATAAACAGATGCAATTTTGCTTCTTCCTTTCCTATTTTGATTCCTTCCTTCCTTCCTTCCTTCCTTCCTTCCTTCCTCTCTCTCTCTGTCTCTCTCTCTTTCTCTCTCTCTTTCTTTCTTTCATTGCTTGGCTGGGACTTACAGTACTACATTGAATAGAAATGATGAGAGTTTTATTCCTGATCTTAGCGGAAAAGTTTTTGACTTTTCACTGTTAAGTATGATACTAGCTGTGGGCTTGTCATATATGGCCTTTAGTATATTGAGGCACATTCCCTCTATACCTACTTTGTTAATAGTTTTTACCATGAAAGGATGTTGTGTTTCATCAAATGCATGTTTTTGCATTTATTGAGATGATCATATGACTTTTAGTTTTCATTCTATTAACATAGTGTATCACATTTGCCGATTGTGTGTGTTGAACAATTCTCACATCCCAAGGATAAATCCCTCTTGATCATGGTAAATGATCCTTTTAGTAGGCTGTTCAATCTGGTTTGCCAGTATTTTGTTGAGTATTTTTACATCTGTGTTCATCAGGGATATTGGTCTGTAATTTCCTTTTCTTACAGTGTTTTTATCTGGCTTTGGTGTCAGAGTATTGCTGGTCTTATAAAATGAGTTTGGAAGAGTTTCTTCCTCTTCAATTTTTTGTACAATTTTGAGTAGGATTGGCATTAATTCTTCTGTAAGTGTTTGGTAGATTTCACCTGTGACACTATCTGGTCCTGGAATTCTCTTTGTTGGGAGATTTTTTTTTCAAGAAGTAAGCTTAAATCTCATGTTGGGAGGTTTTATTAAAAATTATTAATTCAGGCTGGGCACGGTGGCTCACGTCTGTAATCCTACTACTTTGGGAGGCTGAGGTGGGCAGATTACCTGAGGTCAGGAGTTCAAGACCAGCCTGGTCAACATGGCAAAACCCTGTCTCCACTAAAAATACAAAAATTAGCTGGGCATGGTGGTGCATGCCTGTAATCCCAGCTATGCAGGAGGCTGAGACAGGAGAATTGCTTTAACCTGGGAAGCAGAGATTGCAGTGAGCCCAGATTATGCCACTGCACTCCAGCCTAAGCAACAGAGTGAGATTCCATCTCAAACAAAACAAAAAATTATTAATTTAATCTCCTTACTTTATTTGTGTATTACTTACTTGTTCTTGCTCTGTTCAGACTTTTAAATGCTTCATGATTCATTCTTGGTAGATTATATAATTCTAGGAATCTATCCATTTCTTTTAGATTATCCAACAGAAGGAAAATTGGAAAATTTACAAATATGTGGCAATTAAACAATACAACACCTGACCAATAGGTCAAAGAAGAAATAAAATGGAAAATCAAAAAAATCTTGAGAGAAATGAAAATGGAAATAAAACATGCCAAAACTTTTGGGATGTAGCAAAAGCAGTTCTAAAAGGGAAATTTATAGCTATAAAGCTATAAATGCTTACATTAAGAAAAAAGAAATAAATCATATAAGCAACCCAACTTTACATCTCAAGGAATGAAGAAAGAACAAACTAAGCCCAAAGTTAGCAGAAGGAAGGATATTAAATATTAAATATTTATTATTAAATATTAAAGCAGAAATAAGTGAAATAGAAAACAGAAAAAAAGAAAGAGGACTTAAATTAATATAATTTTAAAAAATCTTAATCTCTCTCACAACCATGGTAGAGAAAACCAGACTGTGAGGTTAATATTACAAGTGTAACCAGTTTTGCCAACTTAATAAAGAAAGCTACTATTTCTCCAGTATTCTCCAAAACCCAAATAATTATGAAGTCTACTTCCCCTGAGGAATTCCTTCCCTGATATGTCCAGAAAGCACTTGATAGTTGCCTCAAGGCTCAGGACCACCCTGGGCTGCTCACCAGTATCACTAAGAACTTCCTTGATGTGGAAGGATCCAACAGGCCCTACCAGAATGTCACTGCCCTGGAAGTTGGCCTCAGCTGGGCTGCTAGGGCTGTTGCCACCAGCACTTCTGTCAGCTCTTCATTTAAAGTCTTCGTTCTGCTTTTAAGTTGCAACTGTCTCAATTGCTCTCCTCTTCCCTCTTCACCTCAGACAGTCTAATCAATCCTCTCAGAAAAGCACTTAATCTTCTAAGCCACAAAATAAAAATTAAAATATCTATTCTTCAGAAGCCATAAACGAGCAGATTGATAAATTTAACTGTGTTAAAAATTTAAACTTCTGTTTGGCAAAAGACAAGACAGACTGAAAATGTAATTGCAGAACATATGATAAAATGGCTAATTGCCTTAATTTGCAAAATAACTCTCATACAAATGAATGAGAAAGTAAAACAACTCAGAAGAAAATAGACATGTTATAAGAACAGACAGTTCACAGGAAAAATATAAATGGCCTGTAAAATTATGGAAATGTACTTAGTCTCACACGTATTTAAAATATGGAGATAAAAACATCAGTAAGACAGAATCTTTCAACTTTTAGATTGGTAAAAAATGTAAAAAACCTTTATAATATCTAGAGCTGGAAAAAGTACGGAGCAATAGGTATTTTCAGATGTTTCTGATGAGATTTTGTATTGTTGCAACCTTTGGGAAGGCAATTTGGTAACGTCTATCAAATAGTTAAGTGTATGTGTATTTTGACTGTTTTGACTGATAAATTTCATTGCTTGGGATTTACATTGTGAATATTTTTGACAAAATTTCCTGTTAGTGTATGTGCAAGAATATTTGCAGAAGCATTGTTTTAAAGGAAACAAAAATGTTATTCCTAAATAACCTTCTTTGACATATTTTGAGATGGCTATTCAGAGGGCCTGCAGACAAGAGTAGCCCAGAAAAGCTACCTTTTCTGGAGGTTTCATCTGTAGAGAAAAATCTACATTAGTGACATAAAGCTAGGCTTTCTCTGAGTCACCCTTTTTTAGTTCAGATCTAGGAAAGATTAACTCAAGCGCAGGCTACCATCTACTCTTTCTGAGAGCTGCTACCTGCGAGGTTTCATCTACCTCATAAGACTGCCTTTGGTAGCCATGCCTTTCCTCTTCTCTCCCTCCCATAGTCTGTATTGTGATGATCCAAGCTCTTTTCTTTCTGTAACCTCAAGATGGTATAAAAGCATCAACCATCTGGCTCTTTCTTTGAGTTTTATATTTTGTATGACTCCTGTGAATACATGTGCATGTTAATAAATTTTGTATGCCCTTCCTCCCATAAGTCTGCCTTTTGTCGATTGATTTCCAGTGAACCTTCAGAGGGCAAAGGAGACATTTTCCTTTGGTCCCTACAGTTTAATAGTGTGATCTGAGAGCCCAAAATAAATGCCCCTTTATCAACTAACGTAGACTCTAAGTTTAAGGAAACAAAGTCACCTACGAGTGGAGGGTTCAGGGCCCAGCTGGCATGGCAAGTTTCTAAATTCCCAGGGCTCTACACTTTCTAACTATTGCAGCCATTGGACCTCTCCTAAATCTGATTTATAACCAGACTACTATAATTCTGATTGGACAGAGGACTGGCCTTAGAAACACTCTTTTCTGATAAGCTACTATAAACAGTAAGCCAGTTTCAGTCAGCTTATGGAGGCTGTGAACAAACGGTCTTTGTGCCCTACAGTTAACCTTTTGATGTAAAGAGCCAAATTCCATCTCATTTTAATGCTAAAACCCTGTTTCAAAGTAAACATGAGATGTATGTAACATGTGTGTTTACCCATTGCTCCTTTGCTCAGCTCCCCTTATAAATATGTATAGCTTCTCCCCAAACCTGCTGAATATGTATGGCTCATTGTGTAACACAGACCCATGAGGAATAAAACCCAGCTGTTCCTTCCCCTCTTCAGAGAGAGACCACCATCAGTCCGTGCTGGTTTGCTGGTTTCTCTTCCCAGCTTACAAACCAGTATCGCCAGTAAAGCTCTCCTTTCTACTATTTAACCATCCTGGTGGTCTTCTGAATGACAACAGCGAACAATTTAAAAAACAAACTCGTTTAATAGCAAACAACTTAAAAAGCAAGCTTAAGTATCTATTGACAGGAAAATTAAATTGGGGTATGTAAAAATAATACAGCTGTTTAAAAGTGAGGTAGATTTGTAAGTGCTGAAAGGGAAAGATGTCCAAAGTATATCGTGAAACAAAAAGAACAAGGTACAGAATAATATGATGTAAATAAGAATTACATGGCCATAAAAACGTGCTAGTAGATGCATTCAGCAATTTTCTAGGAAATGTACAACACACACAAACACTCATGCGTGCATGCGCATGCACACACACACACCCACACACAAACACACACACACAACAGCAGTTGCCATGGAGAGAAAAGCCATGGAGAAAGATTTTATTTGAGCTTTTTGTTTTTTTGGATGTACAGGGTTGGGTTAAACACAGTCTTCAGTTCATGGCACTCCCCATCATTGGTTTAGACAGGCCCCTTAGCCTCATTCCCCACTTTCATTTGCCTCCTTCTCCCTTGAAGAAAACACTTCTGTTTAATGTATGTGTTGTTAGTTGTACGTATTCTTGTAAAATGTGTATTGTCTGTTTGGTATGTTGTATTAATTTTTATAACTGATATGTGCAATGGATCCTATTTTTTCTTCCTTTTTTTTACTCAGCATAATGCATGACACTCTGGGTGTGTGTAGTCATTGCTTCTAACTGCTGATGGTACTCTACATTTTTCCGATCTGCTTTATTTTAGATAGACATCTGGGTCACTTTCAGTTCCTCACCATCACAGTCTGAATAAACATCCTCAGATAGGTACTCAAGTAAACTACAGTGTGAGGTTTTTTTTTTTCAAGTACAGATCCAAAAGTGGGTCTTGATGGTCATGAAGCACAATGATACATAACTGAGAACTGTCAGATTGCTCTTTAGGGTGGCTGTACCGGTCTACATGCCCACCAGTAACATAAGAGGACACCTCTATCCACACATTTCTGCTAATACTTGGCATTGTTCAGCTTTATGATTTTTGCCAGCATAATAAAGTAATATCTTGTTATTTTAAAAAGTTGAATTATTCTCGTAGCCAGTTTGGGCCTCTCCTTATACACTTGCCAGCCTGTTTGATTTCTTTTTGCAAATTGCCTGTTTATTTCCTTTGTTCATTTTTCTTTAGAATTTTCTGCTTTTTAATCTTAATTTTAATAGTTTCTTGTATATGTTAGATACTGTGTTAATTTTTAAAAAACATTAAGGATAGCAAATAACACTCAATTTGTCACCTGTTTGTTAACTTTGATCATGACGTACTTCCTTGAATAAATTTTCTTAATTTGATGTAATTGACTTAATCAGCTTTGGCCTTATGATTTGTTCTTCTGCTATTCTTTAGAAGTCCTTCCCTGCCTGGTATTGTTAGGAAGATATTAACCCACAATATTTACCATTGACTTATAATCTTTTGCCTTGAGGTCTTTAATCCTTCTAGAGCTTTCTTTGTATATATATTCTGGTAAGTAGGGATCAGTTTTATTTTTTTACCTCTAATGAGACAGTTTTTCCAACATCATCTCGTAAACAATTTGTCCTTTTGTCAATCAACTGTGATGCAAGATTTATTGTATGTCAAATTCTTACTATGGGTGTGAACTTTTTCTCAGTTCTTTATTCTATTCCATTTGTCCATTTTTTGTCCTTGTGCCAATATCATACATTATTTAATTTTTTATCATGAGATATAAGACAAAGAAAAATGCACAAAACATAAATCTACCACTTAGTGATTCAAAATGAGCACCTAGGTCATTACCACTCAGGTTAAGAAAGCATTCTGCCAAGAACCCAGAAGCCCCTGTGTGTTGCTCAATTTCTGATGCCTTTCCACTATCTTAAGGCAATCATCCTCCCAAAGTACCACCCTGACATTTATGATGATTAATTTCCCACTTAAAAATACTTTTTTAAGCATGTGTTTATAAACCCTATACTTTAGTTCTGCCTGTTTTTGAACTTTATATAAAAAGAATTATACAATATGTATTCTTTTTAGCCTGGTTTATTTCACTCAACATTATTGATCAGATTCATCCATGTTGTCATGTGTAGTAGCAGGTTATTGTTTTCCACTTCAATCACAATTTTCTGTGGTAGATTAAAAAAAGACTCACAGTCCTTCACTCTTTCCAATACCCATGTCTTTTGCAATGTGACTTTAGAGCTCCTCCCATGAAGAAATGGGGTCTAGTTCTCTTCCCTGGAATCTGGGTTGGCATTGTGGCTTCCTTTGGCCAATAGAATATGGTGAGGGTGACCACATGCCTATTCTGAGCATAGGCCTCCAGCAGCCTTGTGTGCTTTTGCTCTGTATTTCGGAACTCCTGCCTCGGCCACATGAACAAGGCTGGGCTAGACTGCTGGAGAATGATGTATGTGGAACACAGCTGAGTAAGCTTGGTTGTCTGGGCTGAGCCCTCAGAAATTAAAAGAATCTCACAGATGCATGAGGCAGCTCAGTTGAGACCAGAACTCCCCAGCTGAATTCAGTCTAAATTGCTGATCCATAAAATTGTGAGCTCAATGAAAAGTCACTAAGTTTTGGGGTAGTATGATACACAACCAATACACATTTCGTTGATGTCTATACCACAATTGATCCATTCTACTGTTGATAGAAATTTAACTTGTTCCAGTTATATAAATTGTGCTTCTATAAATTGTGCTGCTCTAAAACATTCTTATCATGCCTCCTAGGGCATATGTGCATGCAGTTCCATTGGGTGTATATCCAGAATTGAAATTTCTTTAAAATTTTTTTATAGTTACATAATAGTTTTACATATTTATGGGGTTTGTTTGATATTTTGATACAAACATACACTGTATAATGATCAAGTCAGGGTAATTGGGGTGTCTATCACCTCAAGCATTTATCATTTATTTGTGTTAGGAACATTCCAATTTCACTCTTCTAGTTATTTCAAAATATACAATAAATTACTGTTAACTATAGTTGCCCGATAGTGTTACCAAACAAGAGATCTTACTCCTTCAATCTAACTGTATTTTTGTACCTGTTAGCCAACCCCTTTTTATCCCCCAACCACCTCCACAGTCCCCAGTTCCTGGTAACCGTCAACCTACTCTCTATTTCCATTAGATCGACTCTTTAGCTCCCATATATGAGTGACAACATGTGATATTTGTCTTTCTGTGTCTGGCTTATTTCACTTAATATAATGTCCTCCAGTTTCATCCGTGTTCTTGCAAATGATAGGATTTCATTACTTTTTATGGCTGAATAATATTCTGTTGTTGTATATGCACCACCATTCATCCAATGATGGTTACTTAAGTTGATTCCATATCTTTGCTATTTGTGGATAAACATGGAAGTGCAGATATCTCTTTAATACATTGATTTTTTTTGGATATGTAGCCAGCAGTGGGATTTGCTGGATCATATGGTAGCTTAATTTTTAGTTTTTTGAGGAACCCCCATGGCTGTACTAATTTCTATTCCTATCAACAGCATATGAGCATTCCCCTTTCTCCACATCCTCACTGGCACCTGTTGTTTTATTGTCTTTTTGATAAAAGTCATTTTAACTGGGTTTAGATGATATATCATTGTAGTTTTGGTTTGCATTTCTCTGATGATTAATGATGTTGAGCATTTTCTTCATTTACCTGTTGGCCATTTGTATATTTTCTTTTGAGAAAGGTCTGTTCACATCTTTTGCCCATTAAAAAAATTGGATTACTTGTTTTCTTGCTGTTGAATGGTTTGAGTTCCTTATATATTCTGGTTATTAATCCCTTGCCAGTTGAATAGTTCGCAATTTTTTTCCCATTCTGTAAGTTGTTTCTGCACTTTGCTATTTGTTTCCTTTGCTGTGGAGAAGCTTTTTAGTTTGATGTGATCCCATTTGCCCATTCTTACTTTGGTTGCCTGTGGTTTTTAGGTCTTACTCAAGAAACCTTTGCCCAGACCAATGTCTTGGAGCATTTCCCTAATGTTTTCTTCTAGTAGTTTTATAGTTTCAGGCCAAATTGGAATTTTTAGCTCATAGAGTATTATATCTTTACCTTTAGTAGTTAATGACTTTATTTTCAAAATAGTTGTATGAATTTATACTTCTATCATCAGCACATAAGGGTCCTCATTGCCTCACATTCTGTGCCAACACATGGAATTGAAGAAACATTGAAAACTTTGCCTTTGAGTTCAGGAACAAGACAAAAATGCCCACAAATATGATATCTTTTCAGTGTTATACTAGAAATCCTACCCAGTGTAGTAATTCAAGAGAGTGAATAAAAGGCAAAAATATTGAAAAGAAAGAAATAAACTGTTATTATTCATGGATCATCTGATGATTAGGTATTTAGAAAATCCAAAAGACTCTATAGATAAATTATCAAAATTAATACATTTAACAAGATGACAGAACAAACTTAACATTTGAAAATAATTTATTATGTATTAGCAGCAAAGAGGTAGAAAACAAAATAAAAAGAAAGATGCTATTAATAATAGCATAAAATATTAAATAATTAAGAATAAATAAAGCACAACATGTGCAAGCCTTTAGTGCAGAAGTCTATATAAATTACAGAGATGTTAAAGAAGATCTTACTTAATGGAGGGAGGTATTATGTCTGTGGTTGGATTACTCAGTATTATATACATTTTCCTCAAGTTTGTCTACTGATTCAATGCAATACTAACAGGTTTGTTGAATTGTTTCTAATGTGAATATGCTATAATTCTCTTTAAAAACCTTTGTATGTAATGTTTCTTTTAGCTCTGACTGCCTCCATGATTTCCTTATTACCTTTCATACACAGAAGTTTGAATGTCATATATCTAGGGGTAAGTGTGTGTGTGTGTGTGTGTGTGTGTGTTGTTTTATTTGTTTTTATTTTGCTTGAGGTTCTCTAAGTTTCTTGTACCTCTGGTTTGATGTCTTTATTGATTTCAAAAACTTCTTGGCTGTTATGCATTTAAATATTTCTCTTCCGTTCTGTTCTCTCTCTTCTCATTCTGGACAATTAAATATATGTTAGACAGATTATATTGTCCCACTACTTGTGGATGTTCTGTTCTTTTTTTTTTTTTTTTGAGATAGAGTCTCACTCTGTCTCCTGGGCTGGAGTGCAGTGGCGTGATCTCAGCTAACTGCCACCTCTGTCTCCTGGGTTCAAGAGATTCTCCTGCCTCAGCCTTCCAAGTAGCTGGGATTACAGGCACACGCCACCATGCCTGGCTAATTTTTGTATTTTTAGTAGAGATGGGGTTTCATCATGTTGGCCAGGCTGGTCTCAAACTCCTGACCTCAGATGACCCACCCACCTTGGCCTACCAAAGTGCTAGAATTACAGGTGTGAGCCACTGCGCCCGGCGTGAATTCTTCATCTTTGATGTCATGTTTTCATTTCTAACATTTCTATTGGACTCTCCAGGATAGTTTCCATCTCTCTGCTGAAATTCCCCATCTACTCATGCATGTGAGCTACTTTTTCCGATAGGCCTTAAAAAAGTATTAGTCACAGTTATTTTGAAGCACTCATCTCATAGTTTCAACATCTAGGTCATCTCTGAGTTAGGTTCTATTGATTGCTCTATCTCCTTGCAAATCTCCCTGCAATGAATTATTTAAATTGATATATGTGTGTCTCATAATTCTTGATTGCATGGTGAACATAATATGTAGAACAGTAGACACTGAGTTAAATAGTATTTATGTATGGAAATAGACATGCCTTTTCTTCTATTAGACAGTGCGGGAGGTTGAGTCAATCTCGTCAGAAATGGAGGTAGGCTTGGGTTTTTGTTTTGTTTTGAGACAGAATCTCACTCTGTCTCACAGGCTGGAGGGCAGTGGCGTGATCTTGGCTCACTGCAACCTCCACCTCTGGGTTCAAGCGATTTTTGTGCCTCAGCCTCCCAAGTAGCTGGGATTACAGATGAATACCACAACGCCCAGCTAGTTAAGCTTGGGTTTTATTGTTGCTTTCTTTACTTTCTTTATACCACTGAGTTAAATCCCTCTAGTGCTGTGAAATTGTTGCCTTCTGCTTAAGGTTGAAGCTGAGGTCAGAGGATTTTTCTTGGTTTCCATAGTTCACCTTCAGCATTTAGTCATCCCTATATGCTCATGCAAAAGAGGGTTTTCTTTCCATTCTCTCTCCCCTTTCCTAGTGGCAGACTATTACAGTTTGTTATTTTGTGCTATGCTTGTGGTGAGGGCAGGGGAAATTGTCTGTTGTCCTGGTTCAGTTTCAGTCTTGGGTAGGCCCTCTCTGTGTGCTTGGACCTTAGGGATGGGGCTTTCTCAGCATTGCTGTTCTTCCTTGTGGCAACCAAACTCAGATTTAGATCTGAGGCTGGTCTTGGGCAGGAGTTTCCCACCCCTCCCATAGTAATAGCAAATCTGTTTTTTTGTTTGTTTTTTAGATCGGATTTCACTGTGTTGCCCAGGCTGAGTGCAGTGACATGATCATAGCTCAGTGTAATCTCAAACTTCTGGGCTTAAGCAATCCTCCTGAGTAGCTAGAACTCAGACTCCTGAGTGGCTAGGACTACAGGTACAGGCCACTGCAATTTTTTTAAGGGGTGGGGTCTTGCTATGTTGCCCAGGCTGGTATTAAACTCCTGACCTCAGGCAATTCTCTCCTGCCTTAGCCTTCCAAAGTGCTGGGATTACATTCATGAACTACTATGCCTGGCCATAGCAGATCTGCTATGTTGGGAACATGGGCTTCACTCTCAGTAGCTCTGTGGAGTGCCCAGGGCTTGGAAACCAAGCACACAAGCTCCAGGCACATTCTTATCCTGACAAAGAATGCTTATAGGTTTATACAACTGTCATGTCAAGTTTCATGAGCTCATGCTCTAAGCAATGTGACCAACACACTAAACTGTCAACCCAAATTCTGTCTTTAGTATAGTTTGAAGTCAGGTAGTGTGATGCCTCCAGCTTTGTTCTTTTGACTTAGGATTGTCTTGGAGATGCGGGCTCTTTTTTGGTTCCATATGAACTTTAAAGCAGTTTTTTCCAATTCTGTGAAGAAACTCATTGGTAGCTTGATGGGGATGGCATTGAATCTATAAATAACCTTGGGCAGTATGGCCATTTTCACGATATTGATTCTTCCTATCCATGAGCATGGTATGTTTTTCCATTTGTTTGTGTCCTCTTTTATTTCACTGAGCAGTGGTTTGTAGTTCTCCTTGAAGAGGTCCTTCACATCCCTTGTAAGTTGGATTCCTAGGTATTTTATTCTCTGTGAATGGAAGTTCATTCATGATTTGGCTCTCTGTTTGTCTGATACTGGTGTATAAGAATGCTTGTGATTTTTGCACATTAATTTTGTATCCTGAGACTTTGCTGAAGTTGCTTATCAGCTTAAGGAGATTTGGGGCTGAGACGATGGGGTTTTCTAAATATACAATCATGTCATCTGCAAACAGGGACAATTTGACTTCTTCTTTTCCTAACTGAATACCCTTGATTTCTTTCTCTTGCCTGATTGCCCTAGCCAGAACTTCCAACACTATGTTGAATAGGAGTGGTGAGAGAGGGCATTCCTGTCTTGTGCCAGTTTTCAAAGGGAATTTTTCCAGTTTTTGCCCATTCAGTATGATATTGGCTGTGGGTTTGTCATAAATAGCTCTTATTATTTTGAGGTACGTTCCATCAATACTGAATTTATTGAGCGTTTTTAGCATGAAGGGCTGTTGAATTTTGTCAAAAGCCTTTTCTGCATCTATTGAGATAATCATGTGGTTCTTGTCTTTGGTTCTGTTTATATGCTGGATTATGTTTATTGATTTGCGAATGTTGAACCAGCCTTGCATCCCAGGGATGAAGCCCACTTGATCATGGTGGATAAGCTTTTTGATGTGCTGCTGAATCCGGTTTGCCAGTATTTTATTGAGGATTTTTGCATCGATGTTCATCAGGGATATTGGTCTAAAATTCTCTTTTTTTGTTGTGTCTCTGCCAGGCTTTGGTATCAGGATGATGTTGGCCTCATAAAATGAGTTAGGGAGGATTCCCTCTTTTTCTATTGATTGGAATAGTTTCAGAAGGAATGGTACCAGCTCCTCCTTGCAGCATGGTACTGGTACCAAAACAGAGATATAGACCAATGGAACAGAACAGAGTCCTCAGAAATAATACCACACATCTACAGCCATCTGATCTTTGACAAACCTGAGAGAAACAAGAAATGGGGAAAGGATTCCCTATTTAATAAATGGTGCTGGGAAAATTGGCTAGCCATAAGTAGAAAGCTGAAACTGGATCCTTTCCTTACTCCTTATACGAAAATTAATTCAAGATGGATTAGAGACTTAAATGTTAGACCTAATACCCTAAAAACCCTAGAGGAAAACCTAGGTAGTACCATTCAGGACATAGGCATGGGCAAAGACTTCATGTCTAAAACACCAAAAGCAACGGCAGCAAAAGCCAAAATTGACAAATGGGATCTCATTAAACTAAAAAGCTTCTGCACAGCAAAAGAAACTACCATCAGAGTGAACAGGCAACCTACAGAATGGGAGAAAATTTTTGCAATCTACTTATCTGACAAAGGGCTAATATCCAGAACCTACAAAGAACTCAAACAAATTTACGAGAAAAAAACACAACAGACACATGAAAAAATGCTCATCATCACTGGCCATCAGAGAAATGCAAATCAAAACCACAATGAGATAGCATCTCACACCAGTTAGAATGGCAATCATTAAAAGGTCAGGAAACAACAGGTGCTGGAGAGGATGTGGAGAAATAGGAACACTTTTACACTGTTGGTGGGATTGTAAACTAGTTCAATCATTATGGAAAACAGTATGGCGATTCCTCAAGGATCTAGAACTAGATGTACCATATGACCCAGCCATCCCATTACTGGGGATATACCCAAAGGATTATAAATCATGCTGCTATAAAGACACATGCACACGTATGTTCATTGCGGCACTATTCACAATAGCAAAGACTTGGAATCAACCCAAATGTCCATCAGTGACAGACTGGATTAAGAAAATGTGGCACATATACACCATAGAATACTATGCAGCCATAAAAAGGATGAGTTTGTGTCCTTTGTAGGGACATGGATGCAGCTGGAAACCATCATTCTTAGCAAACTATCACAAGAACAGAAAACCAAACACCGCATGTTCTCACTCATAGGTGGGAACTGAACAATGAAATCACTTGGACTCGGGAAGGGGGACATCACACACCGGGGCCTATTATGGGGAGGGGGCGGGGGGAGGATTGCATTGGGAGTTATACCTGATGTAAATGACGAGTTGATGGTTGCAGCACAGCAACATGGCACAAGTATACATATGTAACAAACCTGCATGTTATGCACATATACCCTAGAACTTAAAGTATAACAACAACAACAACAACAACAAAAAAAAACAAACAAACAAAAAAAACAAAACACAAATTCTGTTTTTAAAACAGACAGAACAACTGGATAGCAAAACCACAAGTCCATGGAAAACATTTATAAACCTCCATGACAAGCCATCTCCACAAACCCCAAAATAGAACTGGTGACAAATCCCCAACAGCTACAAGACCTGCATGGTAGTAACATCTATGTAGAAAGAAGACAGAAGTAATGGGGCAGTGTCTGAAGGATCGGAGAACAGAGAATTCCAAAGAGCTGACAATAATTCACTGGCAAGCATAGTGACATCTTTGGAAACAGCTGCTGAAACTGGGAGGGGCTTTGTTCAGCCCAGTGTTGGGTGACTGCAAGGAGTGCCCGGTAGGCTATGAAGGGGCTGGCATAGTCCAGACCCTGTGAACTTTGAAAAGAACCTGCACAGGTTTGTTTCTAGGGCAGAGTCCCACATTGAGGAGAGATTGCTAGGAGTGGAGGCAAAATTGAGCCAGGCAGGGGCAACAGGGATGAAGAAAGAGAGGGCCAAATAAAAGTAGGGCAATGAGAATAGAGCCAGGACATTTTAGGGGACTATTTTATTTTTAAACAATGCATAAAACCATGGAATACAGGGCAGTTTGAACTTATACAGTTTATCATGAACCATGTTTCCTTCTAAAAATTCAGGAAAACAAAATTCACATAAAATTAGTACAGGAAAAGATCACAGTCAAATGTCATTTAAAGTTATTATCCAAAAACATAAAGAAAATGTGGTACACATATGCCATGGAATACTCTGTAACCATAAAAAGGAATTAAATCATGTTGTCTGTAGCAATGTGGATGCAGCTGCAGGCCATTATCCTAAGTGAATTAATGCAGAAACAGAAAACCAAGTATTGCGTGTTCTTACTTATAAGTTGAAACTAAACATTGGGTACATAAGGACATAAAGATGGAAACAATAGACACTGGTGACTCTAAAAGAAGTGACAATAGGAGGGGAAAAAAGTGCTGGCAAACTTCCTATTGGGTACTGTGTTCACTCTTTGAGCAACAGGATCAACAGAAGCCCAAACGTCACAGCATCACACAACATACCCTTGTAATGAACCTGCACATGTACCCCCTGAATCTAAAAAGAAAAAAATATAGTTATTATCCAAAAAGATATGTGGGGGAGAATAACATCCCCACATGTAGTAATGCTTCATATACACAAAGAAAGAAAATGTAAGCAAAGGGTTTCATATCCAGTGATACTGACTTTCAAGTAGTCATGCTTCACTTTATTGTGTTTCACAGATATTGTATTTTTTACAAATGGAAGATTTGTGGCAACCCTGCATCTAGCAAGTCTGTCAGAGCCATTTTCCCAACAGTGTGTGCTCACTTCATGTCTCTGTGTCATATTTTGATAATTGTCACGACACTTCAAACTTTTTCATTATTTATTGTGTCTATAATGGTGATCTCTGATCAGTGATCTTTGGTGTTCCTATTGAAATTGTCCTGGGGAGCCACAAACTGCACGCATGTAATACAACAAACTTAAAGTTTTTTTTAAATGGTAAGTTCAGGGGTACAAGTGCAGGTTTGTTACAGAGGTAAACTTGTGTCACAGTGGTTTGTTGTACAGATTATTTCATCACCCAGGTATTAAGCCTAGTATCCATTAGTTATTTTTCATGATTCTCTCCCTCCTCCCACCCTCCACTCTCGGAAAGGCCCCAGCATGTCTTGTTTCCCTCTATGTGTCCATGTGTCCTCATCATTTAGCTCCCACTTATAAGTGAGAACATGCAGTAATACAGCAAACTTAATTGATAAATGCATGCATTCTGACTGCTCCACTCACTGGCTGTTCTCTTGTCTCTCTCCCTTTTCTCAGGCCACCCCGATCTCTGAGACAAAACAATATTGAAATTAAGCCAATTACTAACCTTACGGTGACCTCTAAGTGTTCAAGTGAAAGCAAGAATTGCATGTCCTTACTTTAAATCAAAAGCTAGAAATAATTAAGCTTAGTAAGGAAGGCATGTCGAAAGCCAAGACAGACTGAAAGCTAGACCTCTTGCACCAAACAGCCAAGTTGTGAATGCAAAGGAAAAATTCTTGAAGGAAATTAAAAGTGCTACTTCAGTGAACACACGAGTGGTAAGAAAGCAAAACAACCTTATTGCTGATATACAAAAAGTTCTAGTGGTCTGAATAGAAGATCAAACCAGCCACAACATTCCCTTAAGCCAAAGACTAATCCAGAGAAACGTCCTCTCTTCAATTCTGTGAAGGCTAATAGTGGTGAGGAAGCTCCAGAAGAAAAGTTTGAAGCTAGCAGAGGTTGGTTCATGAGGTTCAAGGAAAGAAGCCATCTCTATAACAAAAGTGTGAGGTGAGGGCGCAGTGGCTCATGCCTGTAATCCCAGCACTTTGGAAGGCTGAGGCGAGTGGATCACCTGATGTTGGAAGTTTGAGACCAGCCTGACCAACATGGAGAAACCCTGCCTCTACTGAAAATACAAAATTAGCCAGGCGTGGTGGCACATTCCTGTAATCCCAGCTACTCGGGAGATTGAGGCAGGAGAATTGCTTGAACCTGGGAGGTGGAGGTTGTGGTGAGCTAAGATTGTGCCATTGCACTCCAGCCTGGGCAATGAGAGTGAAGCTCTCTCTCTAAAAAAAAAAAAAAAAAGTGCGAGGTGAAGAAGAAAGTGTTGATGTAGAAGCAGCAGCAAGTTATGCAGATCTAGCTAAGAGAATTGGTGACGGTGACTACACTAAACAACAGATTTTCAAGATAGACAAGACAGTCTTCTATTGGGAGAAGATGCCATCTAGGATTTTCATAGCTAGAGAGAAGTCAAAGCCTATCTACAGAGCTTGAAAGGACAGGCTGACTTTCTCGTTAGGGGCTAATGCAGCTGGTGACTTTAAGTTGAAGCCAGTGCTCACTGACCATTCCCAAAATCCTAGGACCCTTAAGAACTACCCTAAATCTACTCTGCCTATGCTCTATAAATGGAATAACAAAGCCTGGGTCACAGCACATCTGTTTACAGCATGGCCTACTGAATATTTTAAGCCCACTGTTGAGATCTACTGCTTAGTAAAAAAGACTCTTTTCAAAATGTTACTGCTTATTGACAATGCACCTGGTCACCCAAGAGCTCTGATGGAGATGTGCAAGGAGGTTAATGTTGTTTTCATGCTTGCTAAGACAATATCCATACTGCAGCCCATGGATCAACAAGTAATTTCAATTTTCAAATCTCATTATTTCAGAAATTACATTTCATAAGGCTGCAGCTGCTAAGATAGTGATTTCTCTGGTGGATCTGGGCAAAATAAATTGAAAACCTGGAAAGGACTTACTATTCTAGATGCCATTAAGAACATTTGTGATTCACAGGAGGAGGTCAAAATATCAACATTAATAGAAGTTTGGAAGAAGTTGATTTGAACCCTCGTGGATGACTTGGAGGGGTTCAAGAGTTCAGTGGAAGAAGGAACTGCAGATGTGCCAGAAATTGCAAGAGAACTAGAATTATATGTGGAGCCCAAAGATATGATTAAATTGCCACAATCTCATGATCAGACTTGAATGCATGAGAAGTTGGTTCTTATACATGAGCCAAGAAAACGGTTTCTGGAGATGAAACATATTCCTTGGGTGAATATGCTTTGAAATGTCAAGAAAGATTTTTTTTCTTTAGTCTTGCTCTGTTGCCCAGGCTGGAGTGTAGTGGCATGATCCTGGCTCACTGCAACCTCTGCCTCCTGGGTTCAAGAAATTCTCCTGCCTTAGCCTCCCATGTAGCTGGAATTACAGGTGTACACCACCACTCTCTGCTAATTTTTGTATTTTTGGTAGAGATGGGTTTCACCATGTTGGCCAGGCTGGCCTCGAACCCCTGACATCAGGTGACCCACCCACATTGGCTCCCAAAGTGCTGGGATTACAGGTGTGAGCTACCACTCCCAGTTGACAAGAAAGAATTTTGAATATTATGTAAACTTAGTTGATAAAGCAGCAGCAAGATTTGAGAGCATTGACTCCAACTTTGAAAGAAGTTCCTGTAGGTAAAATGCTATCAAACAGCATTGCATGCTACAGAGAAATACTTAGTTAAAGGAAGAGTCAATTGATGTGGCAAACTGCACTGTTATCTTATTTGAAGAAATTGCCACAGACACTCCAACGTTCAGCAACCACCACCCTGATCAGTTAGCAGCCATCAACGTCAAGGCAAGACCCTCCCTTCATCAGCAAAAAGAGTATGCCTTATGGAAGGCTCAGATGTTTGTTAACATTTTTTAGAACTAAAGTATTTTTACATTCAGGTATGTACTTTTTAAAAGACGTAATACTATTGCACACTTAATAGACTACAGTATACCGTAAACATAACTTTTATATGCACTAGGAAACTAATAGATTTGTGTTACTTCCTTGACTGAGATATTAGTTTTATTATGGTGTCCTGGAATCAAATCTGCATATCTTTGAGGTATGCCTATATCACACAGAATATTTCTTCCTGTCCTAAAAATCCTCTGCTCTCTGCCTATTCGCTCCTCTGTTCCCCATAACCTCTGGCAACCACTGACCTTTTTACTGTCTATGTAGTTTTGCCTTTTCCAGGATGTTGTATAGTTGGAATCATATAGTATGTAGCTTTTCAGATTGGCTTCTTTCACTTAGTAATATGCACTTAAGATTCCTCCATGTATTTTTGTGGCTTTGTAGCTCATTTCTTTTCAATACTAAATAATATTCCATTGCCTGGAAACTGTATATTACAGTTTATTTATCAATTCACCTCCTAAAGGACATTTTGGCTACTTTAAAATTTCAGCAGTTATGAATAAATGCCCAAGTGTAGGTTTTTGAGTGGACATAAGTTTTCAGTGCCTTTGGATAAATATCAAGAACAGTTATTGCTGGATTGTGTAATAAGAGTATGTTTAGTTTTTGTGAAAAACTACCCAACTGTTTTAAAAAGAGGCTGTACCATTTTGCATTCTCATCAGTAATGAATGAGAGTTCCTGTTGCTCTACAGCCTCACCAGCATTTGATGTTGTCTGTGTTCTGGATTTTGGTCATTCTAATAGGTGTGGAGTGGTAATAGCTTTTTGTTTTAATTTGAATATTCCTGATGACATACAACATGGAGTATCTTTTTATAGGCTTATTTGCCATCAGTATATCTTCTTTGGCGAGGTGTCTGTTGAGGTCTTTGGCTCATATTTTAATCAGGTTATTTATTTTCTTATTGTTGAGTTTTAAGAGCTCATTTTATATTTTAGATACAAATCCTTTATTAGATATTTATATTGTAAATATTTTCTCCCAGCCTCTGGATTATCTTATCATTATCTTGACACATTTAATTTTCTTTATACTTTAAGTTCTGGGGTACATGTGCAGAACGTGCAGGTTTGTTACATAAGTATACACGTATCATGGTGGTTTGCTGCACCCATCAACTCATCATCTACGTTAGGTATTTCTCCTAATGCTATCCCTCCCCTAACCTCCCATCCCCCAACAGGCCCTGGTGTGTGATGTTGCCCTCCCCATGTCTATGTGTTCTCATTGTTCAGTTCCCACTTATGAGTGAGAACATGCAGTGTTTGGTTTTCTGTTCTTGTGTTAGTTTGCTGAGAATGATGGCTTCCAGCATCATCCATGCCCCTACAAAGGACATGAGCCCATCCTTTTTTATAGCTGGATAGTATTCCATGGTGTATATATGCCACATTTTCTTTATCCAGTCTGTCACTGATGGGCATTTGGGTTGGTTCCAAGTCTTTGCTACTGTGAACAGTGCTGCAATAAACATATGTGTACATGTGTCTTTGTAGTAGGATGATTTATAATCCTTTGGGTATATACCCAGTAATGGAATGGAATGGAAAATATCACAGTGCATTGAAACTATAGTGACAGTGAAAATTTCTTTAGAAATTTTTGTTTCATTCGTGTGTCTGTGTGTGTGTGTGTGTGTGTGTGTGTGTGTAGAAGATTGCAATAGAAAATGTACTTCTTTCTACTGGTTGAAGTAAAGGAAGAGGTAGGAGAAGGAGGAAAGAAAAAGTTGGAAAACACTGCTTAAGTGAAAACATTGCATAGAACTTGATGCAATTTATCTTCTTTCTTTCCGATACTTACACAAGTCTTGTTTAATGACTAACTGGCAGATTCTTAATCATGTAGGAGTACAAATATTAGGAAACAATGTTTATAAACAATGACATTAAGTCATTCATGAAACCAATATTTATTAAGGATTTATTGTGGATTAGGCTTCAGTGAAAGAATTTGGAAATTTCAGGGAAAAAACCTCAACTAATCTCTTTTGAATGGATTAATAAAACTAAATGAGATATTTGAACAGGTATTTAAGCTGGTTTATAATCATAATGAACAGAAAGATGCCAACATGAGAAAACAGGGAACAATCAAGCACAGTTATCAAGGCACTGTCTCTGCTTGGGTCAGAGTGGGTGGCTGGGTTGGACTGCAAGATCAGAACAGGCTGCCATGATGGTACCACAATTCCATCTCAGCAGTTCCCGCCCTCTGCCCCTGGATGGGGATGTCAACCTTCTGGGGCCAGAAAATATTCTCTTCACCTGGACAGGCTTGGTTTTTCTTACATAACTGACTCAAAATGTGTCAAGGGGTGGGAAACAATGACAATTTTCATTTGGAAAGTTAATTTTTGAAAAGGAACAAGTGGTGAAGGAAGTGAGAGAGGGAGGGAAAGGAGGGAATCCATATGGAAGGTGACATTGGCAGGGATGTGGAAGAGTTACCACTGAAGGACGGTCTGTGCCATGCCACTGTCATTCATTGATAGTGATTCAAAGTGAACCACTGGAAACTTGGAAAAATATGCCTGTTTATAGCTGAGTTGAAAGTTCTAGAAAAAAGACAATCTTGGAATAAGAATAAGTTGTAGATATTGTGGTATCTGACCAAGATGGCCTTAACATTCCCCTCAGCTTCACTAAACTTTAGACAGGCTTCTTCCTGACTCTGGAGCCCCATGACCTCCCTTTTCTCAGAGCCCTTACTTTTGAAAATCTGTAATTGTAAATACTTTCTCTGCCCCTTTGAGAGGTAAGTATTTTTTTGAAGCCTCTTGCTAATTTTATAACTCAGGAATGTCCTTCTCAAGGACCTTGGAGCCATCTCTTTGAAATGTAAGCATCAAGGGAGGTAGTGCCTTATCTTCCAGTTCCTGTCGAGGGTGGGAGGGAGTGGGAGCCTCACTTCAGTGGGTGCCTTGCTCCAAGTTATGAAACTAACCTCCTGTCATGAAGACATCAGAAAGTTTAATTTTTGTTTGGGTAAAGTTTATTAGCAAACATAGATAGCCTATAATACTCCTCCCTACCCTGTCTCTTAAAAACTCCTTTTGTTTCAGCAGAATTGTGTTCAGACTGAGTTCTGGCTTCTATCTCCTATTGCAACAACCTTGAATAAAGCCTCCTTTGCCCATTTAACTTTGGTACAATTTTTGTTTTGACATAGCCATTATCTAGTCAGGAAAAAACCTACTTGAACTTAGAGTAGAAAGATGAATCAAAGTTCTTCCTCTGCTCCTAAATTACAGGGACTATGGACAAAATTCATCTCACTGAGCCCAGAGATTTCACCTGCAAAATTTACAGGTTGAACAAGATGGTCTCCAAGACCTCTTCCAGCATCAAGGTTTTTTTTGATGGCCAGATGCACTTGATTGACTAAGGATACATATTTTTGTATTTTATATATACTATTATATATTATACTATTTAAATATTATATATAAAATACATTAATGTATTAAAACATATGAAATAATATATAATGTATAATATATATATTCAGAGAAACATATACATGATTTAAATCCAGATGAGTTGTCTTGAGTGCCAAATAACAATTAAAAAACCATTAAGGACTAATTGGACCATACACTGAAACACTGCTCTTCTCTTGTCCTTAGAGGACTGAGGGGCTCTTTAGTAAGCATGAATGTGGGCGCCAGATGGAAAGTCCTTGTGTCTAGAGGAATGGCAGACCCCCAAGATGCTGCTCTCTTCTGACTTCCCAGAGATTTGTTTCTAGGAAGGCACCTTTGAGGCCATTTAAAATAACCATTCTCTACAGACTCTTTTCAGTTGTCATAAAAACTCATCTGTCCTATCCTGGGTCAGACACCGAGACAGCTAGTGGGGATTTGGAACAACAGGTCTGACAGGGACCCAGACAGCCAATTAGGGAATTGTGATGACCACTCCATACTACTTAACTCACTTTGCATTTTCATTGTACGAACCCCATCACCTTCTACCCATTCTCCCAAAGTAGAAGTATAATTCATTCATTTATCCAGAAGAAACATCAATAACCTATGATGTGCTAGACACTGAGCTGGTTACTGGGAACAAAGCTACTACATTCAAGGTAGCCATGATCCCTGCTCACATAGATCTTGCAGTCCAGTGGGGAGCCAAACATTAAGCAAATAATCATAAAAATAAACATTTAAATTTCTTTTTTTTTAGCAATAAATTCTTTTTTAAAATTATTATTATTATACTTTAAGTTCTAGGGTACATGTGTATAACGTGCAGGTTTGTTACATATGTATACTTGTGCCATGTTGCTGTGCTGCACCCATCAACTCAAGCTCAATGAAGATTGGATAGGGGGGTGGCAGTAAGCTTAGTAAAAAGGGTCAGAGAGGCTTCCTTAAAGAAACTACAAATAAGCCGAGGTGCTGAGAATATGGAGAGAATGGAATTCTCGTGGGAATGTAAAATGGTGCAGCCACCATGGAAAACAGTATTACCATATGATCCAACAATTTCATTTCTGGGTGTATATCCCAAAGACTTGAAAGCAGCGACTCAAAGAGATGTGTACACCCATGTTCATAGCAGCATTTTTCATAATAGCTAAAATGTGGGAGCAACCCAGTGTCTGTGAATGGATGAATGAATAGGCCAAATGTGATACATACATACAATGGAATATTAATCAGCCTTAAAAAGGAAGGAAGGGAATTCTGTAATATACTATAACATGGATGAATATTGAGGACATTATGCTAAGTGAAATAAGCCAGTCACAAAATGAGAAATACTGTATAAGTCATTTTATGAAGTAGAGTGGTCAAATTCATAGAGACAAAATAGAATAGTGGTTGCAATAGGCTTGGAGGAGGAGAGAATGGGGAGTTACTCTTTAATGGGTTTAGAGTTTCAGTTTGACAAGATGAAAATATTCTGGAGATGGACAGTGGTGACAGTTGCACAACCATGTGAATGTACTTAATGCCTATTTGTAACTGAACAGTTACAAATAGTTACAATGGTGAGTAAATTTTATGTCATGTATATTATACCACAATAAAAAAAATAAGCCAAGGCTTGAAAAATGAGTGTGACTGCTGGTAGAAATTTAAAATAATACAATAACCGTGGAAAAGTTTGGCAATTCCTTTTGAAACTAAAAATGGAACTTACCACATCACCCAGCAGTTAAGACTCTTGGACATAAACCCCACAGAAATGAAAACTTATTTTAATGCAAAAATGCGTACACAGATGTTCATAGAAGCTTTAATTATGAAGCTGAAAATTGGACACTCCGCAAATGTCCTTCAATGGTAAATGGTTAAACAAACTGAGGGATATCCATCCCATGAAATACACAGCAATGAAAAGAAAAATACTATTATAAATGCAACAACTTGGATACATATTAGGGAAATTGTATGGAAGAATAAAAAGCCAATGTCATAAAAATGGAAAAAAAAAAAAAAAAAAAGAAAGATGAGTGTGAGATAGACAAGGAAGAGGGCCAGAAACAGACTTCTAGGCACAAGGAAGAGCATATTCTGTCTTGGGTGTAGACATGAATACTTATGAGAACCAGAAAGAAGGCCAGTGCTGCTGGAATGTGGGGCAAAGAGATAAAACTGAGGGGGTACTCTCACGACTCTCACAACCAGTCAGCCACCAAAACCCACAGGTGCAACCAGAGCAACCTCCCCTGGATCCACTAAAGCAGCTGCCACTGCTTTAGTCGAGACCCTAACCATCTTTTGGTGGCATAACTAAAACCTAGTTTTTCCCCGGATGGTTCCCAATGTATTACGTGAATGAGACCACAGGCTCTGGAGGCAGACGGTCTGGGTTTGAATCCTAGCTTTGCCACTTACTAGCTATGACTTTGGGCAAATCACTTGGCATCCTGAAATGGCCATGGTTAAACATGGAATAATAGTGTCTAGCCCATAGCGTCTTTGTGAAGATTTAAGACATGGACTACATGTACGAACCTCAGGCAACAAACTCAGCTGTTCAAGAAATGTAGCTTTATTCTCTTGTAACTAAGCTTAAGTTTTATTTTGAGCCACTGTACTGATAGCTTCCAGAAAGTTAACCATAGTCAATTCAAGGCATCCTCAGGGCTTTCATTTCTGAGGACCTCCCAGTGCCACTGCAATAGTTGAGAGGAGCTGTTTGATCAGACTCTTAAGAGTGAGATGGAGGGCAAGCAGTCTAATTCAGCAGTGACCCCAGGAAGCTCCAGCAAGGAGCTGGGTGGATGTGGGACACAGAAGGGCAGGAAGCCAATACAGGGAGCTCTAACGAGCAAGTAACTGCTTTGGACTCCTGGTAGGTTTGGCAGATAAAATACAGGACTCCTGGTTAAATTTGTATTTCAAACAAACATCAAATAATTTTTAAATATATGTATGTCCTGAGCATTACAATGGGCATAATTATACTAAACATTATTCATCATTTATCTGAACTTCACATTTGAGTGGGTGTCCTGTACTTTTGTTTGCTAAATCTGGCAACTCTAGCTACTGGGGCTCAGTCTCCCCAGAGAAACTTTCATGGAATTTGACTCAGAGACAAAGCATGCCCCAGATTTGTCCCCAGTGGTGGGCAAAGAAGATGGGGTTATTTATCCACCTGCTCCCATCATTAGTTGAGAACTCCCCTCGCATTTCTGGCCTCCCCTGCTCCCAAGCTGAATGTCCTTTGGCCAGCCAAAGCCCTCGAATGTAGTCACAGGTACTTACCTTCAGCTGCTGTCTGTGGGAATGTTGAATGCAGAAAGGGAAAACAGACAGGGCACCAGCAGTGTCTGTTGCAGTGGTTCTCATCATATAACAAGGCTGGCATACACTGAGACATCCACATCCCCACGTTGTCCTTAGTTTCCTCTATCCCTGACAATCAGCTTCCCTAAGGGCATATTTGTGCTAAAAACAAAGGAAATATGAGATCTGTGATAATGGACAAGTTCCTTGTGTGACACTCATATCTGTTTGCTTGCGGAAGCACTCCCCATATGGGTTAGAGTCTAAGAGTGAATATCTATCTCTTTCATTCTGCATAATTCACGCAAATATCTTAGACTACAGCCAGGTCATGCATTAGCCAGCTAGATCATCTTAAGTGAAGTACCTCAGTCATACTGAACTCTAGCCAATGGAAGGCCACAAGAGGAGAAATAAAATCTAATCCTATTTGTTCTGCACCACCAGGGGTGACTGCTATTGTACAGAAAGGGTCTCTGGTCACAGAGTTGGAGGAATTATCTGGAAGCTGCCTGCTCTGCTATACTGAAAAATTTGCTAGCAGTTCTCACTCCTAAAGGTTACCCCCAACCACCACTATGATCATCATGAAGCGAGGGGAGAGGGGAGGCTGCAGAACTGTTCTATCAGTCAGGGTTCTCTCAGTGAAAGAGAAGTACATCTGCATTGCAAGGATAAAGGGTTTTAAAACAGGAAATCAGAAGCTTACACAATGATTAGAAGGATTGGGGAAGCAATATGAAAACTGCTGCTACCTTCATGAAATTAAGAAGGGCTGGATTCCAGTAAAGCTGCTAACAATAA
Source organism: Papio anubis (assembly GCF_008728515.1). Taxonomy (NCBI): domain Eukaryota; kingdom Metazoa; phylum Chordata; class Mammalia; order Primates; family Cercopithecidae; genus Papio; species Papio anubis. The sequence goes on from NC_044982.1 coordinate 82,519,471, forward strand.
CCCCAGCTGTCTACAATACCAAAGCAGGTGATTCTCAGGAGGTTGCCTGGAAGTTGGAGCAAATCGTATGCCTGCCATATGTCCAAGCATCTGTTCACAGCTGCCAACAGGGATACTGACTCTCTTCGGCTTTCCAAATGCCTCGTGAGTGCCTTTAATTGGCAGACTCTAACCCAAGGCCATACAGGAAAGTGACACTGGGAAATGGTGTTCCAGACCTCCCTACAATGCAGAGGAGAATGCAGAAAGGATAGGGATGATGCCTAATTGACAAAGACGGTCTGGTATTAGCAAATTAAACCAAATACTTATGTCAAGGGTGGAAGGCACACAGGATAATATCAAAGCCCTGTGACCCCTTGTGTATTAGTAAAGTGTCTTATGGACGCTATTAGCAGAATCCTTAGGGAAAATTAAGCCTGGGCAGATGTCATGGCCCAACAATTCAGCCAGCATCTATTTCCTTCTCAAATGTCAAACTGCCTAGAAGTCTCAAATGTGACTCTGACACACACCTAATTCTCATGTGGCATAGGCTATCTTTTCCTTGCAGCTTGGTAGTGCCCTCAAGCATAAATAGACTCTTCAAAGCCTAGATCCAACAGAGTGAGGTCCAGAAAGGGCAGGAGCTTCCTCTTTACCAAGTCTAAGTCCTTCCTGGGACAGCCTTCGCAGGGCCCAGAGACTCCCTGATAACTCATACAAAAAATCCGTGGCCATCTGCTTTTGTGTGACCAAATGGCTATGGCCTGAACCTATGGCCCCACGTCACTGCAAAAAACCTACAACCCTAATTCACCATACAAGACATATGGTTTAGATGTTTGTCCTTTTCAAATCTCACGTTGAAATGTAATCCCCAATGTTAGCTGTGGGGCCTAAGTGAAAGGTAATTGGGTCATGGGGACGGATCCCATCAATGGCTTTGTGCCCTCCTTATGGTAATGAGTGAGTCCTTGCTCTGAGTTCTGGTTGTTTAAAAGTGTGTGACACCCCCCCCTCCCCCCTGCTGCCACAACTGATCAGAGAGTAGGAGGTCTGGGAAAAAGACAGGTGGCTAGACCTGTGGCAGTGGGGAGAAGTTGTGCAGATCTTTGTGTTTACATCAGTGCCCACAAGAGAGCAACCACCAGAGAGAAGGCATGCAGAAACAAAATAAACAGAACGACTCCCTTTGATTACTCACAAGCTCATGCAATGGCCAGTGATAGCCAGGAATGGAGGCTGTGCATGAACCCAACAGCATGTACTCCCTTTCATTAACACCGATCTAGCTATCTGCACTACTGAATTCCCAACTTTCCAGAAGCAGAGACTGGCCCTGAACACACTCAGTATAAACCATTCTTCAAGGAGAGCAGCCAGCCTCTTGGGCACAGGCTGATTATACTGGACTCCTGGAGGAGGCAGTGATTTCTCCTTACTAAATATGTTCTGCCTTCTTACTTGCATGGTTCTTCCAGCACTGCTACCTTACGGTTTACAGAATGACTGAATTGTCAGCACTAGTTTCTGCACAACATTGCTTCAAATCAAGGGACTCATTTTATGGCAAAGGAGGTATAGTCATGGAGGTATTACCATGGGATCCACTGGTCCTACCATACACTGGAAGCCTTTCATTTGCTACTAGAACAACAGAAAGGCCTTCAAAGGCTAATCTAAGTCACTAACTGTGGACAAGACACTGTAGGATTGCAACTGTCCTCAGTCAGTATGTACACTCATTATATATGGTATATATAAGATATACACCAATATCTAGAATACATGGATCTGCAAACTGATGAGTGGAAGTACTAGTAGCCTCTCTTATGATCAATCCCATTGACCCACTGTGGACTGCACACTTCCTGATCCCATAACCTCAGGCACCACTGAATCAGAAGTGCTAGCTCCTGGACAGTGGGGACCAGGGGGACATTTTCATAGAAGGAGTCAGTAAGGGTCCTCAGTACTCAAAGCTGTGAGTACCACCTCATCATTCTGGGCTCCTCATGCCAATGGGTCAATAGGAAAAGAAAGGAATCAAGACGTAAGAGAGCAAATTGACCTCAATTACCGTGAGGATGTAGGCAGCTGCAACACAAGAAATGAGAGAACCTCATAATATATTAGCCAGAGTCTTCTAAGAAGCAGATACCAAAATAAGATTAAGTGTGCAAGGACCTTATTAGGACAAATACTTGTGAGATAAAATGAGGAAGGATCCAGAGATGCTGGGAGAGCATCAGACTGCCATGTATGTCTGACCCTGAATAAAAAAAGAGAGAAAAGGAAAGTTAGGTGTAATTGTTCTAGACTGCTGTACAGTCTAGGAAAGTTCAGCAAGGCTGCTAGGAGTCCTCAGGCCCAAGTCTGCTGTCAGAGGAGTTCTGCATCTCCCAGGAACAAGCCTGCCTTAGTGTCCCTGCTGTGATTGGTCATTGGCTGGGAGTAGCCACGGAGTAGGTGGGGTGGGAGGGTGGGGCAGAAGGAGGGCATAGATCCCTAGGAAACATCCAGATGGATTTCAGAGTGCAGCAGTTGGAGCCTCTGCTTAATTACATTCCCTGTAATTGTAGATCTTCAAAGCACATTCTATCAGTACCATGGTAGATAGATGAATGGGTAGATTATAAGGTAGACAATAGATACATAGGTAAAATGGGCATATATAATCTCTGTATTTATTGTAATTTGTTCAGCCCTTGAGGAGCAACTGCCTCAACTTCCCTTTTCTCCCTTCACTTCAGGCATTTTAATGATTACTCTTAAGACTGACAATCTAAGCTTCCAAGCCACAAAAGAATGATCAATTTTATTATGAAAAAATTTAAAACTTATGGTTGGTAAATGGCAAAACAAACTGAGAAAGATTTTTTCCAACATATATGATAAAAAGACTAAATCTTTTAGTGTATGAAATTTGAGGCAAATGAAAATGTTAACAACTTAGTAGAAAAATGCGTAATGCAGAATAAACTGAAGTACCTTCCTGTGAAGATTAAGGGGTCATTCTACGTATCACCAGGACGTGGTAAATCTCAGTACAATCCAAAGTTTTATACACAAACTTGAAAGTCATCACAAGTTACAAAGTGTTGTTTCAGGACATGGTTCGCAGCAAAAAATGCAAAAGATTCTCAAGCAAGCTGCAAGGAGAAAGAAGATGCAAATACTTGGTCCCTGATATAGTCTAGATATTTGTCTCCTCTGAATACCATGTTGAAATGTGATCCCTAATCTTGGAGGTGGAGCCTGGTGGGAAGTGTTTGGGTCATGGTAGGTGGATCCCTCACTATTGGCTTGGTACCACCCCCTTGGAGATAAGTGAGTTCTCACTCTATTAGTTCATGCAAGAGCTGGTTGTTTAAAGGAGGCTGGCACCTCCTCCTTTCTCTCTTGTTCCCTCTTTCACCATGTCACATCCCTGCTTCCTCCTTGCCTTTCACCACGAATGAAAGCTTCCTGAGACCTCACCAGGAGGTGAGCAGATGCTGGTGCCACACTTGTACAGCCTGCAGAACCGTGAGTCAAATAAATCTTTTTTCTTTATAAATTACCCAGTCTCGAGTATTCCTTTGTATCAGTGCAAAATGAACTAACACAGTCCCCTTAGAGAATCTTAGTTGAAATGAATGACAAATTAGCTATCAGCTTGAACAAAGTGTCTCCTAAAATAGTCCAGTTCTATTTACTGAACCCATATTTTCCAAGCAAATTTTTGCTAAGAATTATGTTCTCCAGTCAGATTACTCTTCTGGGAAAGAGGCTCTGACTGGCTGACATTACATCGTTAACCCTTCGGTTGATAAATATATGGGAATAGAATGTCCTGACACAAATCTGTTTCAATAAGGTTATAAGCTGGAGGCATTTTCCAGTGGTCTGATCACTCATGAATAAGATGACAGTGAAGATATGAACATGCCCAGCTGAAGGCAAACTTCAGACTGGTAAAGGTTGCCCTACTAAGGTGAGACACTCCAGGAATCCCAGCCCTAGTGAGAATCTGGGCCCCAAGTATTTATGGCTTCTCCATTGGAGACACTTTATTTCGTTATGTTGCACTTATGAAGAGGATAAAAGCCTGGAGAACCCGCTGTGAATCTCAGGGCTCCCCTTTCCACATCACCATTGCTGACACTGTGGAAGCCTGAGGCCCAATCCTCATGAGTTCTGTCCTGAGGTTGGGATTGAAGATTAGGACAGCAGGGTTCACAAGGTTATGAGTTTTCATCCAGGGGCCTGAACCACTAATTTGGGCATGGGGTGGAAGCAGGAAACACAAGAGGTCTCTGCTCTAGTAAAAGCTAGGACAGGATGAATTTCCTGGAAAGGCCAGAAGATGACTGAGTGGAATATATTCCTTCAAAAGAAGCTCAAAGCCCTACAGGAACTCAAACTCACAGTCAATGCTGATGCTCATCCATCTTATCTTGGCACAACCAAGATACCTTCTACTCTAAGAAGCTGAAATCTGCCTTGTTAGTATTTGACAGGGAGAAGGGGAGAGGGGAAAGGAGAGTACAGGTTATGGGTGGGGAAGGCAACAGAAGGGAAGGCCAGCAGTTCACAACTACCACACACCCTCTCTTTTTCCCACTCACATGCCTTGATCAGACGGAGGTACAACTGCTTCTTACCAGAGAATAGTCATCTTGCTGGCTCTGCAGGGATAAGAATGGTGATGGTTGTACAGACTGATTGCAGCAAGAAGGGTTGGGGAAGAGAGAGAAAACTACTCTAAACCTTTTATTTTTGTTTTAGGGACCACATTCATGTAAACTGAAATACGTTTTTAGGTGACTGTGAGAAGAGGTAATGGTAATCCCAAGGGCTTGCAGGTGCCAATTACCTTGTGTGTCTCACAACATTTGAGTGATTAATTTTAATGGGACAAAAGTAAATTAAAAACCTAAGAGTCCTTTCCATATACATGGACTATGAGAAGAGAGTAAATCTGTATATGGGATCTTTATAGAGATAAGGATTAGGGCCAGTGGTGGCTTACAGGTTCCTGTAGAGGGACGGCTTACTGCAAATATGAACGGCTGAGACCTCAAGGATTTGAGAAGGTGGAGAGCAGAGTCATCAGGACTGTTGGAAATGGAGAGGGAGCCCAGAAAATAGAGAGAGAGCCTGGAATCCTGCTCAGACTCAATTCTTCTCAGCTGTCCGCCCAGAGGAGATGCTTTTCCTAATTTGAACAACAGTGCCATCCAGTCAACAAGCTGTGCACCCCTAGTACTTTGCCCAGACAGGATTCTTTTCTAATTCACACTAGGGTAAATTCTAATTGCTCAATCTCAAAAGCAGCTCAGAATGTGGACAATGGGTTAAGGAGGCCCACTTAAGATAAGACCAGCTAGGATTTGATTAAGTCTTATGCAGCCTCTTCCTGCACCTAGATATCCTCCTGCTTTTAAAGGTATTTGAGGGCTCAGGATTCAACATGGCTTAAATTTGAATTCACCATATTTCATTTACTCATAATTGAACTCCTAGGAGTGACATAGATGTTATGAACATGGGCTTTAAAGATAATCAACCAACCTGGTAGATTAGTGCCACCAACCTCACTAATCCAGTGAAGTTATTATGAAAATGAAGTGAAAAAATGAGTTAATGGACCTGAGGCTCATCCAAGGCATCTCTTCATATGGTTTTCTTCTCTCTAGGCCCTACACACAATTTATTATGATATAATATAAGACTGGGCTCTCCTAAAAATGACCTCTCTTAAGCAAGAGATTTGTGCTTTGGAGAAGGATTCAAGGAATTCACAAACATATAATGGCTAACCAAAACTGCAAATATGGACTCTTTAGGAAAGCAACAAATTTTAACATCTTACCCTTAATGCATTTGCAGTCAAATTCAGAAAAAAAAAATTGGGGGAAATGAACAAGACAAAGCGGTAGATGAGGTTGAAATGAGTGGTATTCATTTGTTAGTTCAGCAGACATTTATTGAGCATCTCTTTTTAGACTAGGTACTGGGCTAGATGCTGAAGATACAGAGTGTGGTTGAAGGGACAGAGAAGCAAGGAAGGCTTCCTCTCAGAAGTAATCATTTCCAGAGGAGGTGATGTGGGGTCTTGATAATTCAACCAAGTGAAATCTGGAAAGATGGCAGAGAGACCTCAGGGGTGTGTCCTGGGAGGAGGAGAAAGGGAAGGATAGCCTGCCTTTAAAAGCAGAGAGAACAACAGCTGCCCAGACACCCAAGGTCCTATCCAACCTTAAGAATAACTCCTGTCACTGGGATCACCTCTAGGCCATAGTCAAAGCCTATGAATTCTTCACCAATTTAAGAAGAGATTAGCTACTGCTTGACAACTTTTCTGCCAAATTCAGGTGTCATGCCCCTTGGCAGGCCTATACTATAACTAGTTAATTGCGTGTGTGAGTATGTGTTCCATTCTCATATCCTTTTCTGCCAAAGAAAAGAAAATGGTGCCATGGAGTGTTCTAACGTGGGATGCTGACCAATGCATTGGACACCGAACCAGTTAACTCCAAAAGACACCAAGTCCTTGCACTGAGATGAGCTTTAGGACATTTGGCAACTAAATATAATTATTATCTAATATAAATCCAGATATTTGAAAATATAGGATGTTAAGAAAATGATTCATGCTGTCAACCTAAAACACACAGCGAGAGAGGTTTTTATATATATATATATATATATATATATATACACACACACACTTTTTTTTTTTTTTTGAGACAGAGTCTTGCTCTGTTGTCACCCAGGCTGGAGTACAGTGGCGCGATCTCGGCTCACTGCAACCTTCGCCTCCCTGGTTCATGCCATTCTCCTGCCTCAGCCTCCCCAGTAGCTGGGACTACAAGTGCCCACCACCATGCCTGGCTAATTTTTTTTGTATTTTTAGTAGAGACGGGGTTTCACGTGTTAGCCAGGATGGTCTCGATCTCCCGACCTCATGATCTGCCCACCTTGGCCTCCCAAAGTGCTGGGGTTACAGGCGTGAGCCACTGTGTCTGGCAAAAAATTATGTATATTTCACAATGGAAATATGTATATTTCACAATGGAAATATGCATGCCATAGTAAACCACGTTCATATTCAGGGAGACAAAGGAAGACAAAGATTTTTAAAGAAAAAATAGATGATTTCATAATTGTTTTAAGATAATTTTCCTTTGTTACAAGGATCAATAATGAGTGATGTCAGTCCAAGGTTGTACAGGCAGTTGCTGGGCAGATTTTCTTGCAGGTGTATTTTTTATCTTTATTTTTTTTGCAAGATTGCAATGGCCTTTGTGCAAGATTTCAGTTTCTACAGAATCTTTTGTGATAGTTTTTGTTATTAGGCATTAATGCATAGAACTCTTTTTTTTCTTTTTTCTTTTTTTCTTTTGGAGACAGGTTCTCACTTTGTCACCCAGGCTGGAGTGCAGTAGTACAATCTTGGCTCACTGCAACCTCTGCCTCCTGGGCTCAAGTGATACTCCCACCTCAGCCTCCTGAGTAGCTGGCACTACAGGTATGTGCCACCATGCCCAGCTAATTTTTTGTACAGATGGAGTTTCACTATGTTGCCCAGGCTGGTCTCAAACTCCTGAGTTCAAGCAATCCGCTCACTTTGGTCTCCCAAACTGCTGGAATTACAGGTGTGAGCTGCTGTGCCCAGCAAAACTCTCTCTTCATTGCTTTCTCCAGCTCTATTTGTCATTTTTTTTTTAACATAAGTGATTCCATTTTCATTCTGACAAATTTCACATTTTCCCCATTTGATCAAGTTCTTTCTCCAAAGCATCACTAATAAGTCATCCTGTAGTGAGGTTCTGATATTCCTTGGTGCTAAGATAAACCTGTCCTTGGTTGCTGGTCTAGACAGTCCAATGTTGGAGAAAGCAAACGACAGTGAGATGTCAGTATTAAAACCCTTTTAGCCACAATTTAAGCAACAAGAGAGGTTTGAAGGGAGTGGCTCTCAGGCTGAGTATACCTGGAGTCCATTGTTAAGTTTATTTTTGTGTTTCATAGGCATTTGTTATCATTTCAAAGTGCTAAGCTAGCATTATTCTGCCAGGAATTGCACTTCTGCAAAATTTAGCAAGTAACAGATGCAAAGTTTAAAAAGAAAAACACAAAGTAAGATTAATAGTAGTTTGACAATACCAGTTTGCATAATGGCTTTGAGCCATGAACCTAAGTAACCAATTGAATAAATCAAATGATCATTATCCTGTCAAATGAAAAAGGTTAAAAAGGTTGACATTAAGAGGGTAAGAGTCTCATTACAATATAGAGTCCTATTCTGATGTCTTGGGAAAAGCTGTTAACAGTATGACAAAGCCAACTTTTTGGCCAGGTGTGGTGGTTCACCCTTGTGATCCCAGCACTTTGGGAGGCGAAAGCAGGTGGATCACTTGAGGTCAGGAGTTTGAGACCAGCCTGGCCAACATGGTGAAACCCCATCTCTACTAAAATACAAAAATTAGCCAGGTGTGGTGGCACACCCCTGTAATCCCAGCTACTCGGGAGGCTGAGGCAGGAGAATCACTTGAACCTGGGAGGCAGACGTTGTAGTGAGCCAAGATCATACCGCTGCACTCCAGCCTGGGAAACAGAGCAAGACTCTGTCTCAAAAAAAAAAAAAAAAAAAAAAAAGGAAAAGAAAAAGAAAAAGTCAACTTTTCTCATCCTGGTTCGCAGTTTGAATGTCTCTGGTTATAGCACTGGGTAGTTTGGTGAACTTTCTGTGTGGCCTATACATTAGGCACAGGAGTCGGTTTTAGAAATTTGTCAAGTTTCAGTTTATAGGGCTTTAGAAACAAATTACTGTTTTTAGTAATTTCATGGAAGAAGGTTGGATTGGAGGAATCTAGACAAATTCAGGATCTAGTGTAGTCTATAGGCAGACAGCAAGAACTTGAAAAAGTGCAGAGCTACAACCCAATAACAGATGTTTTAGCTTTTTGTTGGAAACATAACTTTTTCTCTCCACAGAGATCACATAAGAATCTCGGATTTAAAAACCTCTTGAAGTTAGAAAGCCAAACCAAGGCAGACTTTAGATTTTGCTAAAATCTAAATTAAAATCTAAATCTAAAATTTAAATTATTAGGGTTCCTGAGTTTTCCAGGAAGTGATCGTTTTTATCTACTCATGGTAAGGCTGGAAACCAGAATGCCTGGGAAGCCAGGCATTCTATGCACATTCTCAAAATGACATTTCCATCAAAGCTTTGACAATATAACCAATGTTTCCAATTGTATCCTGCTGTAAAGAGAGAACAGATTTTCACTGGACTTATGCAAATAACCACATTGCCATAGGAATACTTATGAATAGTTTCCAAATTTTGGAGGAATCAAGTGGAGAGAAAAAGCAAATGAATCCATCTTTGTTTACAAAAGCATACTTTACCAAGTTGCTGTAAGCTACAGATAGCTTGAGAGAGAAAATTTCTTTAAATCTGAAAAACAAAACATTTAAGTAAAGGATCAAAAATGTTTTGTTGTTGTTTTTGTTGTTTTTTTTTTAATGAGACGGAGTCTCGCTCTGTCGCCAGGCTGGAGTGCAGTGGTGCAATCTCGGCTCACTGCAACCTCCGCCTCCCAGGTTCAGGCAGTTTTCCTGCCTCAGCCTCCCGAGTAGCCGGGACTACAGGCACGTGCCACCATGTCCAGCTAATTTTTGTATTTTTAGTAGAGATGGGGTTTTACCATGTTGGTAAGGATGGTCTTGATCTCTTGTCCTCATGATCTGCCCACCTGAGCCTCCCAAAATGCTGGGATTACAGGCATGAGCCGCCATGCCTGGCCAAAAATGTTTTAAATAAAGACCACAAAAGCATTATCTTCATCAGTTTTTCAGTTTCACATAATTAATTTTTGTCTTGCTTGATCTTGAATAGCAATTTGATGAACTAATCAGTTTCTTTACTGGAGTTCCGGGCAATTTTTATCTAGTCCATTGATCTTAAAGTTATTAAAAACCTATATTTAAGAGTACTTCTAGAGTGTTTTCTATGAAAAGTAATTTTGGAGTGTAGCTTATTACAAGTGCTTTTAGAGAAAAATCAAAACAATAACTGTGAATGACCAAAACTTAGGCTAGTCATGATTAAAAATCTGATGAAAGTTCATTGTAATCAGCAATTGACAAGGAAATTCAGTTATTTTTGTTGCACGCAACATAATATCCAGAATTATGACTGATGACAGATTTCTAAGAGTCTTATTAAATTTTGGAACATTCATATCAAAAACACATTCATGAATGGAACCGAAAGAAGATCTAGCATCACTTATCATTTGACGGTGTTCCCCATGCAATTTACCAAATAAGCCCTAATCATTTAATATCTCCACAAGATGAGAAGTACATCCTTTGAGACTCTCCAGGGGCTCAAATGGAAAATTCCAAAGTGAAATCTAGGTCAAAATTATTTAATTTAGAATTTTGATCCTGGGGAAGCATGCCAAAGATGGAAAAAAGGTTTGAAACAGTTGATCAAAACAGGATCATAGGTTGCTGTAAACTAATAGCCATGCATTTAACCAGAGTGATAAATACTTCAAAAGCAATATAGAAAGTTATATGGATTTAAAAACCTTAACACTTTCAAAGCTCAGTTTTCCTAAGTAATCAGAAACCTAGTAAAGACAACACAGAAAGTTACCTTGTTTTTATTAAACAAATAATGTTAGTCTGACATATCAAAGAATTGCACAAAGATCATTTTGTCTTAAGCTGGGTTTACAGTTTTATAATCTTCATGTCAAACTCTAACACCTTAAAATGTTTGGTAGAGATGACTATAAAGCTGTCTGAACAATAAACACAGGCAAAAATGTATGCTGACAAATTTTAAGGTATTTCTATTTTTTATTTTACCAACATTTTAAAAACCAGCTTACTTATCAAAGATTTGTGTAAGTCATATAAACTAAAAGGTATTTGGGTTAATTGCTAAATATTTTACATGAGTGCTCATTTATTTAAGTCAATCTGAATAGAGTTCCTTTAGGGATTTCTGGATGAGTATGACAGATTATAACATGTAAATATAGCATATAAGAGAATATATTCACATATGGGTAGATACACCTAGACATAGATACATACACACAGAGATCTTATAGCTTTCACTTTAGAATTTTAGGCATGAGACACAAAACATATAGACTCACCAGTTTATAGAAGACAGTTGGGTCAAATATGGGATCTGTTCATATGGTAAACTTTATTTGCCCTCATAGGTAATCTAATAAGCCTGCAGACCAAAATTGTGGGTGAAGCAATTTGGTTAAAAAATAAAAAATAAAAACCTCTTTCTTTTTTTCTATTTTTTCAAGTTTCAAATGAGTTTAGGGTTCAATTTTCAATGTTTACATTTTAGCTAGGACAGACTGAATTTTATAAGAAAAAAACCCCAAAATCTCCAAATAGTCTTTTTTAGCAACAAACCTATCTTTTGTTTGCCGGTTTGGTTTGCTTGACAGTTGATGCAGGTGGAGAAACATTTTAGCAGGTTTCTTTTGTTTTTTTTCTTTTTGACCTCTGCATAGCAGACAATAGAAAATTTATGCCGGACAAAGACACCTTATATTATTGCACTGAGCTCAAGATTTTGATCTGTTTGATCTGAGAGTATAATTTTCATAAATATTTGTCTAGTTCTTCCCTTTTAGACTGTCAATCCTTGGATTAACTGTTCCATCACCATAAGCAACTGCTAGTCAAACAAACCTAAATATGCATTTTCAAAAGGTGTCTAAGTTGTTGGTTACCATGGAGCTATTTTAATTAGTAAAGCCATTAAACAGAAAGCCCTGTGAAACTTTTTAAAAACCTTGGCTGGAATGCCACAAGCAGTGAGTTTTATCTCAACATCAGTAGAAAAGTTGACAGACTAAAAGTTGGTAGAAAAGAAGTAGAGATAAGGAAGTTAGAAGGCTCTACATATTAACTCTATAGTTGCAGGATTTTTTTAAAAAGAGCTTGAGTAATGATCATTTGGGCACTGAATTTTTCTTGATGTAATTTGCCCATCAATTTTAAAATTGCACATGAGAATAGGCCATAATATGTGGACAGTGGGAGTCCCAGAAAACTTGGTATGCTTTAATGTTTGAGAATTCTGCTTCTTATTAATTTCTCAAGAACAAAGAAAATGCTATAAATTCTTTCATAAAATATCAAGAGTTTGGACCAGTGTTTTAGATGATGGTGATCATACTAGTGGCTTTCAATTAGCTATCTTGCATACGCCATCTAGAATGTTTATTTTTGCTCTTGGAAGATTTTTAGAAACAAGCAAAGGAAAAAGGCCAAATCATTTACAGATGGGCATAACCAAGCCAAAATGGAACCAAGATAAGAGTGTTCACAAAACTTTTAACCCAGGCATGCAGATCAAACAAAATATTCAATTATGCATGCAAAAAGGACCAAAAGTAAATTTACCAGAAAAGATATGCCTTATAATAACTAATGGTATGCTATTTTCAAGAGACCCATCTCACTGGTAATGAAACCCTTAGGCTGAAAATAAAGGGATGGAGGAAAATCTACCACGCAAATGGAAATCAGAAAAAGCAGGGGTTGGAATCCTAATTTCAGACAAAACAGACTTTAAACCAGCAAAGATCAAAAAGACCCTTTACATAATAGTAAAGGGTTCAATTCAACAAGAAGACTTAACTATCATTAATATACGTTCACTCAACACAGGAGCACCCAGATTCATAAAGCAAGTTATTGGAAACCCACAAAGAGACTTAGACTCCCACACAGTAATAGTGGGAGACTTTAACACTTCACTGACTTCCCTGACAGTAGTAGACGGATTATCAAGGCAGAAAATTAACAAATTAACAAAAGTACTCGGGACTTGTACTCAACATTGGACCAAATGGATTTGATAGACCTTTGCAGAACTCTCCACATCAAACCAACAGAGTACACATTCTTCTCATTGCCACATGGCACATACTCTAAAATTGGCCACACAATTGTACATAAAACAATCCTCAGCAAATGCGAAAGAACCGAGATCATACCAAATACACTCTTGGACCACAGCACAATAAAAATACAAATGAAGACTAAACAAATTGTTCAAAACCATGCAATTACATGGCAATCAAACAATCTGATCCTGAATAACTTTTTTTGTGTGTAAATAATGAAATTAAGGAAGAAACCAAGTTCTTTGAAATTAATGAGAACAAAGATACAACACACCAGAATCTCTGGGACACAGCTAAGGCAGTGTTAAGAGGGAAATTTATAGCAGTAAACACCCACATCAAAGGTTAGAAAGATCTCAAATTAAAAACCTAACATCACAATTAAAAGAACTAAAGAAGCAAGAGCAAACCAATCCCAAAGCTAGTAGAAGACAAGAAATAACTTAAATCAGAGCTGAAGATTAAGACATGAAAAAACATTCAAAAGATCAATGAATCCAGTTTTTTTTAAAATAAGATTTTTTATTAGTCTAGCTGCTACATAGATTAATAAAGAAGAAAAGAGAGAAGATACAAATAAACACAATTAAAATGACAAAGGGGATGTTAACACTGACCCCTCAGAAATACAAACAAACATCAAAGACTACTATGAGCACCTCTATGCAAACAAATTAGAAAACCTAGAAGAGATGGATAAATTCCCGGACACATACACCCTCCCAATACTAAACCAGGAAGAAATTGAATCCCTGAACAGACCAATAATGAGCTCCAAAATTGGATCAGTAATAAATAGCCTACCAACCAAAAAAGTCCAGGAGCAGACATATTCAGAGCTGAATTCTACCAGATATACAAAGAAGAGCTGGTACCATTCCTATTGAAACTATTCCAAAAATTGAGGAGGAGCGACTCCTCCCCAACTCATTCTATGAGGCCAGTATCATCCTGATATCAAAACCTGGCAGAGACACACACAAAAAAGAAAACTTCAGGCCAATATCTTTGATGAACATTGATGCAAAAATCCTAAACAAAATACTGGCAAACTGAATCCAGCAGCACATCTGAAAACTAATACAACACAATCAAGTAGGCTTTATCCCTGGGATGTGAGGTTGGTTCAACATATGCAAATCAATAAATGGGATTCATTACATAAACAGAACTGAAGAAGAAAGCCACATAATTATCTCAATAGATGCAGAAAAGGCTTTCAATAAAATTCAATATACCTTCATGTTAAAAACTCTCAATAAACTAGGTATTGAAAGAACATACCTCAAAATGGTAACAGCCGTCTATGACAAACCCACGGCTGACATCATATTGAATGGGCAAAAGCTGGAAGTATTGTCTTTGAAGACTGGCACAAGGATGCCCTCTCTCACCACTCCCATTCAATGTAGTACTAGAAGTTTTGACCAGAGTAATCAGGCAAGAGAATGATTAAAAGGCATCCAAATAGGAAGAGAAAAGTCAAACGATCCCTGTTTGAAAATATCATAATTCTATGTTGAGAAAACCCCACAGCCTTGATGCAAAAGTTTCTTTAGCTGATAAACAACTTCGGCAAAGTTTCAGGATACAAAATCAATGTACAAAAATCACTGGCATTCCTATATATCAGCAACAGTCAAGCCAAGAGTCAAATGAAGAATGCAATTCCATTCACGATGGCCACACACAAAAAATATACCTGGGAATACAGCTAACCAGGGAGGCGAAAGATATCTACATAGAGAATTACAAAACACTGCTCAAAGAAATCAGAGATGATATAAATGGGAAAACATTCCATGCTCATGGAAAAGAAGAATCCATACTGTTAAAATGGCCATATTTCCCAAAGCAATGTATAGATTCAATGCTATTTCTATTAAACTACAAATGACATTCTTCACAGAACTAGGAAAAAAACTATTTTAAAATTCATATGGAATCAGAAAAGAACCCAAACAGCCAAGGCAATCCTAAGCAAAAAGAACAAAGCTGGAGGAATCATGCTACCTGACTTCAAACTGTACTGCAGGTCTACAATAACCAAAACAGTGTGGTACTGGTACAAAAACAGACACATAGAACAATGGAACAAAACAGATAGCCCAGAAATGAGGCCACACATCTACAACCATTTGGTCTTCAACAAAGCTGACAAAAACAAGCAATGGGGAAAGGACTCCCTATTCAAATAAATGGTGCCAGGATAACTGGCTAGTCATATGCAGAAGATTGAAACGGACACCTTCCTTACACCATATACAAAAATCAACTCAGGATGGATTGAAGACTTAAACATAACACCCAAAATTATAAAAACCCTGGAAGACAACCTAGGCAATACCATTCCGGGCATAGAAATGGGCAAAGATTTCAAGAAAAAGATGCCAAAAGGAATTGCAACAAAACCAAAATTGACAAATAGGATCTAATTAAACTTAAGAGCCTCTGCACAGCAAAAGAAACTATCAACAGAGTAAACAGATAACCTATAGAATGGGAAAACATTTTTGCAAACTGTGCATCTGATGAAGATCTAATATCCAGCATCTATAACGAACTTAAACAAATCTGCAAGAAAAAAAAACCAACCCCATTAAAAAGTGGGCAAGGGACATGAACGGATACTTTTCAAAAGAAGACATACGTGTGGCCAACAAACATATGAGAAAAAGCTCAATATCACTGATCATTAGAGAAATGCCAATCAAAACCACCATGAGATACCATCTCACACCACTCATAATGTCTATCATTAAAAAGTCAAAAAATAACAGATGCTGGCGAGGTTGTGAAGAAAAGGGAACACTTATATTCTATTGGTGGGAGTGTAAATTAGTTCAAGCATTGTGGAAAGCAGTGTGATGATTCCTCAAAGACCTAAAAACAGAACTACCATTTGATCCAGCAATCTCATTACTGAGTATATACCCAAAGGAATATAAGTTGTTCTACCATAAGGACATGCTTTCTGACCCTAGAAAGGATCTTTTCTGATGAACATTATCATATTCTACTTTAATGTGCTCCTTAAATTCCTATAGTAATTTCCATGAGGTTGTTCCCCATACAAGTGTCTACTTAATAGGCCAGTGTTCCATTGACTATATAGCTAGGTCGTGGGCTACTGTCATGAGTCAGTAAAAACCGAAATGTAAAGGCCTTTATTATTGTTCAATTCCCCCTTCACTGCCAGGAAAACAGCATGCGATTCAGTCTGTTGAGCTAATTTGTTATCTTTTTCAATCAGTCTTTCAATCTGCCAGTCTTAGTGTGGTGGCCTTCCAAACAGGAGGCTATTCATCCACCTTGGAACTACCATTCATGAACCAAGCAGCTCTTTGATGATTAATACAGATCTATTAACACGGCACTGTCCAGGTGGTGATAGGACGCAGTAGTTCTTCAAGTGGCTCCAAAGTCAATCCTAGAGGGAAACAGTCTACCTGCTTGTAGATTCAGTGAGTACCTCTGTGTCCCCCTAGTAACATGTTTCTCTCATTTCCACTTTATTATGGAACTCTTCTGGATGCTGTTTTCCTTATTAGATTGTTTCTCTGACATAACACAAGACAATAACAGCATTTCAGGTTTCAGGAGTATTTTATGTCCTTCAGTCATAGGGGCTGTTACCATTAATGTCCAATAGTAAGGTAGTAGCTGTCTTTCAAATTGTGTATATCTTACTACATCATTTAGGAATATTCTGATACAGAATCCCAGTGGTCACCTATGAGTGGTACTCACAGGCTTTCGCAGTAATCTCCAGTCTACATATAATAGGCATATGTTACAGACACTTCCAAGATCATATATGATATGGAACGACAAAATAGGCAGTGAGAGAGGAACTACTTTTTGAAATTCAGATGTGGCTGCTTTTTTGGTCCCTCATTCAAATACAGCATTCTTTGGGTAGTTTTATGGATAGCAGTGAGCAACATTTCTAGATGTGGAATATGCATCCTCCAAAATCTAAATAGATCAATGAAACATTGGGCTTTTTTGTTTATTTCAAGGGGTAGTAATGAGATCAGTTTATTTGTGCTCACCTATGGAACGTCATGGTGGCATCTGCCCAGGTTATTCCTAAGAATTCCACCATTTTGAGAGGCCTTGACCCTTGCTAGGCTTATCAGCCAGCCTCTGCTGGTCATGTGTGTCACTGCTGCATTTAGGTCATTCCTCACCTGGTTTTCAGTTTCAGATATCAGGATATAATCAATATAGTGTATTATTACACTCAGAACCTGCTTTAATCCAAATCTCTTTAAACAAATTATTGTAGTAGCTGGTGAATTTAAATAACCCTATAACAACATAATCTTTCCATGAACTTTCTCTTGTTTGAACAACCATCAAGAACTGGGATATTATCTCATTTCAGGTGAAAATGGTATTCATGTGTGGTTGCCCCAAATTCGGTATTCAGGATTCAGTATTTGCACAGCGGAAAGGTAAGCATAAGTTTCAGGTGAAAGACATAAATTTTATTATTTATTTTTAACTTCAAAAATATTACTTTCTAGCATATATGAACTTATAAAAGAGATCAAGAAATTAATACATGTATATAATACATTTATAACTGCTAGACCTTTATTTGAGTCTGAACATGTTACTTAGTGAGAAACTTTTTTTCTAAGTCTTAATAAGATAATGTCTTACACTATATTTTTATTTATATTGCTTTGGCTTGTGATTAATTGCTTTGCTATTCAATAGTGGCAAAATTCTTTATATAGTAAATAACATTAATTAAAATAAATTTATTACTCTTATTTAAATAAATCTATCAAGATGACCTTTCAAAAATTCAATTCCTTTTGGTTTAAGCCAGTTATTTAAGGGAAATGTATTATGTTTGCCTTAAGAAATTTTTAATTTATGAAAAGGAAAGAAAGAGATTAATTTCAAGAAAGGTTATCCAATCTTGGAGCTACCTACCTGATTATATTCAAGACAGATTAGCTTAAAAATTTTGTTAGCTTTAAATAGCAGAAATAACTACTCTTGCATGTATCATATACCACGTCCCATACCTCATCAGCATGTCTTATACCATAAATAAAACTTTGAAATCTACTTGGATAAGATTTTTTGAAAATCAGGTAGGAATTTATTAAAAGGAAAAACTGAAATCTTCTCACCTACATTACTGACTTGCAGGAGAAGGGGTTATCCTTTGTGGGGTGGAGGGTAGGGGAACCACCCAAAAAGAGCAGGCTGATAAATTGGCTACAGTAAATAGATCCATAGGAAAATATCAGTGCTTATAAAAAATTACATGACAAATAATGGTGGGTTATTATATCCATAGCTTACTGTCACAGTAATGACCCATAGCTTTAGATGTAATTATATTTATGCAGGGATTCCTGCAGACCTGAAAATTAACTCAAGCACTCATTCAAGGTAGAAGATTGAGAATGGACTAGAGCCTACTGCCACTGTGTCAGTGTGACTTGGGTTTCTGTGCCTTCTCGTTTGCTCACGTTCTGATCCTCGAGGACTGTGAAGAGCAAAGGTCTACTGACCACTGACCTCAGGCCACTCAAAAGACAGGATCCGTTATGACATCGTTTTGCACAAGTAGAGCACTAGTGCCCAGTTGGGCATCAGCTTCACTGCAGGATTGAAACATGGCTGCTAATCTCCCTGTATTCTTATGAGTGCCTTCCATCAAAAAGCACAGAATGGCTCTTAAATGAGGTAAATATACCATGTGCTGATTCAAAAATATCTCTGAGACATATTAACGTGAAAAACAACTTATTAAATGGAATATAGTGTGTAAATACATTTATGCAAACACATTAAGCTATGTAGTTACTGTCACGCATCACTTAACCACCAGGAAAATTTTGAGAAATCTAATGTTTGGGAATTTCTTTGTGCAAATATCAGCGTGTATTTACACAAACCTAGATACGTAGCCTACTATACACCTAGACTATATGGTATAACCTATTGGTCCTAGGCTACAGACCTGTACAGCATGTTACTATACTGAATACTGTAGGCAACTGCAACACAAATCACTAGGCGATGGGAATTTTTCAGCTGTATTGTATATGTGGTCTGTCATTGACAGAAATGTTGTTACACGTGGGATGACTGTAAATGATTTTCTGTGATTATGTATTCCAAGTCACAGAGGTGAAGTTAAAGATTATAATATTGTAATATTAATTATAATAAGAAACATTTATTTCGGTCTTCTTCCCTGGTCGGAACTTGGACAGAGCTCGTGAAACCTTTGTAATTTCCCAAGTGATAAAGGTGCTAGGAGCATATTTTGTTCTAATAAGGTCACTCTTGCTGGGTTCCTTAATGAAGGCTGGTCAGCAGGAAGATCAAGGCATGGTTAGAAGCTTGGAACTCTCTCTCATCCCCCATCAACAGTTAGGGGAGAGGAACTAGAGATTGAGTTTGTAATTGATCGTGCTTATGTGATAAACCCTTGAAAAAAATCTCCAAAAGACAGGATTCAGAGAGCATCCAGGTTGGTGAACACATCCTATGTGCTAGGAATGGGGTGCATTCCAACTCCATGGGGACAGAAATTCTGTATTCAGGACCCTTCCAGAGCTCTCTCTCTATATCTCTTCATCTGGCTGTTTATCTGTGTCCTTTATAATATCCTTAATAATAAACTGATAAATGTCTTCCCCTGAGTTCTGTGAGCCATCATAGCAAATCATCAAAACTGAGGAGGGAGTTGTGGGAACCCTCCATTTGTAGCCAAGGCTGATAGAAGTTTGGGTAACCTGGGGATTCGCTACTTGAAACTGGCATCTGAAGTGGGGGCAGTCTTGTGGGACTGAGCCCTTAACCTGTAGCGTCTGCATAAACTCCAGGTAGTTGGTGTCATAGTTGAATTATAGGATGCCCAGTTCGTGTCCAGAGAGTAGGAAAATTAGTTGGTATCAGGAAAACCCCCACACATTTGGTCACAGAAGTGCTGAAAGTGTTGCATGTCATAGAGAAAAGCTTTGCTTTCCTCTTTACGGTAAACTGGGGAGAGAACAGAAGGAAAAAAGTGCTTCTTTAAAAGTCACAGAAAGGAAAGGAATTTTAAGAAAAATAAAACTCTTAAATATAGCAAATGGGATGACAGCTGCTGTATACAAAATGACAAAATTAACAAAGTAATATACCCATTATGCGTACAGCAATTTGCAGTTATCAAAAAATTTTCATATATAATGCATGTGTGTATATTATATATATATAGATTATATAAATGTATATGTGTGTATAAATTATCTTCCTGAAGATAGAACCAACTGGTTCTTTCCTGGGGCAAGGACACTGAGTTATAGCTTCAAGACCTGAGTTGTATTACTATTTGCTCTGAATTTGAAGGTCAAAAAGTCAAACAAATTTACAAGACTAGGTTCTAATGGCAGTTACTTTGTCAATGATGCAAGCCACTTTTCATTTCAAAAGCAAATGTGGACTTAAAGCTGTGAAACCAGATAAAGGTAGGCATATTTTTTGAAAGAAACTGCCAGGTATAGAGGGATTAATTGTTTCCACACATCTAAGCCTGACTCCAAAACTGGCAGTGGAAGACTATATCTCACTAACAAGTCTTAGACATGTAAGTACTTGAAAAAGAACAGGTACATCCTATACCAAGGTGTTTGAAATGGAGACCAGGAAGATGATAGGAAAGAAAATATGTTCAGAGCAACCCAGGCTGAGACTGGGGAGGCACAATTGAAGACAGGACCAGGCAAGAGGTCTCATAATTAACTTGGTTTCCCACCCATAGCTGCATTTAGACTCTACTAACTTCAATAGGCATGTTGGGTCAGGATGCAAAATTATTTGCCTTTTAATTCACAATATTTTATCCATTTCATAACACATATGGCTTAGAAGCTGAGAGTAGGGGCTTGAAGACAAATCTCAGTTCTAATGAATAATAATTATAATAGGTTGGGCAGGTTATTCAACTTCTCTCTGATTGCTTCCTTATGTGTCAAGGGAGGATAGCACCACCCACCTCAGTGGATTTGCATAAAGATAAAAACACCAAATGTGCCTTAGTTTGGTACATAGAACACACTACAAAACATGGACTCATTAATAATAGAAACAGCTGCTCTAGAACTCTCCTTAGGAGGAAAGAGCCTGATTTTAACAGAGAACAAACATAAGCTGTGTTGCACAACCCCTTTCTCCAGCTGAATCTTCACTGTGTCTCCCTGGGTCCCAACGCACAATCCTCATGACCACATAGGAGGCTCAAGACATCTACAGAAGACTGACGTTAAGACAGAGATGTGATTGTTTTTAAAGAGACTAAGAAACTCCAAATAATGAATGACTGTCTATCATGAGTAATGACTCTGGAGAAATATAAAATATGAACTCTGCCCTTAAGATATTGTCAGCCTGGTGGCAGTGGGAAGAGGGGCAGGGGAAACCCTGAAAGTTGGGTTGGAGAGACAGCCATGTAAAACCAAGTAGATGTATTTATAAGGCTTCCCTGCAGAAGGGATGGCTTTGCTGAATCTGAAGGAAGAGTAGGAACAATCCAGGGAATGAGAAGATGCAAGCATGAAATGCAAGAACATTGTTATGTTTGTAGTAGAAGGAGCTTATGAAGGCAAAGGGAGAGGAATCAGGGACAAATCAACAAAGTCCCAGTATGGGAAGGCAAGAAATGTACATTTTATCATCAAAGGGAAGGGAGAGCCATGGTTGAATCTCCACAATGAGATGAACTTGATCAGCTTTTCACCTCGGAAAGGTTCCTCCAGCTTAGTTTTGAAGTAAGAGCAGAACAGAAGCTACAACTACACTCCAGGCAAGACAGATGACCACTCCAACAAAATGCAGCGACCAGGGAATCAGGAGAAGATCAACTAAAAGATAGCAGATATCATATTAGCAGGGCTTGGTGACAATTGGGTATGGAAGAAGTGAGAAGGATCTTGGCTGACTGCAGTTTCTGACATAGACAACTGAATGGACAGTGGGCCCATATGTTAACATAGGAAATACAAGGAAAGAACCAGAATTCCTGAGAGCTGATGTGCACAGTCCATAGAGATTCAGAGAGGTCCCTGTGCCCTGTGGTGGTAAGCAAAGCTGTGAAAGACGCTCTGCGTGATGGACAGAATGTGATTTGGTGTCTTTCAGAAGGAGTCTCGGTCCTGGTTTGGGGCTCTGATGACTCAACAAAGTGAAGTCTGGAAAGAGGGCAGGGAGACCTCCTGGTGTGCCCTAGGGGGAGGAGAAAGGAAAGGATGGCCTGACTTAGAGAGGAGAGAGAACAGCAGCTGCCCAGACACCCCAGGATCTGCCCAATCTTGAGCTACTCCTGTCACTGGGATTCCCTCTGTGCCCCAGACAAAGCAACTGGTACTCACCACAAAGGTAAGAAGACTGTATGTTGAATATTTTATATAAATCTATAGAGATACAGAAATATGAATAGATATTCTTCCAAAAATACCACAGACCTGAGACACGTGTCCCATTCCTTGGTCAAGGGAATGTTATAGAACAGTATATATGCAAAGACTTTCCAAGAGGTATTAGTAGCCATATATATTTTTTAAAAATCAATTTCTTCATTAGTATGAAAGATTCAGAAAGGCAAATTTATAAAATTTATAGAGACAAAATAGATAAAGTTTTCCTTTAAGGACCTCACCTTTCCATACCTCAGCTGTCTGGGCCTGGGGCTAGGAAGAGAGATAAAGGCATGAGGGGTCTTACTAGAGCAATAAAAATGCTCTACAACTCACCGAATGTGATGGTTGCACTACTTGGTAGAGTTACAAAAATCATTGAATTGTAGACTTAAATTTTATGTTATGTGAAATGTATGCCAATAAAATTATTTCTTTAAAAAGAAATACATTTTCAGATCTTCAACTTCCATGTGTGGTCTTTCCTAAATATGATTTGCCCGAGAAAGCACCTGTACTTGTTTATGTAAAATTCACTTTGCTAGCTCCCCTTTTAGTTGGCCTACTCAAAAAGGAAGAGAGTCATATTCTTTTCCTATCCGTATTTTTACTATGGTAAAAATGGAGTGTTGACATGAGTAAAGAAACCTTCAAGTTGCCAACAGTAAGACCATCCTAAATATTGTTACTGAGATGCCTCCTTTAATGACTCTTGCCTTATGGTTTGTTATCTTTCTCTTTTATACTTAATTTGATGAAGAGTGTAGCCTTGTATTAGAAATTAAATGTCTTAACCTGCTTTGGGATGTTCTGAATTCGGATATATGGTAGAATGGGGCAGTGGATGTGTTGACAATTTTCCTTTAAGGACCTCACCTTTCCATACCTCAGCTCTTATCAAAGAACACAGATGGGGAGAATTCCGCAAGAGACTAGCAATGATAGCATGGATATACAACATTCAGCGCTGCAAACTAGCTTTTCCAGGTATTTAAATGTATGCAATCCTTTTCAGCTCTTCTCAACAGTCACTTATAGGTTGTGTTATTAGCTGGGGGCATGTGGGGAGGGGAAATCACCTTTGAACAGATGAAGCTGAACCACCTAGTGACACTGGTTTAGTGACTGCCAAAGTTTTTTCAAGATATATTAGACAAAGCCATGAATCAAATTTCAAATGACTTCTTCAGATTCAATATGAGTTAACCAGAAATGTAGTTAGAGCTTATTTTATCCAGTCACATCATGAAATCCATAATCTGGCTCTATGATCACTAATCTCAGGTGGCCCCGGGACCAGGTTATTTCCTCCTCTGCCATCTGCTCATAGAGAACACCACCTTAAGACCATGTAACACATATGGCTTAGAAGTTGAGAGTATATAAGCTGAGAGAGAGGCATCCATGCAACAGGGGTAGGTGGCATGGGGATCTGGGCACCTGCTTATGTGATTTGTGTAACCTACTTTGGTCCTGCTTAGACCTGACCCCTATTGTATCATTTCCTTCAAATGGTGGGTTGCTGCTGTGTCTTCCTAACTTTAAGACAGAGAGCCCAGGTTATGATGAGTAGCTCTAGTCACACCATCCTTTGAAATTCCATGTTAGACTGGGCATGGTGGCTAACACCTGTAATCCCAGCACAAGGTGGGTGGATAACCTGAGGTCAGGAGCCTGGCCAATATGGTGAAACCCTGTCTCTACTAAAAATACAAAAATTAGCTGGGCTTGGTGGCACCAGCTTGAAATCCCAGCTACTCAGGAAGTTGAGGCAGGAGAATCGTTTGAACCCAGGAGGCAGAGGTTGCAGCGAGCCAAGATCACGCCACTGCACTCCAGCCTGAGTGACAGACTCCATCTGAAAAAAAAAAAAGAAAGAAGAAAGAAAGAAAGAAAAAGAAAGAAAGAAAGAAAGAAAGGAAGAAAGAAAGAAAGAAAGAAAGAAAGAAAGAAAGAAAGAAAGAAAGAAAGGAAGAAAGAAAGAAAGAAAGAAAGAAAAGAAAGAAATTCCATGGTCTGATACTCAGTCTCTACCAGGAATCAGGTGCTGCTTGCTACTTTTCAAATGTTTTATTGTTTCCTAATGCATTTAGTTCTGCCTTGCACTAGAACGCTAGAGTTTTATGCTAAGACTCCCTATTGGGGCTTACCAAAGATTTCTCACAGAGCTTTATTGGCGCAAATATCTGGGACTCTAGGAGATCCATTTGGCCCTGTGGCCCAAGTGGCAGGGCTGGTTACACATCTTAACCTGCTACAGAGCCTTCTCTTACTCTGGGCCCCACTCAAAACTGACAGCCTTCATAATCACCCAATAAATAGATTGCAGCAGAATTTCCAAGAATAGTATGCAATGTCCCCCAAACTTGAAGAGCACTACCAAATTTTCATTGCATTTCAACTCTGAATGAAAGTCTCAATATGCCTCAGACCACTGGAATCCTAAAAACCACTCATGTGATGGGTTTCTGGATCTCTGTAGAATTTACCTCTCACCCTCTGAGGCATATATGTATTACTTAGACATTCAGAGTTCCTTTGACTTCTGCTCATCATGTTCAATTAACATTATGTCATCAATATAATGCACTAACATGAAATTCACATTTTAACTACTCAGGTGCCCAAGCTGGAAAACTGGGCTTCATTTTTAGTTCCTTTTGCTCCCAGGGTGACCAATCTCTCACAAAGGGCTAATAATTTTAACTAATAAATATTTCCTAAATCTAACTTCTTTTCTGCATCTATACTACTTCTGACTAGTTCAGGGCCTGGCTGGATACCTTCCACTGGACCCTCCAGGTGCATACTCCACTCTGTTCCATGCTCTTGGAGGCTGAGCTATGTGGATGACATCTCACTTCCAGAAGGGTTTTGTTAATAGAGAACACTGATACTAGATCAGAGGAAAGGAGGGAAATGCGGTTGTGGTATTTATTCACGTAGTTCCCTTCTGCAGTATGTCTCTGGCTTACTACGACACTTAACCAAAGGTCACAGCCCCTGACAGACAGCCTTCTGTCTTTGTCTTTGTTGGGGTAACTCACTTCCTCCTTTTGCCCCTTCAGGCCTGGATGGTATTAAAACCTCCCTGTGCCTGGCTCCAGTGCTGTACTATCTCCTGTGGTTACCCTATACTTTGCCTCTGTAAATAGCCCCTTCATGAAACTCTCTTTAATTTACCCAATTTAAGTATGCCATCTATTTCCTGACAGTATCTGATGGGCACAAGACCTTAGTATCTCTTGCTGCAATAATCTCCTGGCTGCCACGTCAAATAAGTGCATGTGCATACACACACATGCTAAAGTTGTCTCTATATGGCATATCAATATCTGACCCCTTTGCATTTCTTATTAAATTTCAGGGACTCCCATTTGCCCTCTAGAGAAAGTCTAAGCTTTTTGTTTTGGCATACAATAACCACCACTATCCAGCCCTTGACCAATTCCATAGCCTCATCTCCAGCCACTCCCCACCTCATGCTTGCTGTTCCAGGGATAACAAACTCTTGGTAGTTTCTCTCACTCTGTGCTGTTTTTCTCCCCTTTACCCTTGCTCATGCTAACTTCCTTGCTTGGTATGCCCTTCTATATTTCCAAATTTCTTACTCTATTCATCCTTCAAGAATAAGCTCTGAAAATTAAAAAGAAAAAACAGGTCATGTATATTGTGGTCCCATTCATGCAAAATTGAACACACAGCTATTATATGAGAATGGATATGTGGAGAGGTGACTTAAAGAATGGCAAAATAATTATAATAGTTAACAGTGAAATATCAAATTTTCACTTTTTTGTGTTGGATAATTTTTGAGAAGGTAAGATAATGACTCCCATACAAATATAAAAAGAACAAGTGCCAACCTTTTAAAACTTGTTAATTAATGAGGGGAACCACAAAGCCATTACAACTGATTCAAAGGTAAATTCAAAGAACCACACATATATAGGCTATAGGGAAGAGTAAAATTTGCTTAATAGATGCAAAGCTGATTTCTTCCAATGTAGAGGGAAAATTGAATCTCCTCCAGATTAAATTTATATGCATCTCTGGATAGATGCAAATATTTATTAGTTACCTAAAACTCTGAGTTGTAAATAGCTCAAAGACAATGTATGATACAGAGACCCCACAGAATTAGGTCACCTAGAAGAGTAGCTAGACAACGCCTAGTTTTTTACTGAAGATATCCAGAGTCCATTTCAAAGTCAGGTCTGTTTTAAAGTCTTCTGCAACTTTTCCCTCAACTTTCTTATACATTTTTACAAATATTTTACAAATATTAAAAAAATTTTATAATGAACATATATCCTTTTTTAATTAAAAAAGCATGCCTCCAAACAAACAAACAAACAAATGCAATATTAGAAGCTCCTTTTCCTCGATTGACTTAGGTGTCACCTTTCCCAAATTATTTATCTAACCACTGCCACCCCAAGGTTAAGTTAGGTGCCATTCTTCTCCTATGCTCCCATAAAAGTATGTGAATCATATGTTCCTCCTACCACAATGTATTATAATCATATTTTTCTGCAGGCCCAGCTCAGGCTGTGAGTGCTTTGAGTACCCAAATCATGAGTGATCTTTGTATTCTGGCCGCCCAGCCCATAGCAGGTTCCTAATAGATGCTCACTGAATGAATGAAGAGACTAGTGCATGCATTGATTCTGTATCTTTTGCCAAAATTATATTGGGGATGGGAAGGGGAGAGAGAGAGAGAGAAACGCTTAGCATTTGCTTTTAAAAATAAATTGTTTGGAGTGAATTAACAAAATGTTGAGTAGGAAGAGAAGGAAACCCAACACTGTTTTGAATCCTTGGCTACAAGGGAGGTAGGGAACCATAATGAACGAGTAGGGATTGTAGGAGTCAAATTTCAGAGAAAAAAAGAATTGTGAATTTATCTTTAAAGTTTGCTTCAAAAGCATTTATCTGCTGTGATATTTGCCTAAGATTTACTAAGGTTGAAGTACTTAAATAAGGGAATTGGCTTTATGTAAATAAGTTCATAGCTACAGATTTGTGAAGATTTGAATAGAGACTCAGTATTCTAAATATCAGGAAAACACAAGTTCACAGTGTACACAATGCCTGATGCCACCCAAAGCCTGAACACTTAAAAATCACGAATGGGTACTTTACAATAAATGCTTTAAGACCAGAGCTGAACTAACACCACAGACTGCACAGGGGAAGGGTCTGACATGCAGTAACTAAGGAATTTGACCTGTAGGTCCAGTGAGGCCCCTAAGAAACCATTACATCACTGCAACCAAATCTTCATTCATTCATTCATTCATTCATTCATTCATTCTTTCATTCAACAAATACCTATGAAGCAATCACTAAGTGCCGGACACCCTGCTAGAAGTGACAAATGTAACACTGTCACTTAGAGTTAGAAAGGTGAATGTGAAAAGTAAGCACAGGAGGGAGGACATCAGGTCACATGGAGGAGACAATAAATCAGCTTTGGGGTGTCAGGAAGGACTCCTCTCATGTGCTGAAAATGAAGATAAGTCTAGAAGAAGAGGCTGAGGGATGCAAAGCAGCCAGGGTAGAGCACTGGGAGCAGGAAGTCAAATGTCTCTCGAAGCTTGAGGCTAGAGACTCATGGAGGACAAAATGATAAAACATATCACTCTTAAGAAGCTGTGGAACTTTAGGAACTTGAGAGTTTACAAAGCCCTCTCACGTCTTAATTTATTTGGGCCTCTCACAACAAACCTGTGAAGTAGATGTTCATTATCCTAGGGGTTCTCAATGAATAAATATTTATTGAATATGTTGACCTAAGAGGATGAAGCTGAGGCAAAATTAATACAAGTAGAGAGTTTATTTGGGCCAAACTTGAGGATTGCAACCCAGGAGCATAGATTCAAGTTGCCCTGAATGTACACTCCAATTAGCAGGAGTTACAAGTGAATTTTTAAAGGCAAAAACGGGGACAGGGAATGGACTGTTACAAAATTGTTTGTCAGAAATTCTCATTGGTTTACACAAAGAACATTGATTAGTGATTGGCTATACATTTTTAAACTACAGAGTATGTGTTATAGTGTCTGGTGTGGCATTATTAGGTTAAATTTCCAGCTACTTGTGGCAATAGCAAGCAGTGTCAAGAGATGAATACTTAGGTCAAAGAGGGGAGTAGGGTGTGGGATTGTGGCCTCATTTTAATGTCTCTCTGGGCCTAATAATTAAAAGGATTTGTATTCCTCAGATACAAATTTCTTTTCTCAAGCCTATGTGTGCATATGTCAGAATTTGATATCAGATAACAGAAGCCACTCAAGCTAATTTAAAGAGAAGAGATTTCATATACAAAATTCTGTGTTCATAAAATCACTGGAAAGGCTCACTGGAGCAGGCTCCAGGCTGATCTTCCAGGAGCGATTCTTAGACCCACCCAGTTCTAGCCCAAAAAGGGAGATGATATTTCATCAGAAACCACCATGTTTAGGCCCCTGACCCTGGGTTGGGGGTCCTCACCAGCAGTGGAGCCAACTATAAACTTAAATTAGCCAACAAAGTTGCCATGATCACAGGATCTACAAACAGTTGAGAACAACTCTTTGGGAATTTGGGAACTGTGGGTGTCTTTGGGTTTTGTTGACTTCATTTCTTAGGCTCATCCCCACAAAGCAAAGTTTACTAGGCTTAAGTGCTAGTAGTTTTTTGGGAAGGTGATCTTAATGAGCAACATCGAGGAACAGGAAAGGAAACCAGGAAAGGAGACAAAACCAGTGCAGGATGTGTTATGGAGTCAGCCCACTATAGGTCACTGGGTGAGAGGTTTCAAAGGTCTTCTAGGAAGCAGGAAATGCATCTCAGAGGCATCTCTCAGGGGAAGAGGAGAGAATTCCTCCATCAGTCAAGAGTTGCCCTATGTGGGTTAATGCCTCACACTTTGAAGTTGCATGCCTGTGAGCACTCAGTGGTTTCACATGCCTGAGGCAGGGAGCTCTCTGGTTGCAGCTACAAAGCAAACTAAAGCCTTGAGAAACTAAACTGAGAATGAGTTTTCATAGTAGGAATTTTCGTGGGAGGGGAGGCCAAGAAGATCTGATGTGGACATAGGAGGTTCAATGCATCTATGGACCCTTTATCTCTTTATCTCTTCTAGTCCTCTGACCATCCATAGTGCAGCATGAGGTTATCTGCTCTGAGTTAGTGGAGAGAATTCATTTGGTGCCTCAGGGCTAGAAATGCAGCAAGAAAAGTCTCAGTCCTAGTCTAAATTGTCACCTCCTTCTCATCTCTGCCCCAGGATCGGCTTCGCCATTGCCCAGCGTCTGGCCCACTATAGGGCCCACGTGGTCATCAGCAGCAGGAAGCAGCAGAAGGTGGCCACGCCCTAGGAGGAGGGCCACGCCCTAGGAGGAGGGGCTGAGCATGTGCCAGATACCCTGTGCTACATGGGGAAGGCTGAGGACCGGGAGTGGCTGGTGGTCATGGTGAGGGGCATAGAAGGAGGTGCAGACAGGCTCAGGGATTCTGATACTATGCCCCACATTAGGGCAGAGGGATAAAGCCACCATCACAGGAATCAGGTCAACTATGTGTCACTTGAGCCTTATCCACAAGGCCCAATCTCCAGTTAACCGACCTGGGCACAGAAAGGACCAGCTTATGCAGGGCATCCTTTCTCCACCCATGTTTGTTCTCTCCCTCAGGGAGAGAGGGAGTGCATGTGGCCTGGGACTCAGGGAGATGTTGGGGTGGGGACCATGCTGGTGGGAAAGGAGAAGCTGGTTTCTCCACCAGCTCCGTGGAGCCAGCCAGGCCCTCCTGGAAGATTCCTGAGGAGGGGTCTGAGGGGACAGAGACGTTGTACAGAAGGAAGCCCTGGTCTTATAGTCAGAGGTAGAGTATTCAGGGAATTGGAGAGGGGACAGTGAAATTTCAGGACACAGTGCAGGTGAGAGGTGTGTTTGGGAACGGGTAGCCAACAGTGCCTAGGACTAGAAGGAGGACGTGAAAGGGTACTTGGGTGATGCTCCACTGCTTTTTATCCAGAAACTCAGTACCTGGCTCCTAAAGGAAAAGAGAGAATCTCCATCCTCACATCATATTGTTCTTCTGTGCTTTGAACTTGACCTAGGTACAGCCTCTGGGACATTAAACAGGAGTCACCTCTCACTGCTGAAGACACCCTCTTCTTCCGTAACCTTATTCCTTTATGTACCTTTCTTACTCTCAGGCCCTGGAACACTGTGGGGGTGTGGACTTCCTGGTGTGTGTGGCAGGGGTCAGTCACTTGGTGGGAAGTGCCTTGGGGATCAGTGAGCAGGTCTGGGACAAGGTGAGGTCTGGGGAAGCCAGTAGGGGGCAGGAAAGCCAGACTTCATCCTCACCTTCCTGCCATGTAACGCTCTCTCCATTGAGGCTCACATATCCAGAGCTGATCCTCAGCTCCCACCATCCACCTTCCCATGACAGATTCATTGGTGCAGAGTGAGGCCTGGGGCTTGAACTCTCTGAGCCTCAATTTCCCCATCTGTGAGATGGATGTAGGAGTGTTTAAGTGGCAGTTTTGGTCCCCACTGTTCAGGAGCTACCATTCTGCAGGGAATGTCCAACCAAAAACCAAATAGTCACAAAAAATATGGGGCACAGAGAAGAGAATGACAGCCTAATCCCTAACATGGGTACCTTCTGGCTATCACCCCAAAACCTAGCCTTCCCCAGACTCAGCTGTTGATGCCTCCTCTGCTCCAGATGAAACGGGTGTGCTTGGAAACATAGGGAGACAACCCATATACTCTGGGGTCTTCTGCTGGAAGAGCCTTCAGCCTAACCCATTTACTCCTGCATCTTCAGGATGCCCCATTTCCATGAATGCACAGGAAAGCCAACACTCCACCCACATCATGGGCGTCAGAGGTCATCATGCCCACATTCTAACCTGGTACATTTCCCAATACGGTGAGACTGCTGGACTGACTGTATCCTCACTCCCCCACCTCCTGTTTTCTCTGATTTCAGATCCTAAACATCACTGTGAAAGCCCCAGCCTGCTGCTGAGCCAGCTGCTGCCCACATGGAGAAGATGGGGTAAGGGTGGGGAAGGGGAATAAGGAGGTAGCTGCTTGATATCAAAGAGGGAGCAGGGGAACTAGAGTGAGAGGGGGCAGATTTCAGTTAGACATTCCTACTGGGAAACAGGCTTAGCTGAGCCAGTCATACAAGAATGGTGAGTGTGTGGCTTTCATACTTCTGGGTCAGCCCAAAAAAACAAGAGTTCTATCCATTAGTGTTGTTCCCTCACATCTGGAGTGCCCAGGGGGTCTGGCAAGGTCTTGACTGGAATAAGGAGGAAGGATCCACAGATAGAAGGTCCCAGAGTCCTGACAATGGTCTTGGAATCAGAGACCTTTGGGCTATAGGAGCTCTGGCCACAAGAGTTCAGGCTGATGACTCTGAGAAACCCCATAGCAGGCCTATAACTAGAGCAGTTGTTTCCCAGGTCCACTCAACTCTTATCCCTCCTGCTTCCTCTGACACCTGTCCTACCCAACCTTTTCCCAGCCCCTGCCAGACAGTTCCCAAATTAGGAAGCCTATTTCCTTGCTGTCCTCACAGCCCGTGATAGATGCATCACCTGTGGGATGGGCCTAGGGCTGTCTCTTGCTGTCAAATCCCCACTGGTCTCAGCGACTCGGGATGTTCCCAGATGTTCCCCCATGCCATTTGTCCTAGGGTTGGAACAATCTGCCTGTGCTCCTGGGAGATCCTTGTTCATTCTTGAATTTCGGCCCAATCTTTAGAAGGTTTCATTTTCTGACCAGCTCAGGAACACAGCTTCTCCTGAAGGTGCTCTAGCCATCCCTGTCCAACTCCTCCAACTTAGGCCTGTCTCATTCCTGTTCTAAAACAGATCCCTCTGGCCATGCCCCAGCCTCCTAAACATCTCCCTCCTACTTAGCCATGCCTCCTCTGAAGGTTAGGACCACCCAGTTATCTCCACCAGCATTGTCCTCATTCTCTTCTTTAAAATGGTCAGCGGAAGTAAAGTGAATTTTTATCAGTCGCAGGTAAAGTGCTTTGCAGATAGATGTAGTTTTAAGACTCTTTTCCCAACTGTTTTTCTTCCCTTCAGTTCCCATATTGACATTCTGGAGCAGTCACTGAATTCAGCAAGCATGTACTGAGCAGCTAGTATAGACTGGGCTGCTTCTCTGGACTTGTGTGATCATCTGTGAAACACAGCCAGGACTTCTAATTAATGATGACTTCTGAGGCCCCTTCCAGCTCTAACACAGGCATGGCGTGATATTAGATTGAATCTCAGTGGTCCCGAGTCACTGAGAACAGTGGTGAATTGACAGGAGGAGCCAGCCCTAGGCCCATCCCACAGGTAATACATCTACCATGGGCTGTGGGGAGAGCAAGGAAGCAGACTTCCTAATTTGGGAAATGACTGGCAGGGGCTGGGAAAAGGTCGAGGAGGACAGGGCCAGTGTAAGAGGCAGTGGGAGGGACAAAAAATATGATTTTTGTTGATAGAAAATGGCCAAGTACAGTAATTTATGTGGTTAAACACAGTACCATCATTTTCAAATTGTTTTTAATGGCAGAAACCTTTTGTCAAACAATAACCTCCATAGGAGTCCAATGCGTAAAACAGACAAAAGCAGAAATGCCCAGATTAAAATTGGATTAGGGGCCTGATGCTCAACCATTTGGTCCCTGTTCCTGGTACTGGGCACCTCTTGCAGAATCTGGCTTCACAAAACTGGTTGCAAACTACAAATGTAAAGAAGACAGTGTGGGCTTTGGAGTCAGAGACACCTACCTTTAGATCCCTGCTCTGTCACTAGCTACATATGCTTGGTAATTAAACTCTCTGGGCCTTTGTTTCCTTACCTATTAAATGGGATAATGATGCTTGGCACACCTCTTGTGAACATTAAATGGCATGATAAAATATCTTGATTATGCACGTAGTAAAGACTGTCTATGTATATTTACTAGAGTAAATAATAAACATTGGCTGGGTGTGGTGGCTCACACCTGTAATCCCAACACTTTGGGAGGCTGAGGCAGAAAAGTCGCTTGAACCCAGGAGTTCAAGGGTGCAGTGAGCTATGATCACACTACTCTACTTCCAGCTGGGTGATCAAGTGAGACCCTGTCTCAAAAAAAATTATTTGAAAATGAATATTATCATTTTCACAGCTACAAGAATGTCACATACTAAAGTTCTTTACAAGTGAAAGAACTTTACATCACAATTAAAAGAACTAGAGAACCAGGAGAAAACCAACCCCAAAGCTAGCAGAAGACAAGAAATAACCAAAATCAGAACTGAACTGAAGGAGATTGAGACACGAAAAAACCATTCAAAAGATCAATGAATCCAGGAGTTGACTTCTTGAAAAAAATTAATAAAATAGACTGCTAACTAGACTAATGAAGAAAAAATCCAAATAAACACAATTAGAAATGACAAAAGGGGTCATTGATCCCATGGAATACAAATAGCTACCAAAGAATATTATGAACACCTCTATGCACATAAACTAGCAAATCTAGAAGAAAAGGATACATTTCTGGACACATCCACCCTTCCAAGACTGAGCCAGGAAGAAATTGAATCCCTGAACAGACCAATAATGAGCTCCGAAATAAAATCAGTAATAAATAGCCTACCAAGAAAAACTAGGAATGACAGATTCACAGCTGAATTCTCCCAGCTGTACAAAGAAGAGCTGGTACCACTCCTACTGAAACTATTCCAAAAATTTCAGAAAGAGGAACTCTTCCCCAATTCTTTCTATGAGGCCAGCATCATCCTAATACCAAACCCTGTCAGAAACACGGCAAAAAAAGGAAATGTTAGGCCAATATCCTTGATGAACGTTGATGCAAAAATCCTCGACAAAATACTTGCAAACTGAATCCAGCAGCACATCAAAAAGCTTATGCACCACGATCAAGTAGGCTTTATCCCTGGGATGCAAAGTTGGCACAACATACACAAATCGAGAAATGTGATTCATCACATGAACAGAATTAAGGACAAAACTACATGATTATCTTAGTAGATTCAGAAAAGGCTTTTGATGAAATTCAACACCCTTCCTGTTAAAAATTCTCAATAAACTAGGTATTGAAGGAACATACCTCAAAATAATAAGAGCCATCTATGACAAACCCACAGCCAACATCATACTGAATGGGCAAAACTTGGAAGCATTACCCTTGAAAACTCGCACAGGACAAGGATGCCCTGTGTCATCATTCCTATTCAACATAGTATTGGAAGTCCTAGCCAGAGTAATCAGGCAAGAGAAAGATATAAAGGCAGCCAAATAGGAAGAGAAGAAGTCAAATTATCCCTGTTTGCAGGTGACATGATCCTATATTGAGAAAACCCACAGTCACGACACAAAAGCTCCTTAAGCTGATAAATAACTTCAACAAAGTTTCAAGATACAAAATTAATGTACAAAAATCACTGGCATTCCTATACACGAACAAGAGCCAAGCCAAGAGCCAAATGAAGAATGCAATTCCATTCACAACTGCCACAAAATATACCTAGGAATACAGCTAAACAGAGAGGTGAAAGATCACTACAATAAGAACTACAAAACATTGCTCAAAAAAATCAGAGATGACAGAAACAAATGGAAAAACATTCCACACTCATGGATAAGAAGAATCTATATTGTTAAAATGGCAAAATTGCCTAAAGAAATGTATACATTCAAGGCTATTCCTATTAAACTACAAATGACATTCTTCACAGAACTAGAAAAAGAACTATTTTAAAATTTATATGGAGCTAAAAAAGAGCTTAAATAGCCAAAGCAATCCTAAGCAAAAATAATAAAGCTGGAGGCGGTTCCAAGATGGCCAAATAGGAACACCTCCAGTCTACAGCTCCTAGTGTGAGTGACATAGAAGACGGGGGATTTCTGCATTTCCAACTGAGGTATGGGGTTTGTCTCACTGGGGCATGTCTGACAGTGGGTGCAGGACAGTGGGAGCAGCTCACTCAGTGAGACCAAAGCAGGGAGAGGCATCTCCTCACCCAGGAAGTGCAAGGAATCAGGGAATTCCCTTTCCTAGCCAAGGGAAGCCATGACAGATAGCACCTGGAAAATTGGGTCACTCCCACCCAAATACTGCACTTTTCCACAGGTCTTAGCAAACGGCACACCAAGAGATTATGTCCCGCACTGGGCTTGGAGGGTCCCACACCCATGGGGCCTCCCTCATTGCTAGCGCAGCAGTCTGAGATCTACTAGAATAACCAATGTAGAGAAGTCCTTAAATGACCCGATGGAGCTGAAAACCATGGCATGAGAACTATGTGACGAATGCACAAGCTTCAGTGACTGATTCGATCAACTGGAAGAAAGGGTATCAGTGATTGAAGATCAAATGAATGAAATGAAGCAAGAAGAGAAGCTCAGAGATAAAAGAGTAAAAAGAAATGAACAAAGCTGCCAAGAAATATGGGACTATGTGAAAAGACCAAATATACATCTGATTGGTGTACCTGAAAGTGACAGGGTGAATGGAAGCAAGTTGGAAAACACTCTGCAGGATATTATCCAGGAGAACTTCCCCAACCTAGCAAGGCAGGCCAACATTCAAATTCAGGAAATACAGAGAATGCCACAAAGATACTCCTCAAGAAGAGCAACTCCAAGACACATAATTGTCAGATTCATCAAAGTTGAAATGAAGGAAAAAATGTTAAGGACAGCCAGAGAGAAAGGTCGGATTACCCACAAAGGGAAGCCCATCAGACTAATAGCGGATTTCTTGGCAGAAACTTTACAAGCCAGAAGAGAGTGGGGGCCAATGTTCAACATTCTTAAATAAAAGAATTTCCAACCCAGAATTTCAAATCCAGCCAAACTAAGCTTCAGAAGTGAAGGAGAAATAAAATCCTTTACAGACAAGCAAATACTGAGAGATTTTGTCACCCCTAAGCCTGCCTTACAAGAGCTCCTGAAGGAAGCACTAAACATGGAAAGGAACAACCAGTACCAGGCGCTGCAAAAACATGCCAAAAATAAAGACCATCGATGCTAGGAAGAAACTGCATCAACTAATGAGCAAAATAACCAGCTAACATCATAAGGACAGGATCAAGTTCACACATAACAATATTAACCTTAAATGTAAATGGGCTAAATTCTCCAATTAAAAGACACAGACTGGCAAATAGGATAAAGAGTCAAGATCCATCAGTGTGCTGTATTCAGGAGACCCATCTCACATGCAGAGACACACATAGGCTCAAAATAAAGGGATGGAGGAAGATCTACCAGGCAAATGGAAAATAATAAAAGGCAGGGGTTGCAATCCTAGTCTCTAATAAAACAGATTTTAAACTACCAAAGATGAAAAGGGAAAAAGAAGGTCATTACGTAATGGTAAGGGATCAATTCAACAAGAAGAGCTAACTATCCTAAATATATATGCACCCAATACAGGAGCACCCAGATTCATAAAGCAAGTCCTTGGAGACTTACAAAGAAACTTAGACTCCCACACAATAATAATGGGAGACTTTAACACCCCATTGTCAACATTAGACAGATCAATGAGACAGAGAGTTAACAAGGATATCCAGGAATTGAACTTAGCTCTGCACCAAGTGAACCTAATAGACATCTAGAGAACTCTCCACCCAAATCAACAGAATATACATTCTTCTCAGCACCACATCTCACTTATTCCAAAATGGACCACATATTTGGAAGTAAAGTACTCCTCAGCAAATATAAAGGAACAGAAATTATAACACACTATCTCTCAGACCACAGTGCAAACAAACTAGAACTCAGGATTAAGAAACTCATTCAAAACCACTCAACTACGTGGAAACTGAAAAACCTGCCCCTGAATGACTACTGGGTACATAAGAAAATGAAGACAGAAATAAAGATGTTCTTTGAAACCAATGAGAACAGAGACACAACATACCAGAATCTCTGGGACACATTTAAAGCAGTGTGTAGAGGGAAATTTATAGCACTAAATGCCCACAAGAAAAAGCAGGAAAGATCTAAAATTGACACCCTGACATCACAATTAAAAGAACTAGAGAAGCAAGAGCAAACACATTCAAAAGCTAGCAAAAGGCAAGAAATAACTAAGATCAGAGCAGAACTGAAGGAGATAGAGACACAAAAAATCCCTTCAAAAAAATCAATGAATCCAGGAGCTGGCTTTTTGCAAAGATCAACAAAATTGATAGACCGCTAACAAGACTAATAAAGAAGAAAAGAGAGAAGAATCAAATAGATCCAATAAAAAATGATAAAGGAGATATCAGCACCAACCACACAGAAATACAAACTACCATCAGAGAATACTATAAGCACCTCTATGCAAATAAACTAGAAAATCTAGAAGAAATTGATAAATTCCTGGACACATACACCCTCCCAAGACTACACTAGGAAGAAGTCGAATCCCTGAATAGACCAATAACAGGCTCTGAAATTGAGGCAATAATTAATAACCTGCCAACCAAAAAAAGTCCAGGACCAGACGAATTCACAGCCAAATTCTACCAGAGGTACAAGGAGGAGCTGGTACCATTCCTTCTGAAACTATTCCAATCAATAGAAAAAGAGGGAATCCTCCCTAACTCATTTTATGAGGCCAACATCATCCTGATACCAAAGCCTGGCAGAGACACAACAAAAAAAGAGAATTTTAGACCAATATCCCTGATGAACATCGATGCAAAGTCCTCAATAAAATACTGGCAAACTGAATCCAGCAGCACATCAAAAAGCTTATCCACCATGATCAAGTGGGCTTCATCCCTGGGATGCAAGGCTGGTTCAACATATACAAATCAATAAATGTAATCCATCATATAAACAGAACCAAAGACAAAAACCACATGACTATCTTAATAGATGCAGAAAAGGCCTTTGACAAAATTCAACAGCCCTTCATGCTAAAAACTCTCAATAAATTAGGCATTGATGGGACGTATCTCAAAATAATAAGAGCTATTTATGACAAACCCACAGCCAATGTCATACTGAATGGGCAAAAACTGGAAGCATTCCCTTTGAAAACTGGCACAAGACAGGGATGCCCTCTCTCACCACTCTTATTCAACATAATGTTGGAAGTTCTGGTCAGGGCAATCAGGCAGGAGAAAGAAACAAAGGATATTCAATTAGGAAAAGAGGAAGTCAAATTGTCCCTGTTTGCAGATGACATGATTGCATATTTAGAAAACCCCATCGTCTCGGCCCAAAATCTCCTTAAGCTGATAAGCAACTTCAGCAAAGTCTCAGGATACAAAATCAATGTGCAAAAATCACAAACATTCTTATACACCAATAACAGACAAACAGCAAGCCAAATCATGAGTGAACTCCCATTCACAATTGCTTCAAAGAGAATAAAATACCTAGGAATCCAACTTACAAGGGATGTGAAGGACCTCTTCAAGGAGGACTACAAACCACTGCTCAACGAAATAAAAGAGGACACAAACAAATGGAAGAACATTCCATGCTCATGGATAGGAAGAATCAATATCGTGAACATGGCCATACTGCCCAAGGTAATTTATAGATTCAATGCATCCACATCAAGCTACCAATGACTTTCTTTACAGAATTGAAAAAAAAACTTTAAAGTTCATATGGAACCAAAAAAGTGCCTGCATTGCCAAGACAACCCTAAGCCAAAAGAACAAAGCTGGAGGCATCAGGCTAACTGACTTCAAACTATACTACAAGTCTTCAGTAACCAAAACAGCATGGTACTGGTACCAAAACAGAGATATAGACCAATGGAACAGAACAGAGCCCTCAGAAATAATGCCACACATCTACAACCATCTGATCTTTGAGAAACCTGACAAAAACAAGAAATGGGGAAAGGATTCCCTATTTAATAAATGGTGCTGGGAAAACTGGTTAGCCATATCTAGAAAGTTGAAACTGGATCCCTTCCTTACATCTTATACAAAAATTAATTCCAGATGGATTAAAGATTTAAATGTTAGACCTAAAACCATAAAAACCCTAGAAGAAAACCTAGGCAATATCATCCAGGACATAGGCATGGTCAAGGATGTCATGTCTAAAACACCAAAAGCAATGGTAACAAAAGCCAAAATTGACAAATGGGATCTAATTAAACTAAAGCACTTCTGCACAGCAAAAGAGTGAAGAGGCAACCTTCAGAGTGGGAGAAAATTTCTGCAATCTATCATCTGATAAAGGGCTAATATCCAGAGTCTACAAAGAACACAAACAAATTTACAAGAAATAAAACAAGCAACCCCATCAAATGTAGGCAAAGGATATGAACAGACACTTCTCAAAAGAAGACATTTATGCAGCCAACAGGCACATGAAAAAATGCTTATCATCACTTACCATCAGAGAAATGCAAATCAAAACCACAATGAGATACCATCTCACACCAGTTTGAATGGTGACCATTAAAAGGTCAGAAAACAACAGGTGCCGGAGAAGATGTGGAGAAATAGGAACATTTTACACTGCTGGTGGGACTGTAAACTAGTTCAACCATTGTGGAAGACAGTGTGGCGATTCCTCAAGGATCTAGAACTAGAAATACCATATGACCCAGCCATCCCATTACTGGGGATATACCCAAATGATTATAAATCATGCTGCTATAGAGACACATGTACACGTATGTTTATTGCGGTGCTATTCACAATAGCAAATACTTGGAACCAACCCAAATGTCCATCAATAATAGACTGGATTAAGAAAATGTGGCACATATACACCATGGAATACTATGCAGCCATAAAAAAGGATGCGTTCATGCCCTTTGTAGGGACATGGATGCAGCTGTAAACCATCATTCTCAGCAAACTATCGCAAGGACAGAAAACCAAACACCACATGTTCTCACTCATAGGTGGAAATCAAACAATGAGAACACTTGGACACAGGAATGGGAACATCACACACCAGGGCCTGTCGTGGGGTGGCAGAGGGCAGGGGAGGGATAGCATTAGGATATGTACGTAATGTAAATGATGAGTTAATGGGTGCAGCACATCAGTATGGCACATGTATACATTTGTAGCAAACCTGTACATTGTGTACATGTGCCCTAGAATTTAAAATATAATAAAAAAAGAAAAAAGAAAAAAAATTAGGATAACTAGAAAAAAGATAACAAAGCTGGAGGCATCACGCTATCTGACTTCAAACTATACTACAGGGCTACAGCTACCAAAACAGCATGATAGTGGTACAAAAACAGACACATAGAATAATGGCACAAAATAGAGAGCCCAGAAACAAGGCTAGACATCTACAACCATCTGATCTTTGACCAAGCCAACAAAAACAAAAAAATGGGGAAAGGACTCCCTATCCATAAACAGTGCTGAGATAACTGGCTAGGCATATGCAGAATATTGAAACTGGATGCCTTCCTTATACCATATACAAAAATTAAATCAAGATAGATTAAAGACTTAAGTGTAAAACCCAAAACTATAAAAACACTGGAAGACAACCTAGGCAATATCATTCTGGACATAGGAATGGGCAAAGATTTCATGAAGAAGCCAAAGCAATTGCAACAAAAGCAAAATTGACAAATGGGATCTAATTAAACTTAAGAACTTCTGTATAGCATAAGAAACTATCAACAGAGTTAGCAGACGACCTACAGAATGGGAGAAAATTTTTGCAAGATACGCGTCTGACGTAGGTCTAATAGCCAGCATCTACAAGGAACTAACACATATTTACAAGAACAAAACAAACAACCTCATTAAAAATTGGGCAAAGGACATGAACAGATGCTTTTCAAAGAAGACATAGATGCAACCAACAAGCATATGAGAAGAAGTTCAATATCACTGATCATTAGAGAAATGCAAATCAAAACCACAGTGAGATACCATCTCACACCAGTCAGAATGGCTATCATTAAAAAGTCAAAAAAGTAACAGATGCTGGTGAGATTGCAGAGAAAAAGGAGTGTAAATTAGTTCAACCATTGTGGAAACAGTGTGGTGATTCCTCAAAGACCTAAAAACAGAACTACCATTCCATCCAGCAATCCCATTACTGGATATCTAACCAAAGGAATATAAATCATTGTATTACAAAGGCACATGCACGCGTATGTCCATTGCAGCACTATTCACAATAGTAAATACATTGAGTCAACCTAAATGTCCATTAATGGCAGATTAGATAAAGAAAATGTGATAAATATACACCATAGAATACTATGCAGCCATGAAAAAGAATTAGATCATGCCCTCTGCAGGAACATGGTGGAGTTGGAGGCCATTATCCTTAGCAAACTAACACAGGAACAGAAAAGCAAATACTGTATGTTCTCACTTATAAGTGGGAGCTAAATGAAGAGAACACATGAATACATAATGGGGAATAACAGAGACTGGGGCCTGTCGGAGGGTTGAAGGTGGGAGAAGGGAGAGGATCAGGAAAAATAACTAGTGGGTACTAGGTTTAACTCCTGGGTGATAAAATAATCTGTACAACAAATCCCCATGAAACAAGTTTACCTATGTAACAAACCTGTACATGTACCCCTGAACTTAAAATAAGAGTTAAAAAAAGTGAAGAAAATAAATATTAACTACAGTATAAATTATCACATATGTAGTATAAATAACATTTAATAATAATTTAATTGGTTTCAATACTTACAATAAGTGTTATTAATATTATTATTACTACTACTATTATTAGTTGTGAGATCTGAGCAAGTAAAAGATTGCTTTCTCCAACCTTGTGGATAAGGCAGGAGTTTATGAAGGAAGCTCCACTTAAGTTGTTTCTATTTATTCTTATCTACTTGCCAAAATCCTATTATTCCTAACCCAATTTAAATGGAGATACCCATATGCTAAAAGAATATAACTATCGACCTAGAATTCCATATCTATCAAGTATATCTTTCAAAAATTAGGGCAAATTTATAACATTTTCAGAGAAATGAAAACAAAGTTTACTGCCAGAAGATCTTCACTAAAGGAAATTTTAAATGGTACTTTAGGCAGAAGGAAAGAAATGATCTCATATGGAAAATCTAAGATGAAAGTAAGAATGAAAAACACAGTACGTAGTAACATGAACAAATTTAACTACTTCTTGTAAAAAGAAATTGTTTCGTGGAGTTAAAAACATTAACTCCACAAAATAGTTAAATATGCAAAAATAATATTTAAATCAGGAGATAAAAATGGAGTTAAGGTGTTAGAAGATTTTTATATTGTTAGAGAGAGGGTAAGGATATTAATCTTAAACTTTGATAAGCAAAACAGGCCTGCTTATAGGGCAAAGCTACAAGAATGGCAATGGAGTATACAGTATATTTTCAAATTAATAGAGAGGGAAGTGGAAATTGAAAAAATAGTCTAAAAAAAGCAAGAAGGGACAGAAAACAAAACAAAGAACTGGGGGAATTTTTTAAAAACACAAAATTGGATGCTAGACATTAATCCTAGTATATCAGTGATGACAGTTAAAATATAAAGACTGTCAAACTAGATTTTTTATTCAAATTAAGCATTTCAAATCTGTTTAGACAGAAATGACACATTTTATCAAATTTTTCATTTCTGTTGAATGAGTTTATAGAAATGTATTTATAGAAACAGTTCTAGGAAAGGCTAGCAATCAAGAAATTGAAGTAGGACAGATAAACCTCAGCACATTTATAAAATGTGCTCAGCTCAACTAGCTACTCAGGAGGCTGAGGCAGGAAGATCACCTGAACTGGGAGGTGGGGGTTGCAGTGAGCCAAGATTAAAATGCACATTTTAATCCTTCTTTACAGAATTAAAGTGTATCTTTCTTGATGGTAACCTAAGTATTATATTGTCAATGCTAAGCAAAAGTCAAAGTTGAAGTGTTCAGGAGAAAAAACACTCAGAAAGAAAAAATAAAAAAATATAGAGCAGAAATCAATGGAAAATAAAACAAAGTACAATATAGGGATCAAGAAAACAAAAAACCTCCTATTTTTTAAAGAAAATGAATGTTTTTAGCAAATTTCCGTTGGGATTGATCAAGGAAAAAAGGAAAGACATAAATAGCCAATATCAGGAATAGGATCAAAAGACAGATCTTGAGGACAATAAAAAGGCATGAAAAGAATGATAATGCCAAAAAGAAATGTTTATGTCAAATTTATGTTTATGCTGAAGTTATAATAGAAAAAAATTTTAAACTTATATATCTTACCAAAGCTGACTCAAGAAGAGATAGAAAACTCGACCAGTCCTATAACCATTAAATAAATGTAATGTGTAGTCAAAGTTTTTCC
This sequence comes from Papio anubis, assembly GCF_008728515.1. Lineage (NCBI taxonomy): Eukaryota > Metazoa > Chordata > Mammalia > Primates > Cercopithecidae > Papio > Papio anubis. The sequence goes on from NC_044982.1 coordinate 82,563,149, forward strand.
TGCAAAAACAAAATCCATGGACCGGGCACAGTGGCTCACACCTGTAATCCCAGCACTTTGGGAGGCCAAGGCAGGTGGATCGCTTGAGTTCAGGAGTTGGAGACCAGCCTCGGCAATGTAGTGAAACCCTATCTCTACCAAAAATACAAAAAATTAGCCAGATGTGGTGGCATGTTCCTGGGGTCCTAGCTACTCAGGAGGCTGAGGCAGGAGGATCACTTGAACTGGGAGGTGGGGGTTGCAGTGAGCCAAGATTGCCACTGTGCTCCACCTCCACCAGACCCAAGGTATTCTTTTTCACTCACATAGTCCTCCACCCCTCTTCCATACAGCCTCCGTTCTCAGCCACACACAAGATAATAACTGTCTTCCACTCACATACCACCCTATCTTAATCTTTCCAGGCAAGATTCAGTGGTCCTGGTCTCCTCAGTTTCAGCCTGTACTCTACTTGCTGTAAGTATGACCATCTCGTGTCTCCAGGTTAGATAAGCAGAAACTCTCATTTCATCTGGAAAATTGGATGTATGGAAATATCCAGGGTTTGACAATTGCTCCCTCAAGACTACTCCAATGCAAAAGTGATTATTGTGTGTCTCACGCCTTGCCTTTTACATAATGCCCATAGTAGAAGCCTCTTGCCATCTCTTTTGGGCATTGTCTCCCATACTTGATGATCTGGAGGTGTTATTGGGATGAATTCCTTGGGCAGAACCAAGGAAATTCAAGTGACTCTCCCTTATTCCCAGTTCTAATCTATTAATCTATTTCCCTTTCTTTCCACAGAGGCTGGGGGCCTATAATGTCAGTGAAACAGCCCTGTTGGGCCTCAGCAAGACCCTTGCAGGGAGCTGGCACACCAAAGAACATTCGGGCAAACTGTCTGATACCAGGAATCATTGACATATACTTCAGCACCATGGTGAGGACCACCATGTTTCTACCCCCTGAGCAGTAGTGTGCCTTCCCCTTCCAGGCCATGCCCCACAGAGAGCTGGACTCTCTGGCCTGGACCTATGGACTTTTGCTCTGATATTCACAGCCTTTTGGAATCAGCAGCAGAATCAGAATCAGTTTTTTGTGAGAGGCCACCCCAACAGTTCTTTCACAAGGACTCAGGCCTGCAAGATGCACAGCCTATGTGACATGACTCCATCTGTATGAGTGGCACTGGCTTTTTTACCTTTCCTGTAGCTCCTTGAGGACCTGGTCTTGGGGGATCACATGTAAAGTCTCTTGAGAGCACAGAGGTAAGTTGTGGAGAGGCCGTGTCCCCTGTGGAGCTGGATTAACATGACCTCAGAACCTTCATGATGAGGGAAAGATCACACGGTATCCCTCACAGGCTTACTCATTCCCGTTTCTGGGGTCTGATGGTCCTCTCGGGCCTGGAATGACCTCTGCAGGTCCCTGCAAAGCCCACATCTCTTCACTTACAGCCCTTCGCTCATCCCCATAGGGGTCTTGACTTCACAGCATCCCATGGGAACCCAGGGCTCATGGGGAAGGTGTAATTAGTCTCAGCCCCACCTCCTTTTTCCATGCAGAGTGGGGCGGCCTGGGGACTGTGTGGGCTCGTGTCCTTCCTGTGCTATCCGGACACCAGCCACATCACTGGAGACAACATCATGGTGGCCAGCATTTCCCCTCACCTCTGAGGGTCAGGAGCTCTGAGCTTGGGCTTGTGTCTGGTGCAGGAGCTTCAGAGGGTCCTTGGGCCACCCCACTGCAACACCTTGTTAACAATGGTTCCGTGCTCCAAATACACACTTTGATTCAAAACTGTCACTGGCAGAAATAATAAAGAACATCAGAAATATGTCATATCACAAGAGGGCTTGTGGTATGAAGCTGTCATTAAAATCAGATAAAGTGATGTCAGCTTCACCAGAAACTAAATGGTGTTCTTGGGAGTCTTAAGGAAAGGAGCTAAACTCAGGCAGAGAGAGGGAGAGCTGGAAGGAAGGAAAAGAAAAAGGCATTTTGAGTATGCTGCTAGATGCTGTCATGAGGATTTTCTCCTAAACATCTCTGTGAGCCTGATGACTTGGAGCAATTTAAGGAAAATGCTTTGAGGGCACACAGCTAGGCCATGATCAGAAACAGAACCCAGTCTGTTGGTGCACCAGGAAGGGATCAGCATGGAACCTGTATTTGAGAGGAAAGATCAGCCCCTGCAGTTCTCATTCTTCTCTCAGATCCTTATCCTAAAAGTCTGGCTCTGGTCTACCTGCATTCACGCAATTCAGCCTTCCACAGATAAGTGCCACGGCAGTAACTATCATCTCTCATACAATTTAAACCCTTGGTGCTTGAAAGTCAGGAACAGTGCCAGACCTTGAGTGCCCCACCCATATCCCTTTGGCCCACACTGGGATCAAAGACATCTTTGATGAATAATTCCCAGATACACGGAAGGCTCCCCACCTCAAGCCCTCGTATCTCTCTCCTGGAGAGAGGTAAGCCTGTATAAAGGGGCACAAACCAACGTAATATGTAAGAACTAGAGACTTGCTCTCATCAGCCCTTCCTGAGAAATCCCCCGGAAGACAAGCTTTCGACAACCAAATTAACTAGAAGGACATTGACATAAGGACTGACGGTGAATACTATAGTTCCTTATAGAACTAAAACAAATGAGTTTAAAAGGAAGGCAGTATGACATACAATGGCTTTCTGCTCTGATGCTATAGATACAGCAGAACTATAAAAAAACTAAATATTGGCCAGGTGTGGTGGCTCAGGCCTATAATTCTAACACTTTGGGAGGCTGAGGCAAGAGGATTGCTTGAGGTAAGGAGTTTGAAACAAGCCTGGCTAACGTGGCGAAACCCTGTCTCTACTAAAAATACAAACACTAAGCCAGGTATGGTGGTGTGTGCCTGTAGTCCCACCCAGCTACTGGGGAGGCAGAGGCATGAGAATCCCTTGAGCCTGGGAGGCAGAGGTTGCAGCAAGCTGAGATCGTGCCACTGCACTCCAGCCTGGGCAACAGAGTGAGACTCTGCCTCCAAAACAAAATAAAACAAAACAATAAAACTTAACATAGTTACTGTATTAGTCTGTTGTTAGGCTGCTAATAAAGACATACCTGAGACTGGGTAATTTATAAAGAAAAAAAGATTTAATTGACTCACAGTTCCACATAGCTGGGGAGGCCTTACAGTCATGGCAGAAGGCAAAGGAGGAGCAAAGTCACACCTTCAATGGTGGCAGGCAAGAGAGCTTGTGCAGAGGAACTCCCATTTATCAAACGATCGGATCTCTTGAGACTTATTCACTACCATGAGAACAGTAGGGGGAAAACCACGCCCATGATTCAATTATCTCCACCTGGACCACCCTTGACATGTGGGGATTGTTAAAAATCAAGGTGAGATTCGGGTGGGGACACAGCCAGATCATATCAGTTACTTATAGAACCAAAACTAAATGAGAGTTATAAGAGAGGGAGTATGGAATGTAATGGCTATATGATTTGATAATGTAGGTATAGTACAACTATAAAAATGAAGGGGAGGTTGGAGATGGCACTTGCAAAGGAAAATTTTAGCTATTTTCAAAAATAGTGGTAATAGAATAGTTTTGTATTCCTCAGGCCTTTGTGTGGTTTCAAATTTGACTTGTGAGTATCATTAAACCCATGATAAGTTGTTTCTTAGCTCTGTCCAAAGAAAAAGCCTAGATACACCAACCGACCCAAAGCACTTGCACCCCTGGCATTCACATTATGGTCTTAGAATATCGTTTCCCACCAAAAGACCCCAAGGCTTCTTAGAGACGTGCCTGATTCCAGGTCAGGGGCAGGAAATGAGCAAGATGAGTAAAGAACTGTGATCTTTCATTGTCTCAGCTGACGTCACTCTTCTGCTCAGCTGCTCTGTTTCTCTGAGCACCATAGTCTATTAGCTATTGTCATAAATCCCTGTGGGTCAGAGTCCCCTGGCTACCATTCTAGTTTTGCTGCTTAATAGAACAATTAGAACTGATCGGCCTTTCCTGTTTTAGATTTCTTTCATTATACTGATAAAAGGGACATGAGCTCCACAGACGCCTTCCTCCTTGTCATTCTTTGCTTACAGAAAAGACTCTTGAGCTTCTCTGTGATGTCAGTCTCCCTTTTCTAGTTGATTTCTCATTCTTTTAGTAAAGGGAGTATCCTCTGTAGCATAGTCAACTTACACATTATCTGGTCTTTTAAATAAATCCATTCCCACATGCCTACTCTGTGGTTCAGCATTTGGGGATAGGTGTTCCCTGAGATTTTGTTTGACTATGTAATTCATGTTTCCTGTTTCAGGTCTTGTCTTCGCACACTCTTGTCCTGAGCCTTAATTCTCCTCTTTTTTCACCATACCACCTATCTCATTTATCCATTTTCTTCTATATTCTCTCATGGCTTGTGGTTCTCTACAGGGGTCAAAGCCAACCACAATGGAATGGCAGTAAGTTGTATCTTGCAGCTCCTTCCAAATGATGATACTTCCTGGCCCAGCTGAGGTTGCGAGACAGTGAGGGTTTGTGTTAACCATCTGAGAGTGGGTGGAGTCTGGTGGACTCTGGAATTGGGTTTTGAGAGAGGAAGCATCAATTCTGTCACACTGAATACTGGAAGTGTAAAAAATTTAGAAGGGGAGAAAAAAAGCAGGAGTCATGCCTCAATTTGGTGTATAGCTTAATATTTAAGAACATGGGCTTTGGAATTGGTGGACTGGTTTCAAATCTTCTCTCTATTGCTTACTATGTGAGTGACTTTGGTAAAGTTAAAGTCTCAATTTTTTCCTCATCTATAAAAGTGATGAGTAAATAATATGTGTCTGATGGTTAAATGACATATTAAGCATTAGGTAAATTTACCTTTATTAGTAATAATTGTATGAAGAATCTAGTAAAGGTCTTGATGATCTATCCTCAGTGGCTCCAGAATTTGCAATCAGGACTAGTCTGGGAGCTGCACACTGCCTTGCTGTAGGCGAGTGGTAGTGGAGGGGCCTAAAACTATATTTCTAAGACACTTTACAAAAATTGAGAAATTAAATAAAATGACTCTGGGAGATGTTTCCTGTCTGATGACCAAAAGTGATGAGAGGGAACTGGGATTGCTTAGCAGAGAGAAGGCCAGGCAAAACTGGGACAGGTGAAGGTAACATAACCTGTTTCATGGTTTGAAGGGCTGTCATAGGGAAGAGAAAATTGACTTGCTCAATAATGCTCAATGGTGGCCGGGTGCGGTGGATCACACCTGTAATCCCAGCACTTTGGGAGGCTGAGGCAGGTGGATCACGAGGTCAGGAGTTCGAGACCAGCCTGACCAACATAGTGAAACCTTGTCTCTACTAAAAATACAAAAATTAGTTGGGTGTGGTGGCACGCACCTGTAATGCCAGCTACTTAGAAGGCTGTGGCAGGAAAATTATTTGAACCCCAGAGGTGAGGTTGCAGTGAGCTGAGATCACACCACTACATTCCAACCTGGGTGACAGAGACTCTGTCTCAAAAAATAATAATAATAACAATAATAATAATAATGCTCAATGATGTAAGTAAAAGGGATGCATCTAATACCAATGGGAAGAAGCTGTATATAGAGAAAGGTTTCTGCTCCTATTAAAAAGATGTTTTCAAATCCCCAAAGAGAAAATATAGCCATGGGTAATGGGAATTTCCCGTCACTAGAACTTTTCAAGAGAGGATGGAAGGTCTACTTTGCTGTAAGGTTGCAGAGGGAATGAACCTCTGACAGGTTTTAAGTAGATAATCTAAAGACAGTTCCACACCAGAAAGTCTCTGATTCTTTATTGAGGTATCTTGTTTTTAAAGGAATATAAAGATAAACTTGTGGGAATGGGTCAGAGCAATCTCAAGGATCAGATGAGAGTAAGAGCCAGAACATTGAAGTGATTTGAACTGGATGAAATGAACCAATAATGCTTTTAAGCAGTGTTATGCCCACAGAAAAGTATGAACCCATATATTTATAACCCGCCAAATTTGTGCATATGCTGTATTCCTGAAATAAACTGCTCTTTTCTATCAGGGGAACCCGCCCCTGATAATTCAACGTTATTTCGTGTAGGTTCTTTTCTATTTCCCTAAGTGTTGGCCAGTCTGAGAAATAAAGGGAAAGAGTACAAAAGAGAGAAATTTTAAAACTGGGCATCTGGGGAAGACATCACATGTCGGCAGGTTCTGTGATGCCCCCCAAGCTGCCAAACCAGCAAGTTTTTGTTAGTGATTTTCAAAAGGGGAGGGAGTGTGTGAATAGGGTGTGGGTCACAGAGATCACATGCTTCACAAGGTAATAAAATATCACAAGGCAAATGGAGGCAGGGTGAGATCACAGGACAAGAGCGAAATTAAAAATGCTAATGAAGTTTCATGTCCCACTGGGCACACATTGTCATTGATAACATCTTATCAGGAGACAGGGTTTGAGAGCAGACAACCGGTCTGACCAATATTTATTAGGCAGGAGTTTCCTCATCCTAATAGGCCTGGGAGCGCTATGGGAGACCAGGGCTTATTTCATCCCTTATCTGCAACTCTATAAGACAGACATTCCCAGAGTGGCCATTCAGAGACCTCCCCCCAGGAATGCATTCTCTTTCTCAGGGCAGTTCCTTGCTGAGAAAAAGAATTCAGTGATAGTTCTCCTATTCACTTTTGAAAGAAGAGAAATATGGCTCTGTTCTGCCTGGCTATCAGGCAGCCAGACCTAATGGTTATCTCCCTTGTTCCCTGAACATTGCTGTTATCCTGTTCTTTTTTCAAGGTGCCCAGATTTCATATTGTTTAAACATACAGCTTTGAGAACAATTTGTGCAGTTAACGCAATCATCACAGGGTCCTGAGGCGACATACATCCTCAGTTTACAAAGATGATGGGATTAAGAGATTAAAGTAAAGACAGGCATAGGAAATCACAAGAGTATTGATTGGGAAGTGATAAGTGTCCATGAAATCTTCACAATTTATGTTCGGAGATTGCAGTAAAGACAGGTGTAATAAATTATAAAAGTATTAATTTGGGGAGCTAATAAATGCCCATGAAATATTCACAATTTATGTTCTTCTGCCATGGCTTCAGCTGGTCCCTCTCTTTGGGGTCCCTGACTTCCCGCAACACTTTTCTTAGTTGACTCCTAAATAATAGCTCCCAAATGACTCTTCAGGAATGAAACTTCTTTAGAGCAAAATCATCCAAAATGGAAAGGAAATCTTCAAAAGACTAGAAACATTACTTTTGGCTGAACATGATGGCTCACACCTGTAATCCCAGCACTTTGGGAGGCTGAGGTGGGTGGATCATGAAGTCAGGAGTTCAAGATCAGCCTAGCCAAGACGGTGAAAACCCATCTCTACTAAAAATACAAAAAACAAAAACAAACAAACAAAAACACTAGCCGGGCATGGTGGGGCTCCTGTAGTCCCAGCTACTTAGGAGGCTGAGGCAGAGAATTGCTAGAACCCTGGAGGCAGAGGTTGTAGTGAGCTAAGATGGTGCCACTGCACTCCAGCATGGGCAACAGAGTGAGACTCCATCTCAAAAAAAAAAAAAAGAAATTAGCCAGGCATGACAGCATATGCCTATAGTCCCAGCTACTCAAGGGGCTGTGGTGGGAGGATGACTTGAGCCTGGGAAGTTGAAGTAAGCTACAGTAAGCTGTGGTTTCACTACTGCACTCCAGCCTGGACAACAGAGCAAGACCCTGCCTCAAAAAGGAAAGAAAGGAAAGAAAAGGAAAGAAAGGAAAGGAAAGGAAAACATTGCTCTGTCAAGCATGACAGAACCAAACAACAGTGAACCAAAGTCCCAGTATGTGTACAGACATACATTAGAGATACAGTAGGTTCAGTTCCAGACCACCACAATAAAGCAAGTATTACAATAAAGCAAGTCACAGGAACTTTTTGGTTCCCTAGTGCTTACAGAAGTTGTGTTTACACTATACTGTATCATAAGTGTGCAGTACCACTATGTCTAAGAAACAATGTGCATACCGGAATTTAAAAATACTTCACTGCTAAAAAATGCTAACAATCAGCTGAACATTCATCAAGTCACACTCTTTTTGCTGGTACGGGGTCTTGCCTCAATGTTGATGGCAGCTGACCGATCAGAGTGGTAGTTGCTAAATGTTAGGGTAGCTGTGGCAATTTCTTCCACTAAGACAACAGTGCAGTTTGTTGCATTGATTGACTCTTTCTTTCACAAAACATTCCTCTGTAGCATGCAATGCTGTTTGATAGCATTTTACTCACAGCAGAACTTCTTTTAAAATTGGAGTCAATGCTCTCAAACCCTACTGTTGCTGAATCAGCTAAGCTTATGTAATATTCTAAATCCTTTGTTGTCATTTCAGCAAAGTTCACAGCATCTTCACCAGGAGTAGATTCCATCTCAAGAAACTGCTTTCTTTGCTCATTCATAGAAAGCAACTTCTCATTTGTTCAAGTTTTATCAGGAGATTGCAACAATTCAGACACATCTTCGGACTTCACTTCTAATTCTAGTTCTCTTGCTTTTTCCACCACATCAGCTATTACTTGCCTTCCTTCACTGAAGTCTTTAACCCTTCAAAGTAATCCATGAGGGCTGGGAATCAATGTCTTCCAAACTCCTGTTAATGTTGATATTTTGACCTCCTCCTATGATCACACTTATTCTTAATGACATCCACAATGGTTAATCTTTTCCCGAAGATTTTCAATTAACTTTGCCTAGATCTGTTAGAGGCATCACAGTTTATGGCATCTATAGCCTTACAAAATATATTTTTTAAGTAATAAGACTTGAAAGTCAGGCCAGGCGTGGTGGTTCACGCCTGTAATCCCAGCACTTTGGAGACTGAGATGGGTGGATCACTTGAGGTCAAGAATTCGAGACCAACCTGGCCAACATGGTGAAAACGCATCTCTACTAAAAATACAAAAAATTAGCCAGGTATGGTGGTGCACACCTGTGATTCCAGCTACTCAGGAGGCTGAGGTGGGAGAATTGCTTGAACTCAGGAGGCAGAGGTTGCAGTGAGCGGAGATTGCACCACTGCACTCCAGCCTGGGAGACAGAGTGAGACTCAGTCTCAAAAAAAAAAAAAAAAGACTTGAAAGTCAAAATTGCTCCTAATCCATGGGCCACAGAATGGATGTTGTGTTAGCAGGCATGAAAACATTACTCTCCATGTACATGTCTATCAGAGATCTTGGGTGACCCGCTGCATTGTCAATGAGCAGTCATATTTCTTTTTTTTTTGGCATGTGAAGAAAAGCATGTAAAATTCCATTTTATTTGCTTTCAATAATATCAACATGAATGATAACAAAAGATGCTGTATTTCTAAAGCATATGGCAATGGCCTACAGATAATTACCTTAGAGGAGGGGATGGGCAATGGAGATCCCCATGTATTGGGTTATTTCTTTTTATATATATATATATATATATATATATATATATATATATATATATATACACACACACACACACACTTTAAGCTCTAGGGTACATGTGCACAATGTGCAGGCTCATTACATAGGTATACATGTGCCATGCTGGCCTGCTACACCCATCAACCCGTCATTTACATTAGGTATTTCTCCCAATGCTATCCCTCCCCCCACCCCCCATTCCATGACAGGCCCTGGTGTGTGATGTTCCCCACCCTGTAACCAAGTGTTCTCATTGTTCAATCCCCACCTATGAGTGAGAACATGCGGTGTTTGGTTTTCTGTCCTTGTGATAGTTAATGAACAGTCATATTTCAAAAGGAATCTTTTTTTTCTGAGGAGTAGGTCTCAATAGTGGACATAAAATATTCAGTAAACCATGCTGTAAACAGATGTGTTGTCATGCAGGCTTTGTTTTTCCTTTTATGTAAGGCACAGGCATAATACTTGTGGAACTTAGGATTTTTGGAATTGTAAATGAGCACTGGCTTCAACTTAAAGTCACTAGCTGCATTAGCCCCTAATTAGAAAGCCAGCTTGTCCTTCAAATCTTTGAAGCCAGGCACTCACTTCTGTCTAGCTATGAAAGTCCTAGATGACATTTTCTTCCAATAGAAGGCTGTTTTGTCTACATTGAAAATCTTATGTTTGGTGTAACCACCTTCATTAATGATCTTAGCTAGATCTTCTGGATAACTTGCTGCAGCTTCTACATCAGCACTTTCTACTTCATCTTGTACTTTTGTGTTCTGGAGATGGCTTCTTTCCTTAAACCTCATGGACCAACTTCTGCTAGCTTCGGACTTTTCCTCTGAAGCTTCCTCACCTCTCTTAGGTGCCCATAATTCTCTTTAATTGAAGATAATTAGGTCCTTGCTCACTCAGGATTAGGCTTTGTCTTAAGAGAATGTTGTGGCTGGTTTGATCTTCTATTCAGACCACTAGAACTTTCTCCATATCAGCAATAAGGCTGTTTTGCTTTCTTATCATTCCTGTGTTCACTGAAATAGCACTTTTAATTTCCTTCAATAACTTCTCCTTTGCATTCACGACTTGGCTAACCATTTGATGGAAGGCCTAGCTTTTAGTCTATCTTGGCTTTCAATGTACCTTCCTTACTAAGCTTAATCGTGTCCAGCTTTTGATTTAAAGTGAGAGATGTGTGACTCTTCCTTTCACTTGAACACTGAGAGGTCATTGCAGGGCTATTAGTTGGCTTAATTTTAATATCGTAATGTCTCAGAGAATAGGGAGGTCTGAAGAGAGGGAGAGACAAGGCTGTTCAGTGGAGCAGTCAAGATATATAGCATGTATAGATTAAGTTCACCATTTTATATGGGCTCAGTTTGTGGCACTGCAAAACAATTGCAATAGTAACATCACAGATCACCATAATGAATATAATAATAATAATGAAAAAGTTTGAAATATTGTGAGAATCACCAAAATGTGGTGCAAAGACACGAAATGAGCACATGCTCTTGGGAAAATGATGCCAATAGATTTGCTTGATGCAAGTTTGCCACAAACCTTCAATTTGTAAAAAAACGCAGTATCTGCAAAGTGCAATAAAGTGAAGAATAACAGAATGAGATTTGCAGGTACTTTAATGATGAATAAATGTCATTATACATTTGTAAACAGCCATAGAACATACAACACCAAGAATGAACTCTAATGCAAACTATGGACTTTGGGTAATTAAGATTTGTCAATGTAGGATCATCAATTATAACAACTGTATTTCTTTGATGGGGAATGTTGATAATAGGGGAAGCTATGCAGGTACAGGGACTGTGGATATATGGAAAATCTCTGTATCTTTCTCCTAATTTTGCTGTAAACCTGAAACTGCTCTATAAAAGCTTTTTAAAATGCATGGAACACATTTTCTAAAAAGTTAATTGAAATCCACAACATTAGTTTTATGACCCACTAATGATTGAGACCTGCAATTTGAAAAACAGTCCTCCATAGCTACTTTAAACAATGGTAGTGGAAACTGGGCATGGTGGCTAGTGCCTATAATCCCAGAACTTTGGGAGGCCTCGGCAGAATTGCTTGAGTCCAGAAGCAGGATGGTGAAAACCCATCTCTACAGAAAATTAAAAAATTAGCCACGTATGATGGCACATGACTGTAGTCCCAGCTACTCAGGAGGCTGGAGTGGTCAAGGCTGCAGTGAACCATGATCACACTACTGCACTCCAGCCTGGGCAACAGAGTGAGACCCTGTTTTAAAAAAAACTGGTAGTGGAGAAACTGCTTAATATACTTAACATATAAGTTATACCTGGGAACATTTTAAAGTTTTAAAAATATTAAATTATCAAAAAGTGATATGATGTAGGGTGGGTGAAAGAAAGGGAGATCAGATTCATACCCTTTAGAGTTAGAGGGCTCCAGACCTGAGGATTCAAATTTGGGAAGGGGAAGAAAAATGCGCATAGAAGACAAAAGGTATAGATAGGAAATAGATCGAAACACTAATAACTTCATTTGACAAATTCTGCTGAAAACGGAAGAGTATGATCCTCAGTCAGGGGACCTAAAAATGTTTAATTCCCAGATGGCAGTATCACCAGCACATGGTGAACAATATGTTCTTTTAAAAGTAATTTCATTTCTTTTATTTTTAATGACAAAGTAAGACATAAATACATTCTCATCGTAAAAATTAAAATTATACAGAAAAAGTCCTTTTTGACTCTGTTACTTCTCCTTAATTGCAGTGACCTTTCAAGAACAATTTTAACTTTGAGTATACTTCCAGACCTTTCCTAATACATTTTCATTGAGCTAGAAATCAAATGTGCACGAACACATAGAAATATATCAAAAACTTAACTGGTATTGTAATGGGTGTTTTGTTCTGTAACTTGATTTTTGCATAACAATACATCACAGAGATTTTTCTATATTAGTGGATATAGATTTATCTCATTCTTTATAATGTACTCATAGTACTGATATATTTGGATTTAGATGTCTCACATTGTAAATTTTTTTGTGTGCTCCTGCTGTGTTTTGCTTCTGTTTCTCCTTTCTTGTCTTCTTTTGAGTTATTTGAATATTTTAAAAATATTGCATTTATCAATCATGATTTTCATTATATTTCTTTGTATACTTTTCTTGGTGGTTGCTGTAGAGATTAAAAAATATATAGTTTTTCACTATCTATTTACAGTTATTTTATCACCTTAATTGGAATATAGAAAACTTAACACCTTATAGGACCCCTTACCCTCTCTAATATATGCTATAGTTGTCATGTATTACTTGGTAAAACCCCATCTCTACAAAAAATATGAAAATTAACCAGGCATGGTGGTGCATGACTGTAGTCCCAGCTACTCAGGATGTTGATGTGGGAGGATCACCTGGGCCTGGGGAGGTTGAAGCTGCAGTGGGCCATTATCATACCACTGCACTCCAGCCTGGGTAACAGAGTGAGACCTTGTTTCAAAAAAATTATAGTGGAGAAATTGCTTAATATACTTAACATATAAGTTATATTTGGGAATATTTAAAAGTTTTTAAAATATTAAATTATTAAAAAGTGGTATAACTTAGGGTGGGTGAAAGAAAAGGAGATGAGGTTCATAACCTTTAGGGTAGAAAGCTCCAGATCTGACTATTTAAATTTGGGAAGGGGAAGAAAAATGGGCAAGAAGACATCCATTGAAAATCCTATCGGACAGTGTTATGACTTATGCTTTCAACCATCAAACATATTTTTAAAAATGCAAGAGAATAATAGTCTATTATATTTAACCAGTATAAATCATTTCTGTAGCCCTTACTTCATTCCTGATGTTCAAAGTCTCTTTCTTGTATCATTTCTCTTCTGCCTGAAGGAATTCCTTTAGCAAATCTGTTGGAAAGGATACGCTGGCTCTGAATTCTCTTAGTTTTCCTTTATCTGAGAAAGTTTATTTTACCTTCAATCCTGAAGGACACTTTCACTGAGTCTAGAATTCTGGGTTGACAGGTCTTTTCTTTCAGAATTTTTAAAAATGCCATGTAACTTCCTTGTGGCTCCACAGTTTCTGATGAGAAATCTATAGTCATTTGAGTTGTCCCCTCTCGGTAATATGCTGTTCTCTTCTGGCAGCTTTTGAGATTTTTTTGTCTTCAGATTACAGCAATTGGCTTATGATATGCCTGAATGTAGCTTGCTTTGTTTGTTTGTTTTTCTATTGAGGATTCTCTTACTTTCTTGAATTTGTAGGTTTATGTCTTTCGTCAAATTTGGGAAGTTATTAGCCATTCTTTCTTTTTTTTCTTTTCTTTTCCTTCTTTCTTTTCTTTTCTTTTCTTTTTTTTTTTTTTGAAGTCCCATCTCCTTCTGGGACTATCTTCAAATTCAATTACCATTTTGCTATTGAGTCTATCTAGTGAGGTGTTTCTTGTTTATTTGTTTGTTTGTTTTGTTTTGTTTTTTCATGAGACAGGGTCTCACTCTGTCACCCAGGCTGGAGTGCAGTGGCACAATAATAGCTCACTGCAGCCTCAACCTCCGGGTCTCAAGTGATCGTCCTACTTCCACCTCAGCCTCTTGAGTAGATGGGACTACAGACATGTACCACAATACCTGGCTAATTTTTAAAAAATCAGTTATCACAGGTTTTAGTTCTAAAAGTTCCATTTGATTAATTTGTTTGAACTGTTGGACAGTATTCATTATATAACTATACCACAATTTATTTACCCATTTGCCTATTGATAGACAAATGCTTTTAACTCTTCTTTATTATAAACAATATTATAATGAACATGTTTCTTCATACATATGAATGAAGATCTCTTTAGGGTGTATGCCTCTAAATGAAATTGACAGTTCATAGGACATACCACATCCAGTTATGCCACCCCTTCCTAGATTCTTTCAGTTGTACCATCTCCAAGCCTAGGCCTCTTGCTCAATGAAGAGTTCCATCTGCTGCCTCCTTACCATACCAGACTGGGTGGATATACATCAGCTGCATGGAGGGTATTCACCAGTGCATGAGTAAATGAACTGCAGCTGGGCAGTGGCTTCTCCAGTAGCAGTTGGGCAGTTGGACTATGCCTCCTCTATGTACTCTGAGGAGCAGCTTCAACTCTTTCTGCACCAGGGTCTACAGCTCAGCCTATGTTCTAGTCAAGGCCAGGAGATTCTCTACATTGAACTTCAGCTCTGACTCCTCATTTCTGCCTTCTGACCCTCTGCCTGTATCTTGCAGAATCTGGCTAAACATGGTCCTGGCTTTGTTCTCTACTTTTGGACCTACATTAAGGGCTACACTTCTATGCCACTGCCCAGAAGAGCCAAGTAATACAATTCTTAAGTGTGGGTGTGGAAGAATTAATGTCCTGTGGGGCAATCTTTGACCAATCAGAAAAATATAGAAATATAATGTGAGCCACACATACAATTTTAAATTTTCTAGTAGCTATGTTTCAAAAATGGAAAAAAATAGCTGAAATTAATTTAAAGAATATGTTTTATTTAGCCCAATTTATCTAAAATATTGTTTCAACATACAGTCAACATAAAAATTGTTAAGGAGATATTTTATTTTATTTTTTGAGACTGTGTGTTGCTCTGTCACCCAGGCTGGATTACAGTGGCATGATCACAGCTCATTGCAGCCTTTACCTCCTGGGCTCAGGCATCTGCTCACCTCAGCCTCCCAGGTAGCTGGGACTACTGGTGCATGCCATTGTTCCTGACTAATTTTTTTGTATTTTTGTTTGTTTGTTTGTTCGTAGAGACAGGGTTTTGCCATGTTTTCCAGGCTGGTCTCAAACTCCTGGCCTAAGTGAGCCACCCACCTTAACCTCTCAAAGTGCTGGGATTACAAGTGTGAGCCACTGCACCTGGGCCTTTTTATTTTTTTCCCTGAAGGCTTTGAAATCCAATATGTATTTTGTACTGACAGCACATCTCAATTCAAATGCTAAGTTTCATCAGAAATACTTTGTATATATTTAGATTTCCTAACATTTATAGTTGAAAAAAATAGATTCACAGGTCCAAGCTGTTTCAACACAAAAGTTTTCCCATAACTGAACTGGGTATCAATTTTAAATTAAAATTAAATTTCGTTAAAATTTAAAATATAGTTTCTTTATCACATTGTCCACATTTCAAGTTTTCAGTAGTCACATATGGCAAGTGGCTACTGTATTGGACAGTACAGTTTTAGACAGAGTCCTAATTTCTGCCTGTTTGGAAGGGAGTTTGGAGCTTCCATATGAGTGTGTTTTTTTACATTAAGAGGCAAATCTTCACTAATGGGAGAACATGATATAATAATAATTTGGAATACTGTATTAGTCTGCTAGGGCTGCTATAACAAACACCACAGACTGGGTGGCTTAATCAACAGAACTTTAACTCCTTACAGTTCTGGAGGCTAGAAGTCTGAGATCAAAGTACTGGCAGGTTTGGTTTCACTGTGAGGCCTCTCTCCTTGGTCTTTTCCTCTATGCATGTCTGTATCCTAATCCCTTTTTATAAAGACATGAGTCATTGAACTAGGGCCCTCTCCAATGACCTCCTTTAATCTCAATTACCTCTTAAAGACACTGTCTCCAAATACAGCCGCATTCTGAGGTATCGAGGGTTAGGACTTCAACATATCAATCCTGTGGGGACACAACTCAGCTCCTAACAAAGATTAATCTGGATGTTCTTTTCTTCCATCTTTGATTACCCCCATTCTGGACATGAGACAAGATGCTGCCAATTCCCTCAGTATATCAGTTGTCTATTTCTGTGTAACGAGTTACTCCAGAACATAGTAGCTTAAAACAACAAATATTTATTAGCTTATAGTTTCTGTGGGTAAGCTCATCTGGGTAGTGACGGCTCAGAGTCTCTCATGTTGTTACTCTCAGGGTGTCAGCTGGGGTGGACATAGGTTGGAGCATCTGCTTCTAGGATGGCTCACTCACATGGTTGTTGGCAGTAGGCCTCAGTTCCTCATTACATGGGCCTTACCATAGGCTGCTTAAGTGACCTCACATTATGGCCTCCGGCCTACCTGTGCATGAATGATCTAAAAGAGAGTGAGCAGGAAGTTGCAGTACCTTTTATGACCTACTTTCCTGCTATGGTTTGAAAGTATGTTTCAAAATTCACATGTTAGAAACTTAATCCCCAATGCAATAATGTTGGTAGGTGGGGCCTTTTAGGAGGAATTGGGTCATGAAGTCCACACCCTCATGAAGGAATTAATGCTGCTATAAAAAGGGCTTGTGGAAATGGGTTCTGTCTCTTCCACACTTCTGCTGTGTGAGGAATAACACTACATCCTCCAGAGAGGATGTAGTGTTCAAGGTGCCATCTTTGAAGCAGAGACCAGGCTCTTACCAGATACCAAATCTGCCAGTGCCTTGATCTTCCAGGCCTCCAGAGCTGTGAGAAATAAATTTCTGTTCTTTATAAATTACCCAGTCTCAGGTATTCTGTTATAGCAGAATGAAACAGACTATAACATCTCCCAAGTGCATAGTGTCACTTCCACTCTATTCTAGTCATTAGAAGCAAGATACTAAGTCCAGTCCATACTCAAAGGGAGATAAATTTGGTTCTACCGCTTGAAGGGAGGGATGTCAATTAAATTATGAACATATTTTAAAACCACCACACCCTGTAAGAGAGTGGTTGGGGTAATTCAGTGAATAAAGTATCATATTTTTAACCTCTAAATTCAACAGGTATGGTCCAGGCCTTGGATACACACACAAAAAGAAACCAGAAAAAAAAAAATACAAGACAATAAACAGACTAGAAAATTCTTATGAGCTGGGAAGAGAGAAGAATTTGGAGTGGAGATGTAGAGTGGCAGTGGTGTAAGTGCCCTGTTCCTGCTTAGTCTAGAGCTGGGGTAACTAATGTCCAGATATAATTCCCCTTAATGTTTAGGGCCTGAGCAAGAGAACTCAGGCTGTCCTTCCAAGCAGCAAACAACAGGAGTAGTCTCTAGGCTATTAGGGCGTAGCAGTCCTGCAGACAAAAGTGTTTTGCGTGTGGGATAAAGGAAGTCCAGAGACAGTCCTCTGCTTTCCAAGGCCCTGGGCCAGGGTAGGGACTGGTAAGGAAGAATGTTGAAAGTTCCATGGGCCTGAAGTATGTCACAGAAATTGAGATAGCAGAGATTGCAATTTTTCAAGGAATGTCCTGGTTTGGACAAGAAAGTAAATAGAAACTTTTGGAATGGATGATTCTTGCTGAGGATTGAAGGGTAGGAATATTTAAAATGATCATTGACATCAAATTGTTTTCCAAAAATACTGTATAAATAGGTAGTCCATAGCTGCCATGTTTTTCCAACATTTGTAATAACAATGTTTTAAAGTTTTGTCACTCCAATTAGTGAAAAAAAAAAAGACATAAATTAGTTTTGATTTTATTCTTCATAGTTACTAGAAGTTTGAGGATCTTTTATGTTGTTATTTACTGTTTTGGTTTCCTCTTCTGTGAATTGCCTGCTCCTCTCTTTTGGCCATATTTCTATACTGTCTTTTCTTTACATTTGTGAGATCTATTTGTATATTTGAAAGTGAATCCTTCACTTGTTATTTGTTGCAAATGTGCTATCATGGACTGCCACTTGTCCTTTAAGCTTGTTTACAGTATCCTTTGTTACACAGAAGTTTTAAATTTTAATATTACCAAATATATTGATCTTTTCCTTTGCAGTTTTAGTTTTTATATCTTGTTTAGGAAGTTCACCCATCTCCAAATCACAGAGATACATTTCTACATACTTTTCTAATCATTTAAAAGTTATATTTGCTTTCAGTGATCTAAAATCTATTTTTCTAGTTATATAAGGTTGTGATCTAATTTTATTTTTTTCCAAAAGGTGTTCCAGTTTTCCCAGCCTTTCTTCTGAATAGTTGCTCCTTTCCTTACTGAGCTTGGATGCCTCCTCTACTGTCCACTGGGTCCCACATGAGTATGGATCCATGTCTGGGCCCTCTACTCCATTTCATGGTTTATTTCTCTTCTCCAGTGATGACATCACATTGTTTTGAATTCTAGAACCTTCAATACTTTTTGGCTAGCAGGGCAAGCAAACCTTTCTCACACACACATACCTGTGTTCTCTTTTAAAATTGTTTAAGCTTTTGAGTGCCTTGACTTTTCCTTTGCCAATTTAGAACAGTTTCCTGAAAATCCTGCTGAAGTTTCAGTTGGGATTGCATTGAATTTGTAGGCTAATTTGGGGGATAATTGACATCTTTACAGTGCTGTTTTCTCATCCAGAAACATAAACATTTGTTTACATTTGCCTTTTGTTCTGTATCTTTCAATACAGATTTTAACTTTTCTTATGAAAAATTTGTGCATATTTCATTAGGTTTATTTCTAAATATTTGATATGTATTTATTGATGTTGTCTACTTGGTGTCTTTTTTTAAAAAATGTGTTAGAATCTCCTCCTATGTTTATGTATTTGCTTTTATTTCCCTGTAATTCTATTTTTTAATTTATATAAAAAACAGGATGTTTAAATTGAAGTTTCGATGAAGGCATAAGATATTATAAATGTGAAATTACAAAGCCAGGTCATCATATACAAATATTTAAAGAAAATGTTTAAAAATTTGTTCCATGACTTAAAAAACCTCCCACCTAGTTTGAGAACATAAAAAAGGAATCAGGGTATGGAAAGGGACATACTCCATTTTCAACAGATTTGTGAAGAGATTTCTTCGGAAAGGCATGATCCCTTGCTGTTAATACCCACCCCATCATGAGCCTTGGGAAGAAGGAGTTGCTGCATCTCAATATTCTTTAAACAATTACCCTTACTTTCCCCTAAAGGCCCAGCTTTCCAGCCTCCCATCCAATCCCCCCACCAAAGGGTTTTAAAAAAATTCAAGTAATGTATGTAGCAGACACCACAGGACCACACAGCTCAACTCCCAAAGCCTCATTCTGAGGCCAGGAATGGAGAAAAGGTAAACACATTTTGAATGTTATGTGACATCTGTTTTAGTTTGCGTCATAATTTCTTCACTATTGTATCAAAATAGTTCAGTGTATGTCAGGTTCTTCTTCTTCTTCTTCTGTTTTTTTTTTTTTTTTTCTTTTTGGAGACAGGATCTCTCTCTGTCACCCAGGTTGGAGGACAGTGGCGTGATCTGGGCTCACTGCAGCCTTGACCTCCCAGGCTCAAGCAGTCCTCCTACCTCAGCCTCCCAAGAAGCTGGGACTACAGGCATGTGCCACCATGCCTAGCTAATTTTTGTATTAGGTTCTCCTTATAAAAGTGTGATGGTGAAGGTGCTAGAATATGTTATTGACTTGATTTAGGTCAAAATGGGCTTCTGACCAAATCATCAGAATACCAACTCACTGTACTTAGCTAGAAAGGCTGGAAGTTGGAAAGTTTATGATCCTGCTTAGGCAGACATAAAAGTGTAGAGTAATTGTCTTCCTTGCAGCGTTGACAAACAGGGCCCCTTCCCTCTCATGCAGTTAGATTTGGAATTCCATGGTGACTTAATCACTGGGCTAGGGGAGAAGGGTTGTTGCCGGCAACAGGAACTTCAGGGAGGTTTGTGAGAAATAGTTAACAGTGAGAACCCAGGGTACTTCCTTCCCCTAAACAGCCTTTCTCCCAAAGTCCCCATCAGGCTGAGAAGCCTGGGATAGGTTTCCGAATGCTGGAGACAGGGAGTCCCCCAAACACTGAGAATCACTTGGTTACATTAGAGCCTGCAGCCAGAGTAGCAGAGCTAATGGAATGATTCTTACATTAACTGAATTCCTGCATGAGTGAAGGAAGAATAGGAAAGAAAAAAGGGAAAGAAACAGATAAGCTGCTAATGAATCAAAACATGTTTATAATATTTCACTTCTAAGTTAAATACAATCATCTGACTTGTTTATTTGTTTGGAAAATAATGATTTATTTGATAAGTCTTCAAGAAATTATCAATTTGGTTTTTATTCTTTTGCATTTAGTTGAGTGTGGAGAGGCCAGGGAAAACTGAGGCACCATTGGAAAAGGCATAGAGAGAATGAATAAAAGCATGGGCTCACAGAAGTGATGAATATGTTTTAGAAAAGCACCAAAGGGAGGGCAGAGCAAGATGGCTGAATAGGAACAGCTCCAGTCTCCAGCTCCCAGCGTGAGTGACACAGAAGGTGGGTGATTTCTGCATTTTCAACTGAGGTGCCGGGTTCATCTCACTAGGGAGTGCTGGACAATCAGTGCTGGTCAGTTGCTGCAGCCCAACCAGCGAGAGCTGAAGCAGGGTGAGACATCGCCTCACCTGGGAAGCACAAGGGGGAAGGGAATCCCTTTTCCTAGCCAGGGGAATTGAGACACACAACACCTGAGAAATTGGGTAACTCCCACCTGAATACTGCACTTTACCAAGGGTCTTAGCAAACAGC
This sequence comes from Papio anubis, assembly GCF_008728515.1. Lineage (NCBI taxonomy): Eukaryota > Metazoa > Chordata > Mammalia > Primates > Cercopithecidae > Papio > Papio anubis. The sequence goes on from NC_044982.1 coordinate 82,584,000, forward strand.
ACACCAGGATATTATATCCCACATCTGGCCGGGAGGGTCTGATGCCCACGGAGCCTCCCTCATTGCTAGCACAGCAGTCTGCAATCTAACTGCAAGGCAGCAGCGAGGCTGGGGGAGGGGAGCCCACCATCCCTGAGGCTTAAGTAGGTAAACAAAGCCGCTGGCAAGCTCGAACTGGGTGGAGCCCACAGCAGCTCAAGGAGGCCTGTCTGTCTCTGTAGATTCCACCTCTGGGGACAGGGCACAGCTAAACAAAAAGCAGCAGAAACCTCTGCAGATGCAAATGACCCTTCCTGACAGCTTTGAAGAGAGCAGTGGGTCTCCCAACATGGAGCTTGAGATCTGAGAATGGACAGACTGCCTGCTCAAGTGGGTCCCTGATCCCTGAGTACCTAACTAGGAGACATCCCTCACTAGGTGCAGACCGACACCCCACACCTCACATGGCAGGGTACACCGCTGAGATGAAGCTTCCAAAGCAAAAATCAGACAGGTACACTTGCTGTTCAGCAATATTCTATCTTCTGCAGCCTCTGCTGCTGATACCCAGGCAAACAGGGTCTGGAGTGGACCTCAAGCAATCTCCAACAGACCTACAGCTGAGGGTCCTGACAGAAGGAAAACTAACAAACAGGAAGGACACCCACATCAAAATCCCATCAGTATGTCACCATCATCAAAGACCAAAGACAGATAAAACCACAAAGATGGGGAAAAAGCAGGGCAGAAAAGCTGGAAATTCAAAAAATAAGAGCGCATCTCCCCCTCCAAAGGAACGCAGCTCATCAGCAGCAATGGATCAAAGCTGGACAGAGAATGACTTTGATGAGTTGAGAGAAGAAGGCTTCTGTCCATCAAACTTCTCAGAGCTAAAGGAGAAATTATGTACCCAGCACAAAGAAACTAAAAATCTTGAAAAAAGAATGGAAGAATGGATAACTAGAATAATCAATGCAGAGAATGCCATAAACGAACTGACAGAGATAAAAACAATGACACGAGAAATACGTGACAAATGCACAAGCTTCAGTAACTGACTCAATCAACTGGAAGAAAGTATCAGTGATTGAGGAGCAAATGAATGAAATGAAGAGAGAAGAGAAGTCTAAAGAAAAAAGAGGAAAAAGAAATGAACAAAGCCTTCAAGAAGTATGGGATTGTGTGAAAAGACCAAATCTACATCTGATTGGGGTGCCTGAAAGTGAGGGGGAAAATGGAACCAAGTTGGAAAACACTCTTCAGGATATCATCCAGGAGAACTTCCTCAACCTATTAAGGCAGGCCAACATTCAAATTCAGGAAATACAGAGAATGCCACAAAGATACTCCTTGAGAAGAGCAACTCTAAGACACATAATTGTCAGATTCACCAAAGTTGAAATGAAGGAAAAAATGTTAAGGACAGCCAGAGAGAAAGGTCGGGTTACCCACAAAGAGATGCCTATCAGACTAACAGCAGATTTCTCGGCAGAAACTCTACAAGCCAGAAGAGAGTGGGGGCCAATATTCAACATTCTTAAAGAAAAGAATTTTCAACCCAGAATTTCATATCCAGCTAAACTAAGTTTCATAAGTGAAGGAGAAATAAAATCCTTTACAGACAAGCAAATGCTAAACTAAGTTTCATAAGTGAAGGAGAAATAAAATCCTTTACAGACAAGCAAATGCTCACCACCAGGCCTGCCCTACAAGAGACCCTGAAGGAAGCACCAAACATGGAAAGGAACAACTGGTACCAGCCATTGCAAAAACATGCAAAAATGTGAAGACCATCAATGCTAGGAAGAAACTGCATCAACTAATGAGCAAAATAACCAGTTAATATCATAATGACAGGATCAAGTTCACACATAACAATATTAACCTTAAATATAAATGAACTAAATGGTCCAATTAAAAGACACAGACTGGCAAATTATAAAGAGTCAAGACCCATCTGTTTGCTGTATTCAGGAGACCCATCTCACACGCAGAGACATACATAGGCTCAAAATAAAGGAATAGAGGAAGATCTACCAAGCAAATGGAGAACAAAAAAAAGCAGGGGTTGCAATCCTAGTCTCTGATAAAACAGACTTTAAACCATCAAAGATCAAAAGAGACAAAGAAGGCCATTACATAATGGTAAAGGGATCAATTCAACAGGAAGAGCTAACTATCCTAAATATATATGCACCCAATACAGGAGTACCCAGATTCATAAAGCAAGTCCTTAGAGACTTACAAAGAGACTTAGAATACTATACAACAATAATGGAAGACTTCAACACCCCACTGTCAACATTAGACAGATCAACGAGACAGAAAGTTAACAAGGATATCCAGGGATTGAACTCAACTCTGCATCAAGCAGACCTAATAGACATCTACAGAAATCTCCACCCCAAATCAACAGAATATACATTCTTCTCAGCACCACATCACACTTATTCCAAAATTGACCACATAATTGGAAGTAAAGCACTCCTCAGCAAATGTACAAGAACAGAAATTATAACAACTGGTTCTCAGACCACAGTGCAATCAAACTAGAACTCAGGACTAAGAAACTCAATCAAAACCGCTCAACTACATGGAAACTGAACAACCTGCTCCTGAATGACTACTGGGTACATAACGAAATGAAGGCAGAAATAAAGATGTCCTTTGAAACCAATGAGAACAAAGATACAACATACCAGAATCTCTGGGACACATTTAAAGCAGTGTGTAGAGGGAAATTTATAGCACTAAATGCCCACAAGAGAAAGTTGGAAAGATCTAAAATTGACACCCTAACATCACAATTAAAAGAACTAGAGAAGCAAGAGCAAACACATTCAAAAGCTAGTAGAAGGCAAGAAATAACTAAGATCAGTGCAGAACTAAAGGAAATAGAGACACAAAAAAAACTCTAAAAAAATCAATGAATCCAGGAGTTGGTTTTTTGAAAAGATCAAAAAAATTGATAGACCACTAGCAAGACTAATAAAGAAGAAAAGAGAGAAGAATCAAATAGATGCAATCAAAAATGATAAAGAGGATATCACCACCGACCCCACAGAAATACAAACTACCATCAGAGAATACTATAAACACCTCTATGTAAATAAACTAGAAAACCTAGAAGAAATGGATAATTTCCTGGACACTTACACTCTCCCAAGACTAAACCAGGAAAAAGTTGAATCCCTGAATAGACCAATAGCAGGCTCTGAAATTGAGGCAATAATTAATAGCCTACCAACCAAAAAAAGTCCAGGACCAGATAGAGTCACAGCTGAATTCTACCAGATGTACAAGGAGGAGCTGGTACCATTCCTTCTGAAACTATTCCAATCAATAGAAAAAGAGGGAATCCTCCCCAACTCATTTTATGAGGCCAACATCATCCTGATACCAAAGCCTGGCAGAGACACAACAAAAAAAGAGAATTCTAGACCAATATCCCTGACGAACATCGATGCAAAAATCTTCAATAAAATACTGGCAAACCGGATCCAGCAGCATATCAAAAAGCTTATCCACCATGATCAAGTGGGCTTCATCCCTGGGATGCAAGGCTGGTTCAACATTCGCAAATCAATAAACATAATCCAGCATATAAACAGAACCAAAGACAAGAACCACATGATTATCTCAATAGATGCAGAAAAGGCTTTTGACAAAATTCAACAGCCCTTCATGCTAAAAACGCTCAATAAATTCGGTATTGATGGAACGTACCTCAAAATAATAAGAGCTATTTATGACAAACCCACAGCCAATATCATACTGAATGGGCAGAAACTGGAAGCATTCCCTTTGAAAACTGGCACAAGACGGGGATGCCCTCTCTCACCACTCCTATTCAACATAGTGTTGGAAGTTCTGGCTAGGAAAATCAGGCAAGAGAAAGAAATCAAGGGTATTCAGTTAGGAAAAGAAAAAGTCAAATTGTCCCTGTTTGCAAATGACATGATTGTATATTTAGAAAACCCCATCATCTCAGCCCCAAATCTCCTTAAGCAGATAAGCAACTTCAGCAAAGTCTCAGGATACAAAATTAATGTGCAAAAATCACAAGCATTCTTATACACCAGTAACAAACAAACAGAGAGCCAAATCAGGAATGAACTTCCATTCACAATTGCTTCAAAGAGAATAAAATACCTAGGAATACAACTCACAAGGGATATAAAGGACGTCTTCAAGGAGAACTACAAACCACTGCTCAGTGAAATAAAAGAGGACACAAACAAATGGAAGAACATACCATGCTTATGGATAGGAAGGATCAATATTGTGAAAATGGCCATACTGCCCAAGGTAATTTATAGATTCAATGCCTTCCCCATCAAGCTACCAATGAGTTTCTTCACAGAATTGGAAAAAACTGCTTTAAAGTTCATATGGAACCAAAAAAGAGCCCGCATTGCCAAGACAATCCTAAGTCTAAAGAACAAAGCTAGAGGCATCACGCTACCTGACTTCAAACCATACTACAAGGCTACAGTAACCAAAACAGCATGGTACTGGTACCAAAACAGAGAGTTAGACCAATGGAACAGAACAGAGTCCTCAGAAATAATACCACACATCTACAGTCATCTGATCTTTGACAAACCTGAGAAAAACAAGAAATGGGGAAAGGATTCCCTATTTAATAAATGGTGCTGGGAAAATTGGCTAGCCATAAGTAGAAAGCTGAAACTGGATCCTTTCCTTACTCCTTATACGAAAATTAATTCAAGATGGATTAGAGACTTAAATGTTAGACCTAATACCATAAAAACCCTGGAAGAAAACCTAGATAATACCATTTAGGACATAGGCATGGGCAAGGACTTCATGTCTAAAACACCAAAAGCAATGGCAACAAAAGCCAAAATTGACAAATGAGATCTAATTAAACTAAAGAGCTTCTGCACAGCAAAAGAAACTACCATCAGAGTGAACAGGCAACCTACAGAATGGGAGAAAATTTTTGCAATCTGCTCATCTGACAAAGGGCTAATATCCAGAACCTACAAAGAACTCAAACAAATTTACTAGAAAAAACAAACAACCCCACCAAAAAGTGGGCAAAGGATATGAACAGACATTTCTCAAAAGAAGACATTCATACAGCCAACAGGCACATGAAAAAATGCTTGTCATCACTGGCCATCAGAGAAATGCAAATCAAAACCGCAATGAGATACCATCTCACACCAGTTAGAATGGCAATCATTAAAGTCAGGAAACAACAGGTGCTGGAGAGGATGTGGAGAAATAGGAACATTTTTACAATGTTGGTGGGACTGTAAACTAGTTCAACCATTATGGAAAACAGTATGGCAATTCCTCAAGGATCTAGAACTAGAAGTACCATATGACCCAGCCATCCCATTACTGGGTATATACCCAAAGGATTATAAATCATGCTGCTATAAAGACACATGCACACGCATGTTCATTGCGGCACTATTCACAATAGCAAATACTTGGAATCAACCCAAATGTCCATCAGTGACAGACTGGATTAAGAAAATGTGTCACATATACACCATGGAATACTATGCAGCCATAAAAAAGGATGAGTTTGTGTCCTTTGTAGGAACATGGATGCAGCTGTAAACCATCATTCTCAGCAAACTATCTCAAGAACGGAAAACCAAATACTGCATGTTCTCACTCATACGTGGGAACTGAACAATGAGATCACTTGGACTCGGGAAGGGGAACATCACACCCCGGGGCCTATTATGGGGAGTGGGGAGAGGGGAAGGATTGCACTGGGAGTTATACCTGATGTAAATGACGAGTTGATGGGTGCTGATGAGTTGATGGGTGCAGCACACCAACATGGCACAAGTATACATATGTAACAAATCTGCACGTTGTGCACATGTACCCTAGAACTTAAAGTATAATAAAATAAAATAAAATAAATTAAATAAATAAAGGAAAAATTAATGATGGCATTTCCAATAAACTTTGAGAAACTAAAAAAAAAAAAAAAAAAAAAAAGAAGGAAGAAAAGAAAAGCACCCAAGATGAAAATACTCACTTTGATTTACAGGTTGCCACATTTTCAGAAACATTTCTGTACCACATAACAAAAGGAGCTTGCAGAAAGACTCATGAAAATTGAAGAAAAAAGTGAAAAAAGGAGTATTTTTTCTTTTAGTATCACATTTTAGCTGCAATGACATAGAAATTTTTGCTCATGTTGTGAACCCTATAGAAAGCTAGTTCAAAAGAATTTAATCATATCAGAAATTTGTCATTGAAAGTCATGAGTCCAAATGTCAGGAGAACTCTGCTTCTCAAGATTCCCAGGGACAAAAGAATGAAGGAAAAAGACGAACTAAGCCAGATATCTGTTTATATTGATAATGTATTCTTTTTATTTATGCACGTCTCTTCAGTTATTCATTGTACTCAGTGTTAAATCCCATAATAGTTACGAGAGTGTCAATACCAACATTTGGTCCAGCCCTTGGGTCCCTGTCTTAGGATATCTTGCACTGTTATAACAGAATACAACAAACTGGGCAATTTATAAAGAACAGAAATTTATTTCTCATAGTCCTGGAGGCTGGGAAGTCTCCAAGATCAAGGTGCTGACATGTTTAGCTTCTGGTTCCAAGGTGGTGCCTTGTTGCTGTGTCCCCTGGAGAAGAGGAATACTGTCTCCTCAGGCGGAAGAAGGTGGAAGGGGGAAAATTCACTTTTGAAAGCCCTTTTTATAGTGGCATTAATGTATTCCCTCATGACCTAAACATCTCTCATTAGACCTCACCTTGCAACACTGTTGCATGGGATTAAGTTTCCAACACATGTATTTTGGGGGTCATGTTCAGAATAGGAGTCCTATTCTGATGAGTCTGCTTCATATTCTCAAAAGACTACCACCTCTTCCAAGAGTCATTATTCTATACCACCAAGGGTCAGGTTTACCCCTGGAGATAACCTCAGGCTTGGGCTAACTCAGGAATCAAGACCTGACCTTCTTCTGCAGGAAAGCGATCTTCAGGATTTTTCCCTGGGGCTATATCCAAAGAAAAAGTCAAGTAATCACAACACAGAGATAAACCTATTAACAAAGTTTTCAGAAAAGGACAATGGTGGGAAACCAAGAAATGCCTATGTATTAGAGTTCTCCAGAGAAACAGAAACTTACACACACACACACACACACACACACACAGATGCTCCTCAATTTACAATGGGGTTACATCCTTATAAACCCATTGTAAGTTGAAAATATAACAAGTTGAAAGTGCATTTAATACACCTAACCTACTGAAAATCATAGCTTTAGCCTAGTCTGCCTTAAAAATGTTCAGAACACTTACATTAGCCTACTATTGGGCAGAATTATATAATGCAGAGCCTACTTTATGGTAAAGTGCTGAATATCTCATGTAATGTATTGAATACTGTACTGCAAGTGAAAAACAGAATGATATGGTTTCTAATTGGATGTGTATTGCTTTTGCGCCATTGTAAAGTCAAAAAATTGTAAGTCAAACCATAGTAAGTTGGGGACTCTCTGTCTGTATGTATGTGTGTATGCATGTGTGGAGAGAGAGAGAGACAGAGACAGAGACAGAGAATCAGAGAGATTTATTTTAAAGGATTAGGATTAGCTCTTATGATTGTGGAGGCTGGCAAGTCCAAATCTGCTAAATAGGCAAGGAGGCTGGAGACCCAGGAAAGAACTGATGTAGCTGAATCCAAAGACAGTCTGTTTACAGAATTCCCTCTTCCTCAGAGTACCTCAGTCTGTTTTATCTTAAGGCCTTCAGCTGATTGGCCATCACATTATGAAGGATAATCTGTTTTACTCAGTGCCTACCAATTTAAATGTTAATCTTATCTAAAAAATACCTTCATAACAACATCCAGACTGGTATTTGACCAAACATCTGGGTGCCATGGCCCAGTCAACTTGACACTTGCAATTAATCACCACAGCATACTTGTTGTTTTACTTAAGCCCTTTGATTGCAAAGGACACTCTCATTCAGTTTGCAACTTACCCCAGAACCAAGGTAGTTCTCAGTTATGGTGAGTCTTTTGCCCACTTTCATAGCTGAAATATCCTCTCCTTCACAGTGCAAATGTCCATTTGGTAACAAGAGAGTAGTGGAGCAGAGATGCCGAGAGAAGCAGATATGGAGTTCTCTTGTGCAGTGGCTCTCAACCACAGGAACATGTCAGAATACCTGTGGAACTTTATAAATATAGAGATATTGTGAGATTCTGTCTCTATGAATAAAATAAAATAAAATAAAATAAGTCAGGCATGGTGATACAAGCCTGGAGTACCAACTACTTGAAAGGTTGAGGCAGTAAAATATTTTGAGCCCAGGAGTTCAAGCTGCAGTGAGCTATGGTTACATCACTGCACTCCAGCCTGACATTGTGAGAACCTGTCTCAAAAAAAAGAAAAAAAAAGAGGGCTGGGCACGGTGACTCACACCTGTAATCTCAGCACTTTGGGAAGCCAAGGCAGGGGGATCACCTGAGGTCAGGAGTTCAAGACCAGCCTCACCAACATGGCGAAACCCCATCTCTATTAAAAGTAAAAAAAATAGCTAGGCATGGTGGTGCATGCCTGTAATCCCAACAACTCGGGAGACAGACAGGAGAATAGCTTGAACCCAGGAGGCAGAGGTTGCAGTGAGCCAAGATCGAGCCACTGCACTCCAGCCTGGGTGACAGAGCAAGATTCTGTCTCAAAAAGAAAAAAAGAGAGATTCTCAGTCCCTTCCCTAAACTGAATCACAGTCACACCGTATTTCCTGATGATGAACACCCAGTTAGAAACAGGGTTATATTGAGACAGAAAAGACATCTGATTCAGGGACTGAGAGAGATCTAACTAAAAGTATATTGTGGGCTGGGTGTGGTGGCTTACACCTGTAATCCCAGCTTTGGGAGGCCTAGATGGAAGGATTGCTTAAGGCCAGGAGGTCGAGACCAGCCTGGTCAACATAGCAAGACTCCATCTCTATAAAAAAAAATTTTAAAAGTATATTTGTATCTTTAATTCAGAAAGAGTCACTGCACTTTTTGGGCTTTAATGGTGAAGAAGGGGACAAAATGTGTGAAGGGGTGCTATCAAGCATTAATAATTCCAAAGAAAGAGAGTAATACATTGATAAGAAAGCTGATATAAGAATGGCAGATAACAGCAGAAATTAAATACATTATGCACAGGATTCAAATCTAGATGGGTCTTTTACTATGTATGCCCAGATTTCTACTTTCTGGGATAACTCTCAACTATCAGTAATGAAGAATAGCTGAGCATGCTTGATGTGAATGCTGCAGATGTTTACCACATTACAGGATGTAGATAGTATTACAATATCAGAAATGATAATATATCAATACATCTGTCAGGGGTGTGTGAACCAGAGCAACTCTATCTTGAATAGGAACTGGGTAAAATAAGGTTGAGACCTACTGGGCTGCATTGCCAGACAGCTAAGGCATTCTAAGTCACAGGGTGAGATAGGAGGTCAGCACAAGATACAGGTCATAAAGACCTTGCTGATAAAACAGGTTGCAGTAAAGGAGCAGTCAAAACCCATCAAAACCAAAATGGTGACGAGAGTGATCTCTGGTCTTCCTCACTGCTACACTCCCACCAGCACCATGACAGTTTACAAATGCCATGGCAACGTCAGGAAGTTACCCTCATATGGTCTAAAAAGGGGAGGCACGAATAATCCACCCCTTGTTTAGCACGTAATCAAGAAATACCCATAAAAATGGGCTGTTCTGTCTATGGAGTAGCCATTCTTTTATTTCTTTACTTTCCTAATAAACTTGCTTTCACTTTACTCTATAGACTCACCCTGAATTCTTTCTTGTGTGAGATTCAATAACCCTCTCTTGGGATCTGGATTGGTACCCCTAACCTGTAACATCTTTTTGGTGATCACAAAGGGATTATAGTGCAGAAATCCACAACTCAAAGGCTAACTTTGGATATGTGACGGGGTTTGGTAACGTATTTCTGGTGAACCATGGATGGGATGATACTGAGGAGAACCCCCCTACAACCCAAAGGAAATAGACTACAGCACTGATTGGATGACTTTGGGTAAGTGGTGGGGTACCCATGCAAAGAATGGGATTGGGTTAGAGGCCCAACTTGGGGGAGATAGAGTCTCTCCTAAGACAGAGAGGGTTAGAGGCCCCTCTTAATAAAAGGCAAGGACACTTAACTAACCTTGGGTTAGAAGCCCAACTTAGTAGGGTGAGAGTCCCTTCCTAAGATTTACGGGATTAGAGGCCCCTCTCGGTAAAGTCCCTTTTGGCTAAGAATGGATTTAGCACTATGGGATGTTAGCCACTATTCTCTTTGGATCAATCTGCCTTGCACTCTTCGCTGATGGTTGTGGGTGACAGGATTAGGCATGTACAGGATTGTGGGACACAGGGAGCTTTTTCCTCCATGAAAGAGGAAACTTAAGAGCTGATGAGACTGCTAAAAAAGATCCCTTTGCTACCGACAAGCTGCCGCCTGAACTTTTCAGTGTTGCTGCAGTGGATGAGTCTTTCTCTGACCTCTCTGAGTGCCTCACCTTCCCCACCCTGCCCAGGCAATGCTTTCCTCTTTCTCTCCCTGTGCAAACTGGTTGAATGAATGGTAAAAAATCACTCTTTATCTCCTGTAAAGTTTTTATTAATGGGAAAAAGAATTTGTGAGGCTAGTCTTAAACTGTAGGCAATCTGGTCTGGTGTGCTTTGTGTGTCTTTCTGTATTGTTCTGTCATAAACAGGGGTAACTTAGGATAAAACACAGGCTTAGGACACTTGTAAGCCTGCTTTTCAAGATGACCCAGCAAACTGGTCAATCATGTCCTTGGGAACTTCAACTTGTAACCATGTGGCCATGCTTTCTCTTTTCACAATGGCGGCCTAGGTTCAGGGTTCAATTCCCAGCTTAGGGGAATGAGCTCTTTATCTTCTTCTGTCTGCCTAGGTATTTATATGTATTATGTGTGTAATGTTTATATATTAAAAAGCTTTAATTAATTGGTTTAATAATAATAAGAGCTTAAATCAAATATTTTGTCAGAAAAGTAAAAGTATAATGCCTTTTAGTTCATGTGACTTAAGTAAACTTTGGGAAATAAAGACAATTTTAAAGATCATTGGTAAAATAAAAATATCTTCAAAAATGTAAACATTTGGTCTAAATTACGCAGGTCAGATATTAAGTTTGCTAAATGCTTTAAGGTCATAAACTGCTTCTTTGACTTTTGAAAATTGTTCAATTTTCCTACCTTGTAGACATTAGATTCTAGATAAGGCCTGGAAACATGTGGAGTTAACCACGCCTCCTAACCTATGCTGGAGAGTCAGCTTTTATCTGCACTTCTGCCTGGTGTGTCCTAGGCTAGGCTCCACACCTGGTACATACATAATTTAAATTACTTACTTACCAAGGTTTTCACCAAACATAAAAGTCGCTAAGAGTTATCACCATAACATGTAATTGAGACTACTGAAAAACAAGGCATGTAAGGAAAGTAGAATGTACTTTTGGTGAAAGATTATTAAAACTCATGGGAATGTGGATTCTTGCCTAAGTTTAGAGGGTTAAAGAATTTTTTAAGTTAGATAGAATAAAGCTGAAGGTTTAAACAATTTGTGGAAGATTTGTGAAAAATTAATCTGGTAAAATAAATTCTGTGTGTGAACATATTGGCTAAAATTAAAGGGGGTATTATTCAGTTTTTCTGTAAACTGAACACTGGAATAAAAGCACAACAGGTTTTTCTTAGAGCACTAACTAATCTGCTCTTTAACAAAAAATTGTAAAGGGTTATAAAAGATTTATGAGAATCTTACTTTGTGGTCAAACATTAAAATTGGGTAGATATGTCTATAAGGTTTTATTAAGAATTGGGTTTAACAGTAGTACACTCATGTAAAAGTGAAATTTGGCTTATTTTATATAAAAATCATACAGGAAGCATTGTCACATATGAAATGTTTGATGTTTGATTTTCTTTAGGCTGTTTTTGTATAAATATGTTATTGGAATGTGTTCCAAAATCATGGGAAACTCCTATAATTCTGATAGGACTTAGTTTACCTTATCAGTAATAATTATAATTGTTATATAAAATTTTGTATGCCACAAAAGTAACCAAATTTCCTTATCAATTGTGGCTTTAATAGTGACTGTCCTAAGACTTTTTGTCATCCATAAACAATTTTTGTCTTGTTTTAATCTTCTTTAGAAAGTGGGTTATAATCAACTATAGAACTCTAGCAAGTGTTCTTGAATGCAGGTTTTTTTAATGACTTTGGAGATGGTGACATCAGAATTGAGAAAAAAACCTTTCAGGACTCTCATGGAGAACTGAAATGTTCATGAATATCAAGCCAAACAGGAGTTAACTAAATTAACTGAGCCAATAAAAAACTGAAGTAATCTTTTCAACTTTGCTTAAAATGTTGCTGATCCTTTGTTTTGTTTTTCAGAGTGAAGGAAACTTTTGAGCTATCTATAGCTTTTAGCAATTGAGTAAAGTATACTCCTATGAACAAAATTTGGAGCATATTTGTTTTACTCTAGCTGATTTCTCCAGAATTTGGAAAATATTTGTGAGTATTCTTCAGAGCTTGTTTGGAGGTTCTAGCAGGGAGCTACTCATATACCCTTGACCGAAGACCAGTGCTCCTCTCTTGGCGACAGTCGTCCTCTTCAACTGAGCACACAGTTGTGGGAGGGATGCACATGGAGTGGTGAGGGAAAAAGGGGACACCCACGTAGCCAGCCAGATCAGCTGAATCAACCCCGACAATCAATGGGGTGACAGATGTTGCAGCCAGATTTGTGAGTATTCTTAATTTATGGCAATATAGTTGCCATAATTTGTGGTGCTATAGTATGGCATTAATTCAATAAGAATCTGTTTTCTTTTGTAACAGAATACAATTGGAAAAATTGGTTATTTTACCAAGGCTTTAACTGGAATTGTGTGCTTTCCTTTAAGGAATTAGACTTATAGAGCCAATAAAAACCCCTTGGAGAAGTGGCCTCATACCTTGCCTACACAGTCCCTGTACAGGGTTTCTGACCTGTGGTAAGTAAAGAATGTCACTTTCTCACATGTACAGGAGCCCCAAGTTATCTTGGGACCTCAAAAGGAGAGAAATTTACTTAACTCCTAGGTATCTGAGGGTACAAACCCATGACAGGGCTCAGCTCTAAAAAAGTCTTATCTGAGATTCCTTCTATAGAACCAAGTTCCATCAAAGACAATTTAAGAAGAGATTATGTGAAAAATTATTTTTGCTGCACTTTATACAAATAATCAGGCCAAATATAATAAAGCAAATCAGTCTTACCGTGATTTGTCCTTAGTAAAAATGAGAAACTGGAGAGATAAATATTATGTTTCAAGAACTATGGTACACTTGTTATTAAATTCTAGTCTCATCAGTTGTTTTTAAGTTTGTTTCTGCAATTTAGACAGACTGCTTGTTCCTGTGAACCAAGCAGGGATCTCTGACTGCTGCTTAGAAGAAACAAGAGGGATGGGTAATATAAAAATCTAGATCAGCAGTCTAATTCTGGGAACACTGGAATCAGCTAGCGACCCCATATCAGCTTGGTTCCAAAAATTTCCCAGTTCATGGAAAGCCTCACAATTTAGTTTACTTGGGATAATTTTACTTATTTTGTTTTACTCTTGTGGAACATATTTCTGTTGTACTCTTTGTGTAGGAATGCAGGATAAGCTTACTGAATGTTTTCTTAATCTGAACATTTATTAATCTTTCATATAGCACCTTTTGTCAAAACTCAGTTATGAATGACCGTCACCATACCAACACTTTCTGACTGAGTTCCTGTCTACCCTGAATGCAAGAGACCCTAATAGTTAGGTAGGAATATCATCACCCCTATTCAGCCTGAAGAAGTTACAAAAGATGAATCTTTGTCCCTCTGCAACCCTTAGGATTAAGGGTTTTCTTATAGAAGGGAGAGGGGAACTGTCAGAGGCATGTGAACCAGAGCAACTCCATCTTGAAGAGGAGCTGGGTAAAATAAGGATAAGACCAACTGGTCTGCATTCCCAGACAGTTAAGGCATTCTAAGTCACACGATGGGATAGGAGGTCAACACAAGATACAGGTACTAAAGACCTTGCTGATAAAACAGGTTGCATTGACTGCCTGTTGCATTCCTGCAAATGAACAATAACACAAAACCTTTATGTGTAAGAGATTTTCATGAAGATTGAGATAATACAAAGAGAATACTGCTCAGATGAGATCAGGCAACAAGTTAAAAAGGCATGTGAGAGATCACTCTTCTTAAGGTCCCAGGCTCCAATCCTTATCTTTCTTGCTCTTCAGGGCAAAACTCAAAATTCCCAACACTTTATCATACAAAGCAATTTTAGGTTCAGCCTTCACACTAGTCCAGGCTCTGAGCCTTCTGCCTTGCTCTCCTTTGGATAACTTGCTTTTGGAGAAGTCAGATGCCATGTCATGAGGACTCCTAAGCTACCCCGTGTAGAAGTTCAAGTGGCAAGGAACTGAGGCTTCCTGCTCACAACAGCATCAACTTTTCAGCCTCTTGGAAGTGGCTTCTGCAGCCCTAATCAAGTCAACATCCTAACTGCAACCTCATGATAGACTGTAAACAAGAACTTCTCAGGTAAGTCTCTCCCAAATTCCTGATAATACATGTTTATTTTTTTTTAGGCCCCTAAATTTTGGGGTGATTTGTTATGCAGCAATATGTAACTAATAGACATACCTTAAAATTGCTGATTGCTAACTCTATTATTTGGGCTATCTTCAACTTTCTTCTTATTGTCAGTGGGTCATACTTTCATTTTGCCTGATAATAACATTGCTGTGTCAGTTTTCCTATGCTTAGTATTTTCAAGATATATCTTTTGCTTTCAACCTATCTGTACCTTTATATTGTCTTTTATAAACAGCGTATAGTTGGGTCTTCCTTTTTTAATCCATCTGACCATCTGTGTTTTTAAATGAAGTGTATAATTCATGTACACTGAATGTAATGTAAACATAATTTGTTTCAAGTCCATTTTCTTGCTATTTGATTTTTATTTGTCTTCTCTGTTCTTTCCTCTGTTCCTGTCTCCTCTTGGGTCAGTCAAGTATTTTTTTTTAACCAAAAATTACTTTATCAATAAATTTTATTATATTTTTCCATGTAATGAGAAATTCGCTGCCTTTTAAAACTCATTTATGAAAAATATTAATGAATATAACTATACAGCATTTTTGGTATTTTTCTAAAGAACTAGACCAGGGAAATGTATTACTTCTTTTGTAGTAATATACACTAAACAATAAACAAAGCTCAAATGGTAACTCACCTCATTCTTGTCAAATCATCTAATTATTTTCTCACCAAAAAATGGCAAAACAGCTTCACACACTTCAAAATGCAAAATTAACTTCATTTTTTAATACCTTTTAGGTAGGCAAGTTAAGCCAGTAATTTTAAAAGCAATTTTATTGCTTTTGAGTGTAACCACCGAATGGGTTCTCCTTGCCCACTGCCTAGACTCAGCCAATTTATCAAGACAGGGGAATTGCAATAGAGAAAGTTAAATTCAAGCAGAGCTGGTGGTATGTGAGACCAGAGTTTTATTATTACTCAAATCAGTCTCCCCCAAAATTTGGGGAATGGGGTTGGTAAGAATAACTTGGTGGCCATCCTGGCCAACATGGTGAAACCCTGTCTCTACTAAAAATACCAAAAAAAAAAAAAAAAAATTAGCCAGATGTGGTGGCACACGCCTGTAGTCCCAGCTACTCAGAAGGCTGAGGTAGGAGAATCGCTTGAACCCAGGAGGCAGAGGTTGCAGGGAGCCAAGATCACGCCATTGCATCCAGCCTGGGCGACAGAGGAAGACTCCGTCTCAAAAAAAAAAAAAAAAGTATAACTTGGTGAGTATGGGATTAGGAAGTGAGGAATGCTCATTGGTGGGGTCAGAGATGAAATCATTGGGGGTCGAAGAGAGTTTTTCTTGGTGTCTTCTCTTCCTGAGTGGGACTGCAGAATTGGTTGAGCCAAATTACCAGTCTGGGTGGCCTCGGCTGGTGCATCAGAATGCAGGATCTGCAAAATATCTCAAGAGCTGATCTCAAGTTGTACAACAGTGATATTATCCCCAGGAGCAATCTGGGGAGGTTCACATCATGTGGGCCACCGGCTGCTTGACTCCTAAACCATATTTCTAATCTTATGACTGATTTGTTAGTCCTACAAAGGCAGACTAGACCCCCAAGAAAGAAGGAGGTTTGTTTCAGGAAAGGGCTGTTACAATTTTTGTTTCAAAGTTAAACTATAAACTAAGTTCCTCCCAAAATTAGTTCAGCCTATGACCAGGAGTGGACAAGAACAGTTTGGAGGCTAGAAGCAAGATGGAGTTGGTTGGGTCAGATCTCTTTCACTGTCATAATTTTCTCACTGTTACAATTTTTTTTCATGAGGACAACAGTACAAACTTGTGGTATAGATAAATCATATTTTAGAGCAACATAACTTTTGATGTTTTGACAAAAAGTATATGACTATAGTCTTCAAGCCTCATTAAAATGACAACTTTTTTTGTAAATAAAATGTTTCTTTGATCTAAAGTAGCATGAGATAAAAGTATCTTTTAAGAAAAGTTATAATCTTTATGTTTATTTCTTACATTATTAATATTTGTTTAAGAATATTTATGAGTAAAGTTACCATTCCTATATCAAGTATTTTTTTAACTACTTGATTATATCTATTCTACTGGCTTTTTAGCTAAACCTTTTTCCTTTGTATTATATTTTTAGTGGTTGCTATAGAGATTACCATGTGCAGTGTTTGCTTACTATTGTCCAACTTGGTTTAATATTATAACACTTAACAGGTATGTAATATAAGAACATTTCAACTGCATAATTTTATTGAACTCATAATCCTACCCTTTGCGCAGTTGCCATGTTATATTTTAGGTGTACATAAATTAAAAACCCCAACATATATGTCCCTTCTGGGAGTCCAATGGAAAACCCCTCTCCTGAGCATTAGATAACTTGAAATTTCTGCCACCACCCCCAGATGTTGTCATCTGTTGAGTTCATTAGATTCTTGGTCTCCTCATGCATAGTTCCAGAAATAGCCAAGGATTTGAGGGAAATTTTGATACAGAAGCTTCCTCTCTGTAGCTTCCTACTTTCCACAACCTTCCTCTTCAATTTCCAGCTATGCTAGCAGCCCATGAAATCCAACCTCTGGCTTCTTAGCCCAGTAAAAATGTTGCTTTCAGCCATACAAAAGAATGAGATCATGTCTTTTGCAGAAACATGGATGGAGCTGGAGGCTATTATCCTTAGCAAACTAACGCAGAAACAGAAAACCAAATGCCTCATGTTCTCACTTATAAGTGGGAGCTAAATGATGAGAACTCATGAACACAAAGAAAGAAACAACAGACATTGGGGTCTACTTGAGAGTGGAGTATGGGAAGAAGGAGAGGAGCAGAAAAAATAACTATTGTGTATAGCACTTAATATATGGTTGATGAAATAATCTGTACAACAAAAGCCCAAGACACAAGTTTACCTATGTCACAAACTTGCCCATGTACTTCTGAACCCAAAATAAAAGTTTTTTTTAAAATGTTGCTTTTTGCTCAAGATCTATCCTTTGTGCACCACTGAACCCAGGAGTATTTTCAAAGGCAACACACACAAAAAAATGTGGACCTCACTTAGCATGAGACACTTCTTTCAAGGTTTGAATTTTCATTAGTTGCTACTTAGTTTTGGTCTCTCTCCAATGTCTCAATGTCTTCAAACAATTGTATTAAATTGTACCTAAAGTTTACAGTTATAATTAGCAGGAAGGTGAGCTTGGTATAAGCTATTCTACCATTAATGGGAGCCAGAGCATGATTTTGTTTCTTTATTTGAATATTTAACCTCATAGAAATTTATTCCACTCTATATTGTAAGATAAAACTCTAACTTTGTTTTTTAATAATTAACCAACTGTACCACATGACTTATTAATTCATCCTTTTAGTGTCACGTATATACACACATACACAGACACACACACTCTTCTGGGCTTTGTATTCTGTTGCATTGCTCTTCTTGACTCATTTTTGCACCATTACATGCGTCTCATGCCTTTCTGGAGATAGAACTTTGACCCTTTTTCTAATACACCCAATGTACTCTTCCTCTTCTGGGTTCAGTTTCTAAATTTGTATTTCCATAAAATTATCCATTTCATGAAGATTTGTAAATGTATTAGCACAGATATTATCACAATTTTCTCTTTTAGCTTAAAACTAAACAAAAACAAACCCCTCAAACCACCTATTTCTTGTAGCTCTGTGTAGTGGGATAATGTTTCAAAGCGTTCATTGGTTGCTTTATCACCCTGTCATCAGCTTTTCTGTGCTCTTGGAATTCCTTTACTTATATCCCAAGAGTCCTCATACCACCTATTCCCTGCCCTTAACTAGCACAACCAGAAATGAAGCTCCCACCCTAGAAGTAGTAAACAAAAGTATGAATGTTTGTTTCAAAAATTGCTGGTCTATGTATAAGGCAGAAAAGTTCAGACATATACTTACAGACTGGGTTTTTCTGCTCTTGCAGACTACTTAAAAATTTCCATGAGTTGGTGAACAAGAAAAGAAAGCAAAAACTGTTGGCCTAAAATGATTTGTGGATGCCAAGTCCTGCTGTCCTCCTGATATGACTTTGCTGTGTCCCCACCCAAATCTCATCTTGAATTGTAGCTCTCATAACTCCCACGTGTTATGGGAGGATCTGGTGGGAGATAATTGAATCATGGGATCAGTTTCCCCCATATTGTTCTTGTGGTAATGAATAAGTCCTACAAGATCTGATGGTTTTATAAGGGGAAATCCCGTTTGCTTGGCTCTCATTCTTTCTTGCCTGCTGCCATTTAAGATGTGCCTTTTACCTTCCGCCATGATTGTGAGGCCTCCCCAGACACGTGGAACTGTGAGTCTATTAAGCCTCTTGTTCTTTATAAATACCCAGTCTTGGGTATGTCTTTATCAGCAGCGTGAAAACGGACTAATACACCTTCCGATTGCCACAAAAGAGAGCCACATCCATACTCATCGCAACTCCTATGAGGAGGGAGGGTGAATAAACAAAGATTAAAGGCAAATCCCTACCTCAATATATTTCCCTAGAGCTGGTGGGAAAACCTTCAGAATTCCCTTCAAGACTGGTCTAGTTTTCTCTCTTAGCTTCCCATAAGATAAAGAGACAAGAAGATTACAAGAAGCATTTGCATTTAGCTGGCAGCAGTGGTGACTGAGTTATACTTCTGGAAAGGCATTAAAACAGAAAAAAGGAAGAACCAGTCTCAGCAGGAGAGTTGTGATTGGGGCCAAGAGCAAATTAAAAGCAGGAGCTCAGAGCCTGTATCTATGAGCTTAAGATACTAGAAATGTGCAGAAATGGGGGCAGGATGTGGACACTGGATTTTCCACAGAATGTGGAAATACAATTTTATTTTTTTCTGAAATAACAGAATTATTTCATCTTAACATCTGGATTATGCAAATACTGCACCCAGGAGGGAAGATCCTACAGCACTATATCTTGAAGCCCCAGAGCCTTGGGGGGCAATACAGTCATAACGATGCTCTTTAAGCCTTTGGAGAATATGATAAGGTCCATCTACCATTGCCCAATCCTGGATGATTGGTGAACACAACTGATAACTGAGGAGCTACGGCCTTAAGCTCTGCTGCTCTGGATTGAGAGTCTTGGAGTCCTGAAACCCCAGGTATCTCATGGATCTGGGGTCCCTAAAGGGGAAGGGTCCTTAGAAGCATCATTTTTGCCCATCAATCTCCAGCTCCAGAAGCATCATTTTTGCCCTTCAATCTCCAGCTCCAGGTGGTGCTATCCTGGACTTCACAGCCACTAGGCTGGAAAATCTCTGATGATGTCCCTTCTTGAGATTGTGCCTTCTTTCAACTCACAGTGACAACTGAAGCTTTGAACCCCGTCTACTGCTTACTCTTTAGACCCAAGGGGACAGGTTCCTAAGAAATGGGGCTGCATATAGAGCCTGTTGTGAGGTTAGCAATTTTGGTTACTGTCACTGCTCAGTCCAAATAAGGAAGGCTAATCAAATCTCACAGACTAGCTGGGGTAGATTTGATGGCAATTTTGACCCTTCTGGAAGTTTCTAGATTTGTCTAAGGGGAACTTGGTCGCTAGGTAGTTTGGTCTTAGAGCTGGGAGATTTTCCTTTGACAATGGACTAGAGGAAGAGCAACTGAGCCAGATTACCCACAGAGTTTCTCAGGCCTCTAAAGGCATACATTATTGAAGGTTTGGGATGAGGATACGAAAATGAAGCTCCAGATTCTCCCTTTTCCCCCAATTGGCTTGTCCCCAGACCTGAGAACTGTCTCTTCTTGTACTCTGCCTGAGCAGTTGCTTCTAGTGCTTCCATATCCTGACATGGTTGAGGTACAGCCTCAGATTCAGAGCATGGAAGAAAAATATGAGATCATCTTTAGCAGTACAAAACAAACAAAAATACAAAATATCAAAAGTATGAATTTCTCCTTTAAAAAAAAGAAGCTAATCTTTTTGAAGTGAAATGCTTGCTGGCCAGATTCGTTAGGCTAGAAACAACATTTACACAACTTTTTTCTTGCACTCTATTTTCTGTAAGCTCCTACATCCACAGAGAAAATACAAACTCCCAGTACCCACAGCACTAGTTAGATTTTTTTTGCTTCTAACATTTGCAATAAAGATATTTGTGTTTGAGTTAGTTTTAAGGTTTGTGAAGATGTTTATATAATAACGTAAGTTCTAAAATGGTGGCTATTGTGAAAATTAATGAATATTCAAAATTGTGCGAGTTGATATAAATGATTCAGCAGTAAAGCTTACCGAGCTTCTTTCTATAGATGCATTATCTAAAAAGCTATAAAAAGCTCAGTGCAAAGGCTTGCTGTTTAAGATGAATGATTTCACTCTTCCTACTGTAGTGTGGCTGTGTTATTCTTTTTATTTTCAAATAAAGTGATATCTGACAGTTTATTCCTCCAAAATCTAAACATAAGGTAAGGCTGTTTGTCAATTATACCTTCACAGTGGAAAATTAAGCAGCCTGGTTAGTGTCACCAGCTTCCCCATCACATTTCCGTTAGGTTCCCTGTGGCAGGCTCTGCATCCAGACTGCACAATAGCCAAAGCTCCTTAGAGAAGATAAGCTCATCCCCAAAGTGCAAAACACAATTTGTCCAAGGAAATAATAGTAATCCCATTAATCTTTACTAATGATTTGCTTAGGGGCAACTCTATGGCCAGTGAGACATGGGGGACATATTCTGGGAGGCTCTCTGATTAAGTTTGGTGTTGAAGATATCATATAATTAACATTTATTGGACTTGGAGAATATTAAAAGGATTAAAACATGTTTTCTACTCCAGAGATACTCAATGGAATAGGGTAATATAAACATACTTACAATATAATTTAATGATTATCATGTATAAAGCACTAAGGAAGAATGAAAAGAAAAAAGCAAACTGTTCAAGCATGAAAGGGCTTCTCAGAAGAGATGCGTATGGTAGGCACTTGGGACATGTATCTAAGAAATCTTTGTCTATCCCAAGATCAGAGATTTTTTTCTTACATTTTTTTCCTGGAATTATATAGTATTAGGTTCTACATTTAGGCCTATGATCCATTTTGAGTTGATATTTGTACATGGTATAAAGTGTGGATTAAAGTTTTTCTTTCCTTTTTTTACATATACTTAGCCAGTTGTTCCCAACATTTACTGAAAAGGCAATTCTTTCTTCTCTCTGTTGCCTTTACACCTTTGGCAAAATCAGAAAATCAGTTTATATTTATAAATCACTCAATTTATATATATGCATGTATATATAAATATATGTGTGTATATATATGTGTATATATGTGTGTGTGTATATATATCAGTCTCTTTCTAGACTCCGTTATGTTTCATTAATCTATTTGTCTTTACACCAACACAGCATGGTATTAATTACTGTAGCTTTATGTATGTCTTGGAATCAGGTAGTGTTAGTCTGTCAATTTTGTTCTTCTTTTATAAAGTTGTTTTGACTATTCTAGTCATTTGTGTTTCTATATGGATTTTAGAATCAGCTTTTCAATTTCCACCAAAAAAAGGCAGTTGGGTTCTTTATTGGACTGCATTGACTCTATAGGCCAATTTGGGGAGAATTTTAAGGATATTGAGTCTTCCAATTCATAAACATAATGTCTTTTCATTTATTTAGGCCTTCTTTAGTTTATCTCAGCAATGTTTTGGAGTTTTCAGTGTATGAATCTTGTACATATTTGTCAGATTTATTCCCAAATATTTAACACTTTTATGCTATTTTAAGTGGTTTTTAGAAATTTTTAACCTTTGATTGTTCATTGCTAGTGTATAGAAATGCAATTGATTTTTGTATATTGATCTTTTATCCTGCAACCTTCGTAAACTCACTTAACACTTCTAGTAGCTAGAGTAGATTTTATTGGGTTTTGTATTAGACAATCATGTTATCTGTGAGTAAAAAAGGTTTTACTGCTTTCTTTCCAATCTAGATTATTTCATCCTTCCCAATCTTGATGCATTTTGTTTCTTTTTCTTGGCTTATTGCACTGCCTAGAACCCCAAGTACAACATTAAATAGAAGTGGTGAGAGAGAACATCCTTGCCCTGTCTGAAAAAGTGAAAACCTTTGTTTTTGAAAGATGTTTTCATTGTGTATAGAATCCTCAACTGACAGTTTCTCCCAGTTATTTAAAGACATTGCCCCACTGTCTTCTTGCTTGCACCATTTCTTGCTTGCTTTGCTTGCATTGATAAGAATGTGTTGTCATTCTTACTTTTGTTCCTCTGTGTATAATATGTCCCTTTTTCTTAACCTCTTTTAAGATGATCTCTTAATCACTGGTGTTGAGAAATTTGACTATAATATGCCTTGGTATAGTTTTCTTCATGTTTCTTGTGTTTGGGATTCATTGAGCTTCTTGGTTATGTGGCTTTATAGTTTTCTTAAATCAAATTTGGAAATTTCTCAGTCGTGATTTCTTTGAATATTTTTCCTGTTTCTCCTCCTACCTCCTATTCTCTGGGGACTTCAATAAAATGTAGATTGTGTTACTTGAAGTTGTCCCACAGCTCACTGATGGTTTTTTCATTTTTTGAATTTGTGTGTGTGTGTTTCATTTGGATAGTTTCTATTGCTACGTCTTCAAGTTAACTATTTTCTTTCTGCTGCAATGTTTAACCTGTTGTGAATCCCATTCAGTGTAGTTTTTATCTTATGCACTGCAGTTTTCATTTCTAGTAGCTCAATTTGGATTTTTAAAAAAATCTTTAATATATCTACATAACTTTTGAGCATATGCAATACAGCTGTAATACCTGTTTTAATGTTCTTTTCTGCTAATTCTAACATCTCAGTTCTGTGGTCATTTTGGTTGATTGATTTTTATCCTTATTATGGTTGCATTTTCCTGCTCCTTTGTATGCCTTATATTTTTTATTGGAAGCCAGACATTGTGAATTGTATCTTGTTAGGTGCTGGATATTTTAGTATTCTTATTAATATTTTTTATTTCTGTTCTTGGGTGCAGTTAAGTTAGTAGGAAACAGTTTGATCCTTGCTTTTAAAGTCTGTTAAATGGGTTCAGAGCGTGCTCATTCTAGAGACAATTATTCTCCACTCCAAAGAGAAGACTACTTTGAGCACTCTGCCCAATGCTTTTTGAATTATGAGGTTTTTCAGTCTGGCTTGTGGGAAAAGGCACTATTCCTGGCCCTGTGGAAGCACCCAGTCACCTTTCTTGTGGTTCTTTCTTTGGCCTTGGTTGGTTTCCTCACATATGTGTGCTGATCAGTACTCTTCTAACTACTCAAGAGGAACCTTCTGGAAACCTGTGAACTTCTCTCTGCAGCTCGCTCCTCTCCAGTCCTCTGTCCTGCAAACTCTAGCTGCCCCAGTCTCCCCAGACCCTGAGGTCTGTTTCCCTAACTGAAGGAGACCTCAATCATCACAGTTTGTAATTAATAAATGAGTGTGATCACTTGACTAATGTCTGACCCTTACTTTACAGCCAGACTGTAAGCTTCTTGAGAGCAGAGACTTAGTCTGTTTTGCGCATCATTGTGTCTCTAGTACCTAGCACAGTATCTGGCTGATAGTGGGTCCTCAATAAATACACAGTGAATAAAAGAATTAAGATTAAACTCAATCATACTACATGGAAATACTAAGTTTGCGAAGACTTCATGGGCATTAATACATAATATTTTCAATCATTTCTCTTTTTTCTCTTTTATGTTTACTGAAGTTAAAATAAGTGAATCAGAACTACATGTATCTAGAGAATAAATCTCACATAATATTGAACAAAGATAACAAGTTGCCCAAGAATATGCTTAATGTGCTATCACACATAACATTTAAATATATGGAAAATACTATATATTGTCAAGGGATACATATATGTAACAAGGTATGAAGACTTGCATAGGAATAATCTACACCAAATTTAGGTTAAGGATTTCGTCTTTAGAGAAAGAAAGGGGAGAGGCTGGAAAGGAAGAATAGAGGGAATCAATTCTATATGTAATGTTCAATTTTTTAAGCTGGGATGTGGTACCTGGCTGTTCATTATGTCACTTTCTATACTTTATGTTTAAACTGTTCCATAATATAAAGAAAGCTACTTGCAGATTTGAAAGAATTACAGATTATACATGCTGATATGGACAAACTACATGCAATAAGGCTCTAATAAAATAAAACCAGAGTCAGAACAAAGAAAGAAAAAAGAGAAGAAAATTGGCCAATAAAAAACCTTAAGTGCACATACACAAATGGAAATTATCTAATCGTGAGAAAACACCAAACAAATCCCAATTGAGGACATTTGATGAAATACCCGACAAGTTCTTCTGGAAAATATCAATGTCATCAAAACCAAGGAAAGTCTGAGAAACTGTCACAGCCAGGAAGAGTCTAAGGAGACATAATGTGGCATCCTGGATGGAATTCTGGAGCAGAAAAAGACATTAGATTAAAGCTAAGAAAATCTGATTAGCCAAAGTATGGGCTTCAGTTAATAACAATGTATCAGTGTTTGTTGATTAATTGTGACAAAGCTACCATACTAGTGTAAGGTGTTAATAATAGGTGAAACTCAGGGTGAGGTATATGAAAATTTACTGTACTAGCGCTGCAACTTTTCTGTAAATGTAAATCTAATCTGATAGTTTTTTAAAGTAAAAATATAAAACAATAAAGCAACATCTGCCATGCTTGTGTCCTGCTGTGTTGCAGTAGGCAGAGCATAACATCACTTGTGTCATGTTCTTACAAACAGTTTAACCTGAATGTAATCATTAATAAACCATCAAAGAAATAAAAAATAGGGGTCATTCTACTATAACCTGGCCTGTCCTCTTAAAAAAAAAAAAAGGCTGGATGCGATGGCTCATGCCTGTAATCCCAGTACTTTGAGAGTCAGAGGCAGGAGAATTGCTTGAGCTCAGGAGTTTGAGACCAGCCTGGGCAACATAGCAAGAGCCAATTTCTAAAAAAATTTTAAAAATGAGTCAGAGAGAACTAGCTACTAAGGGGTTGAGGGGAAAGGATCGTTTGAGCTCAGGAGTTTGAGGCTGTAGTGAGTGCACTCTAGCCTGGGCAACAACAACAACAACA
Organism: Papio anubis; assembly: GCF_008728515.1. Taxonomy (NCBI): domain Eukaryota; kingdom Metazoa; phylum Chordata; class Mammalia; order Primates; family Cercopithecidae; genus Papio; species Papio anubis. The sequence goes on from NC_044982.1 coordinate 82,609,740, forward strand.
ACAATAATAGCGACAAAAGCATATGTCTTAAAATGTTTATTTAAAAAAAATAGGAAAAAATTTAAAAAGAAAAAAACCGGATGACCATTTTAGATTTCTGAAGACTAGTGATGAACAGCAATCAACTGTAATGTGTGAAACTTGACTGGATCCTGAATTGAAAAATAACAGCTACCAAAAGCCATTTGAGTGCTCATTGGAGAAAATTGCATTTGGAATGTTCAGCAGATTTTTGCAACTCAAAGTGTGGTCTGCAGACCAACAGCATCACCATAACCTCGGAGTTTGTTAGAAATGTAGAACATCAGCCCTCATCACAGACCTACTGAATCAGAATCTGCATTTTGACAAGATCCCCAGGTGACTTGCATGCTTAATAAAGTCTGACAAGCACCATTTTCAGTGGTATTATACAATTGTTAATTGTCTCAGGTGTGAAACTGTGTTAAAATGCATTAATTCTTAGAAAATGCATGTTGATGTGTGTGGGGCAAAGTGCAATGGATGTCTGCAAGTGACATTCAAATAGCACAGAAAACAAAAGTGTATGAGATGAAGTAAAGGTAGCAGGATGTTAACAGTTGATATTAGGTTAGTGCAACTAATGGCAAAACTGCAATTTCTTTTGCACCAACCAAATACATTGCAGCGAGGGCTATACAAATGCTTATTGCACTATTTTTCATCTTTTATGTATATTTTAAATTTCCATAATTTCAAATGTGGAAGATTTTTATGGACTGTCTTTAAAATTAAAAATCTATTTTGAGGAAAGTTGACATATTGACAATATTGAATTTTCTCATCAATGAACATGATAAAGCACTCCCCATAACCAGGTTTTCTTCTTTGTCCTTCAGCAATGTTGAACACTTGTCTTCTTATAGATTTTATACATTTATTTTCAATTTACATTTACTCCTAAAAATTTTACTGTTTTGTTGTTGCAGTTGTGAATGGATTCTTCTCAGTCATAATTCTAACTGACTATTGCTGGTATATAGAAAGCTATTTATTTCAGAATATTTTTCTTGTAATTTGTTACCATGCTATAATCTTTTATTTTTCCAATAATCTTTATTCATTTTCATGGATTTTTAGGAAGACAATGATAGCATCTGAAAATAATACAAAGTTTGTCTTTTCTAATATTTTTAGAGGTTTTTAGAAAACTTGGTTTATTAAATTGATTTTCTGCACAACATTTAAATAGTAGTGATAGTGACTACAATTGTCTTCTTCCTGACTTTAATGGAATAGCCTCTAGTGTTTCACTGTTAATCTAACATTGCTTTGGATTTCAGTTATATCGTTTTTATCATAATACTCTGTAATAGCCTTTATTTAATTAGAAATGCCTGTTAAATTATATTATGCCCCTTTTGGCATCTTTGGAAATGATTTCATTGCTTTTGTCTCTTGTAATTTATGAATATAATACATTTCTTTATAATAAGCTATATTTTCATTTCGAAAATAAAAACTCCTTTGTCATATATTATTCTTTAATGTACTGTTGAATGTAGTCTTACTGACATTTTACTTTTTCAAGCTATAGTCACTGGTGAAATTTGTGTATAATATTCTTTTCATTTGTTTTCTTTGTCAGGTTTCAGTATGAGTGTTAATATAAATTATAATATTCCTCACTAAAGGTTGCTCACTACATGTGGGTATATTGAATGGACTCTGGCTGCTGTGGGGTTTCCCACTCAGTCTCCTGCTCATCAGTTGCCTAAGGACTCCAAGCACACACATTAATATTCCTTCGACCCTTGGTAAGCTCAGCCAGAAGAAATACCATCAGATCATTAGCATCAACTTAGGACCATAGGCTTTAAAATACTTCTAGTAGAAATATCTTATGGACAGAAAAAGCCAATTGGTTTTGGAAAATCAGCTTAATAATATCCCATTGCTAAAAATAATGACAAATTGAATAGAAACCTCCCAGTAAAATGGATTAAAGGCTGTAACACAAGTGAAACTTTTAAGGAAGGTCGAAAAATTTAGTGCATGAGTAGGAAAGACAGTGATGATTCACATTAGCTCCCCAAACACTCAAAGCACATTTGCAAAGTACAAGTGGATATGAACGCCTTCACAGCTAGCATTCTGACTGCCTTGTTCACTTTTTGTACCGAGTCTGACCCAGTGCCTCACATCAGACAAACCCTCAATAAGTATTTTTTGCTTGAAAGAAGGAGAGATGATTGGGGCATTTTCACACATTCTATTGTTCTGTCAGATGACACAGGGATGTCGTGAGTTCTTACAAGCCATATCACAGTGCCCTAGAGGCTGAGGAACACAATTGAGAACTGCACAGTCCAGCTCAGATGAGATGAGCTTAGAGTATAATGCCAGATAAACCTCTTTTCAACCATCACATAAATGTCTATACCTCGAGGGGAGGCTGTGCTGGTGAGAAGGGGCACAGGACTCTGCCTCCTCCATAACCAGGGCAGAGCAGGTGGCTCCTTTGTGGGGAGGGCCATCACCAAGGCAGGCCCTCGTCTGTGGTGGTTGCTGATGCAGGTGCATCAGGAAGGCTGGCCACATAATAACTGCTTGTCCAAGTGATGACCAAGGCTGCTCTGGGTTGAGGAGCAGAACCAAGTAATAATTGACTGTGTGGGGCACTTTCTAGTTGGAGGGCACTGTGGTAAATACCAGCAGCTATTTCCCCCAAGTGCAACTGTAATTTAGGAACTGAAACATATGAGCTTAACTGTGGTTTATACTCACAGTTTATGAGTGATGGACAAGCATGCTGGATTCTAGAGGCATTACAAAATCAGCCTAGCTTCTGGGGGACCAGAGGAGCCCCTTCTCTGTTTCAGGCTCCCTCTGCAGCTGTTTAGCAGTTGCTGCTGGGAAATCTGGCATGAAAACAGAATTTAAAGGTCTTTGGGGTGACACTGGAAAAACCGCCAACTCTGAGAGAATTAAAGTTTTGAAATCTCCCAATGAGGCATGATCTGTGTCTGCGAGGCGTCTGTGACCTAGCAGATGCCCAGGTCTTGGAATAGGATTTTGTGAAAAGCCGAATGACATGGGGGAAAGGGTGCCTCCCATCTCTTTGACACAGCGAGACATCCAATCTATTACCAAGTCCTCTCTTTTATCTCCTAAATATAGCTTGAATATGTCTATTTTTCTCTAACCTCATTGCCACTATCTTAGTACAAGTCATAGTTATCTATAGCCTAGACTTTTGCACGAGCTTCCCTACTGGTGGCCGGGCCATGGCACTGTGGGGCCTCAGGAGGCAACGTATACTTTGTAGCCTAGGTACGTGCACCGCCTGGGGCACATCACCACACATGATAGGTTACAATAAGAAGGTGCCCTTGGAGTCGCGCAGCTTGGAGGTCCTGCTGCTTTCCTCCTTCTTCCTCCCTCCTTGGATCTATTTTCCCTTTGCTATTTATTTTTATTTTTGGAATATTTCAAACACATGGAAAAATATAAAGAATAATATAATATACACCCATATGCATCAGCCATCCAACTTTTTCACATTTTAATATTTTATGAATTTTTGAGCTTGGTAATCTAAATGTTTATTAAGACATATAGCACACATAGAGAAGAGTATATATTATGCAAACGAACATTTTAAAGAATAAATATTCATGTACCCACCACTCAGCTTAAGAAATAGAATATTTCAAATAGCTTTTGAAGTCTGCCATGTGCAACTTTTCAAACTAGAGACTCTGCTGTGTCCCCCCAGGAGTAACCACTCTCATAAATTTGGGGATTAGTGTTTCTTTGTGTTTGTTTATATTTCTTTATCCAATAAATACACACACACACACACAGATTCTTAATGTTTTGTTTGGTTTTGCCTGTTTTTTGACCTTTATGTAGATAGAATCAATGAGAACGCATTCGCCTGTGACTTGGTATTTTTCTTACTACTAAGTTTTGGGAGTCATGTCTGGCATTGTAGGGAGCTTATCATTCCGCCCTTTTCACTGCTTTCCAATCCACACTCACACTACAGCCAGTGTAATGGCTTAAAGATATAAATTCAATTATTTGTCACTCCACTGCATAAAACCCTTTAGTGGCTTCCCAGTACTCTTGGAATAGAATTTCTGATACCTAGTGTGGCCTAAGAACCCCAGGTGACCGGGCCCTGCCTCCCTTTCTTGTCTTATCTCATTTCCTGGGCAGAGGTCACACTACTCTTCTTCCATCTCCCTCATCTCAACAAGCTCTTCCTTTCCTTCCTGCCTTTGTGCACACCTGAGGTCTTCCTTTCTCTCTTCACCTGGCTATCCCAAGCTAAATGATTAAATATCACTTCTTTCAATGGATCTCACTGACCTCCCAATGTAAATTAGGTGCTTCTTGTTTTGCTTCGTTTTTACTCTTCCTTTCTTCATAGCACTTACCACAGTTTTGTATCGTATGTTTATTTGGGCATTTATCTTTATATTTATTTAATGCCCACATACCTTTAAATTTCATTAATGACAGGATCACATATGTTTTCCTTATGATGGCTTATCTAGTACTAACATAGCCCCAGCATATAGCAGGTACTAAATAATTATCATTCAATGAGAATTGAAGTCAGTAAAAGTCAATGCAGTCAGAACAAAAAGAGTGTTCAGGGCATGTATTCTGGGTCAATTCACTGCTGGACAAAAATTGTTAAAAGTGAAGTCAAAGCATCCTTCAAGAACACATGTCAGGTCCCAGAGGCAGATGGTAAGCTTTGTATTTGTCCTATATGCTGATCTAGAGAAGCTGACTGAAAGGCAGCTCTGTTGCTCTACTATACTTTTAAAAACAAAATACGTAACAATAACCAAGACCTATTGAGCACTTACTTGTGCAGGCACTATTCTAAGTGCTTTGCATGAATAAATTGACTTAATTATCATAATAACCCTAAGAGTGAGGTGTTATCATTTTTGCTATTTTTATATAACAGGAAACTGAAGCACAGAAAGATTAAGTAACTTGCCAGAGCTTATACAACTAGTCAGTGGCAAATCTAGGACGGATCCAGACAATGTTACTCCAGTGCTCCTCACCATTACTCATATTGCCTTTCAGTAATTTTGTTCCATGAATATTTGTGGCAAGAATAAATGAAGAGGGTTACACCAAAAGTTCAAAGTGCCATGGGTCTATGGAATGAGAGAGTTTGATTTTTCATATGGCCATCTGCCATAGCATCTAGACGGTCCCTGAGAGGCAGATAAGACTCAGAGGAACAGACATGGCAAGATGAGGCCTTCCATAACCAGACACATCAACAGAGTGGAAGGCATGTTAGGGAAGATGATGTGATTTAGTGTTGATGGGTGTGAAACAGATGGAAGTTTGTAAGGCAGACCCCTGCCAAAATGTAGAGGGTCTTGAATGAGACTTTTGGAGGTTCATCGTGTATAAAGCAGGGCTTCATCTTAGACAAGGGCATTGCAGTATTGAATATATAACAGAGTCCTGTTTCAGCAACAACTGGAGTCAGGTGAAGGAGATCAAATGACATTTCTCCCCATACCTATCTGTAGCTACTTATTTCCACAAGGGCTGAAAGGTCCCTGCACCTCAGATATATAGAAAAATGTCTGATGGCTGAGGAAGAGTTGGAGGAGGGAGGTTGCTAGGACAGACATCAAGGAACCCTGAAGAGAGTTCACCGTAAGGGCCAGAGGCAAAGAGAACTAAGATCAGCATTGGTGACTAATATCAGAGAGCAGGACTGGGTCTAGGAGGAGGAAGGCAGCAGGTGACATGGAAACTCATTGGAATCTGATCACCTTCCCAGAGTGTATGCTATAGGAGAGGGGCTGCGGGCACTGAAACAGACATCCTCAAATACCCCATCACAGTCTGAGTGTGACCAGTGCAGTGGTATGGCCCTCGGCACTCCCAGTTTCACCAGCATTGTTGTACTTGCCCAGTTCAGCCAAACATATGTATGGTAAGAGTGACAGGAACATTTCTAATGTAAAAAAGAAAGAATAGATTCCATTCCTGGACATTTAGAAGTATTCTAGGAGGATTCTTGGAGAAAGAACTGGTACAGGAGACTAGACTTTCTATAATCATATAGGTGTTAGGTCTGAACACATGAAACTTGGCAAATAATAGTAATGGGACTAAGTCTATTCTCCCTGGATGCTGCAGCCTGAGGCACTTGGGATACACAGCTCTCTAGCTCAGATTGTTCTACTAAACTGCACATCCAGCTATGCTCTGCACTTCTCCACTTGGATGTTTCACAGCATTGACAACTCAACATGGCAACACCTGAACTCCTATTTCCTCTATGCTCCTCTCCTCCACCTGGCCTCCTTATCTTAGTGAAGTGGCACCATTTTCCCACAGTTGCTCAAGGTAAAAACCTGTGCATGGTATTTTATTTCTGCATCTACTTCAGCCCCCATATGCAATTCACAAAGTCTTGTCGAGTTTACTTTCTCTCACCATTTCACATCCCATAATTAGATAAGGTCACTAACATCTCCGCCTGGGTTATTGCCACAGCATCCCACCTGGTTTTTCTACCTTCAAATCTACTTACCCAATCACCCCTCCAATTGGTTCTCTACTCCACCACCAGCACAACTTTCTAAAATTCAAATCTGGGCCAGACATGGTGACTCACGCCTGTAATCCCAGCACTTTGGGAGGCCAAGGTGGGTGGATTGTATGAGCCCAGGAGTTCGAGACCAGCCTGAGCAACATGGTGAAATCCCATCTCTGCTAAAAATACAAAAATTAGCCAGGCCTAGTGGTGTGTGCCTGTAATCCCAGCTACTAGGGAGGCTGAGGCATGAGACTTGCTTGAACCCAGGAAGTGGAGGTTGCAGTGAGCTGAGATCGCGACACTGTACTCCAGCCTTGGAGACAGAGTGAAACACAGTCTCAAATAAAATAAAATAAAATAAAATAAAATAAAATAAAATAAAACAACTAAAATTTAAATGTGAGCATGAACTTTCCTGAACTCCTTAAAACACTTTAACAATGCCCTCCTGCTCTCACGATAAAGCTCAAAGTCTTAACAAGGTGTGCATCATTAGTGCTTTGGAGCATGGCTGGCACCTAACATACACCCTGTAAATATGTGTGGCATAGAATCTAGAATGAGTTCGCATGTCTTCTTGTAGCTTGCTGTAAGCACTAATGAGAGTAGGCTTTGACTTCCCTATGTGGAAATAGTAGCTAACACGTTGTTACAAGTTGGTGATTTGTCTTTTTACTTCGCCTGTGTAGTTTCTTGCTATGCTAAAATTTTAAGTTTGATTATAATCAAATCTATAGATCTTTTGTTTGTGGTTCTGAGGGCTTAAGTTATACTTAGACATTCCTTGCCTGACACTATTCACAATAGCAAAGACATGGAATCAACCAAATGCCCATGAATGGTAGACTAGATAAAGAAAATGTGATACATATACACCATTGAATACTATGCAATCATAAAAAAGAACAAGTTTATGTCCTTTGGAGAAACACAGATGGAGCTGGAGGCCATTATCCTTAGCAAACTAAAGTAGGAACAGAAACCCAAATACCACATGTTCTCGCTTATAAGTGGGAGCTAAATGATGAGAACACGTTGATATAAAGAAGGGAACAATAGACACTGGGCCTGCTGGAAAATGGAGTGTGAGATGAGGGAGAGGATGAGAAAAAGTAACTGTTAGTACTTGGGTGAAAAAATAATCTGTACAACAAACCCCTGTGATATGAGTTTCTCCATATAACAAACCTGCACGTGTACCCCTGAACTTAAGCTGAGAGTTAAGAAAAAAAATTATTTGCCTGTTTCACGATTATAGAAATGTTTTCCTATGCTTTGACCTACCACTCTGATTTCATTTTTGATATTTAAATATTTAATCAATTTAAAGTTATTTGTGCATATGATGTGAGGTAAAGACCTAATTTTATTGATTGTCCATTCAGTGGTCAGTTTCCCCAAATAAACAATGCATTCTTTCCTCATTGATTTAAATGCCACCTTAATAATGTATTAGGTTCACATACACACTGGGTTTGTTTCTAGCCTCTCTCATCTGTTCTGATGGTTCAACTTTTCTATTTCTACACGAATATCATAATATTTTATTATTTATGGTTTTTTGGCATGCAGTTTTGAATATTTTAAAAGTAAAACTTTTACTATGAGATTTCTTCCATTTGAAAGTTCAGCCCTTCTATCTTATTGAGATATGTAAATGAAATAACTTGATTTCACAGATGCATTTACTGTACAAGAAAAGATTAATTTAAGCAAGTGAATATTTTTAGTCTGCCTATAACATTCACATGCCTACTACCTCACATAATTTCTTCAGAATTTACTTTCAAGTATATTAGAAAAGTCATCTTTTTATAACCACAAATAGAGGCATTTTTCAAATTTAATATAGGATAATATATTTTAATTACAGAAAGTAATTTTATTATTATTGATGAAAAACAGCCAACAATATTTGTACAGTGTTAGCTTTTGTTTAAACAAGAAATGCCTGCAGTTCTGGATCTATATCTCTTCTGAATGTATTTACTTATTTTTAAATCACCTATTGCAGCTTCTGCAAATTAAGTTGGAGAAAAAAATGTTTAAGATTTTCAATTCAGAAATATGATTAGAGTTTATTATAACTCCTCATTGGAGAATTATTTAATATAATGCTTCCATAATTAAACCTATTATTTCTTCCTTTCATAGTTAAACACAAAAAGTAATAGACTAAAAGCACAATACCAAATGACAAATCGTATCTACATCACTCTTTTAGTAGTCTTGTTTTTAAACACTTCTTAAAGAAAAATAAAATCAAAATTTATGTTTTATATATTTCTGAGCACATAATTAGAAACTTTATATAATTCTTTATTAATCAAAGCCAGAGTGTGGGAATGAAATAAAACTGCTTGAGGGGGCAGTTCCAAGATGGCCTAATAGGAACAGCTCCAGGCTACAGCTCCCAGCGTGAATGACACAGAAGACGGGTGATTGCTGCATTTCCAACTGAGGAACTGGCTTCATCTCACGTGGGCATGTCAGACAGTGGGTACAGGACAGTGGGTGAAGCCCACCGAGTGAGAGCCAAAGCAGGGCAAGGCATCACCTCACCCAGGAAGCGCAAAGGTTAAGGGAATTCCCTTTTCTAGCCAAGGGAAACCGTAACACCCAGCACCTGGAAAAATGGGTGACTGCCACCCTAATACTGCGCTTTTCCAAGGGTCTTAGGAAACAGCACACCAGGAGATTATATCCCACGCCTGACTCGGAGGGTCCTACACCCATCTCACGTGCAGAGACACACATAGGCTCAAAATAAAGGAATGGAGGAAGATCTACCAAGCAAATGGAAAACAAAAAAAGGCAGGGTTTGCAATCCTACTCTCTGATAGAACAGATTTTAAACCAACAAAGATCAAAAGAGACAAGGCCATTACATAATGGTAAAGGGATCAATTCAACAAGAATAACTAACTATCCTAAATATATATGCACCCAATACAGTAGCACCCAGATTCATAAAGCAAGTCCTTAGAAACTTACTAAGAGACATAGACTCCCACACAATAATAATGGGAGACTTTAACGCCCCACTGTCAACATTAGACAGATCGACGAGACAGAAAGTTAACAAAGATATCCAGGGATCAAACTCAGCTCTGGACCAAGCAGACCTAATAGACGTCTACAGAACTCTCCACCCCAAATCAACAGAATATACATTCTTCTCAGCACCACATCTCACTTATTCCAAAATTGACCACATAGTTGGAAGTAAAGCACTCCTCAGCAAATGTAAAAGAACAGAAATTATTTTAAAAACTGTCTCTCAGACCACAGTGCAATTAAACTAGAACTAAGGATTAAGAAACTCACTCAAAACTGCTCAACTACGTGGAAACTGAACAACCTGCTCCTGAATGACTAGTGGGTACATAATGAAATGAAGGCAGAAACAAAGATGTTCTTTGAAACCAATGAGAACAAAGATACAACATACCAGAATATCTGGGACACATTTAAAGCAGAGTGTAGAGGGAAATTTATAGCACTAAATACCCACAAGAGAAAACAGGAAAGATCTAAAATTCACATCCTAACATCACAATTAAAAGAATTAGAGAAGCAAGAGCATACACATTTAAGAGATAGCAGAAGGCAAGAAATAACTAAGATCAGAGCAGAACTGAAGGAGATAGAGATACAAAAAACCTTTCAAAAAATCAGTGAATCCACGAGCTGGTTTTTTGAAAGGATCAACAAAATTGATAGACCGCTAGCAATATTAATAAAGAAGAAAAGAGAGAAGAATCAAATAGATGCAATAAAAAATGATAAAGGAGATATCACCACCAATCCCACAGAAATACAAACTACCATCAGAGAATACTATGAACACCTCTACGCAAATAAACTAGAAAACCTAGAAGAAATGGATACATTCCTGGACACATACACTATCCCAAGACTAAACCAGGAAGTCGAATCCCTGAATAGACAAATAACAGGCCCTGAAATTGAGGCAATAATTAATAGCCTGCCAACCAAAAAAAGTCCAGGACCAGACGAATTCACAGCCAAATTCTACCAGATGTACAAGGAGGAGCTGGTACCATTCCTTCTGAAACGATTCCAATCAATAGAAAAAGAGGGAATCCTCCCTAACTCATTTTATGAGGCCAACATCATCCTGATACCAAAGCCTGGCAGAGACACAACAAAAAAAGAGAATTTTAGACCAACATCCCTGATGAACATCAATGCAAAGTCCTCAATAAAATACTGGCAAACTGAATCCAGCAGCACATCAAAAAGCTTATCCACCATGATCAAGTGGGCTTCATCCCTCGGATGCAAGGCTGGTTCAACATATGCAAATCAGTAAATGTACTCCATCACATAAACAGAACCAAAGACAAAAACCACATGATTATCTCAATAGATGCAGAAAAGGCCTTTGACAAAATTCAACAGCCCTTCATGCTAAAAACTCTCAATAAATTCGGTATTGATGGGACGTATCTCAAAATAATGAGCTATTTATGACAAACCCACAGCCAATATCATACTGAATGGGCAAAAACTGGAAGCATTCCCTTTGAAAACTGGCACAAGACAGGGATGCCCTCTCTTACCACTCCTATTCAACATAATGTTGGAAGTTCTGGCCAGGGCAATCAGGCAGGAGAAAGAAACAAAGGGTATTCAATTAGGAAAAGAGGAAGTCAAATTGTCCCCGTTTGCAGATGACATGATTGTATATTTAGAAAACCACATCAACTCAGCCCAAAATCTCCTTAAGCTGATAAGCAACTTCAGCAAAGTCTCAGGATACAAAATCAATGTGCAAAAATCACAAGCATTCTTATACATCAATAACAGACAAACAGAGAGCCAAATCATGAATCAACTCCCATTCACAATTGTTTCAAAGAGAATAAAATACCTAGGAATCCAACTTTACAAGGGATGTAAAGGACCTCTTCAAGGAGAACTACAAACCACTGCTCAATGAAATAAAAGAGGACACAAACAAATGGAAGAACATTCCATGCTCATGGATAGGAAGAATCAATATCGTGAACATGGCCATACTGCCCAAGGTAATTTATAGATTCAATGCCATCCCCATTAAGCTACCAATGACTTTCTTCACGGAATTGGAAAAAACTTCTTTAAAGTTCATATGGAACCAAAAAAGAGCCCACATTGCCAAGACAATTGTAAGCCAAAAGAACAAAGCTGGAGGCATCATGCTACCTGACTTCAAACTATACTATAAGGCTACAGTAACCAAAACAGCATGGTACTGGTACCAAAACAGAGGATAGACCAATGGAACAGAACAGAGTCCTCAGAAACAATACCACACATCTACAACCATCTGATCTTTGACAAACCTGAGAAAAACAAGAAATGGGGAAATAATTCCCTGTTTAATAAATGGTGCAGGGAAAACTGGCTAGCCATATGTAGAAAGCTGAAACTGGATCCCTTCCTTACATCTTATATGAAAATTAATTCAAGATGGATTAGAGACTTAAATGTTAGACCTAAAACCATAAAAACCCTAGAAGAAAACCTAGGCAATACCATTCAGGACATAGGCATGGGCAAGGACTTCATGTCTAAAACACCAAAAGCAATGGCAACAAAAGCCAAAATTGACAAATGGGATCTAATTAAACTAAAGAGCTTCTGCACAGCAAAAGAAACTACCATCACAGAGAACAGACAACCTACAGAATGGGAGAAAAATTTTGCAATCTACTCACCTGACAAAGGGCTAATATCCAGAACCTACAAAGAACTCAAACAAATTTACAAGAAAATAATGAACAACCCCATCAAAAAGTGGGCAAAGGATATGAACAGACACTTCTCAAAAGAAGACATTTATGCACCCAACAGACACATGAAAAAATGCTCATCATCACTAGCCATCAGAGAAATGCAAATCAAATTCACAATGAGATACCATCTCACACCAGTTAGAATGGTGATCATTAAAAAGTCAGGAAACAACAGGTGCTGGAGAGGATGTGGAGAAATAGGAACACTTTTACACTGTTGGTGGGACTGTAAACTAGTTCAACCATTGTGGAAGACAGTGTGGCGATTCCTTGAGGATCTAGAACTAGAAATACCATTTGACCCAGCCATCCCATTACTGGGGATATACCCAAAGGATTATAAATCATGCTGCTATAAAGACACATGGACACGTATGTTTATTTTGGTACTATTCACAATACCAAAGTCTTGGAACCAACCCAAATATCTGTCAGTGATAGACTAGATTAAGAAAATGTGGCATATATACACCATGGAATACTATGCAGCCATAAAAAAAGATGAGTTACTGTCCTTTGTAAGGACATGGATGCAGCTGGAAACCATCGTTCTCAGCAAACTATCGCAAGAATAGAAAACCAAACACCGCATGTTCTCACTCATAGGTGGGAACTGAACAATGAGAACCCTTGGACAGAGGAAGGGGAACATCATATACTGGGGCCTGTGGTGGGGTGGGGGGAAGGGGGAGGGATAGCATTAGGAGATATACCTAATATAAATGACGAGTTAATGGGTGCAGCACACCAACATGGCACAGGTGTACATATGTAACAAACCTGCACGTTGTGCACATGTACCCTAGAACTTAAAGTATAATAAAAAATTTTAAAAAACAAAAAAGAAATAAACCTACTTGTGTTTATAGTAACACAGATTTTTTGTAAATAAAGAATATTTCAAGTGCAAAATCTTTAAAGTATTTAAAGCAAATATTACTCAATTAATTTGTGCCAAAACATATGACTAACATATTGATGTCGGTAACCTCTCTTTTCAGAGTTTATCCTATGGAAATGTGCAAATATATATAGAAACAACCTGAAAATCTAACAATGGATGAAAGATTTAGTAACTCATATCTGTAGAACAGAAAACTATGTAAATGAGTTGCAAAACAATATGTTTAGTTTTAGCCCTTTTTTTTAATTTGTAAAATTAAACAAAGATACCAAAAAAGTTTTCTGTGTCTACGAAATGTAACAAGATGGAGACTATGTTAGTCTTTTAGAGCAGGAGGTCGCCAACTCCCAGGCCAAGGACCTGTACTGGTCTAATGCCTGTTAGGAACCTGGTCACATAGCAGGAGGTGACTAGCAGGCAAGCAAGCATTGCAGCATTACCAGCTGAGCTCTGCTTCCTGTCAGATCAGCAGGGGCATTACATTCTCATAGGAGTACAAACCCTTTTGTGAACTGCACATGTGAGGGATCTAGGATGCACACTCCTTATGAGAATCTAACTAATGCCTGATTATCTGAAGTGGAAAAGTTTCATCCGGAAACCATCCCCCTGCTGCCTCCCCAGTCCATGGAAAAATTGTCTTCCATGAAACTGGTCCCTGGTGCCATAAAGATTGGGGGTCACTGTTTTAGAGGGAGAAAATTTTTGGTAGTAAAATATCTCAATAAGGTAGCACGGACTGATTGTGTACCCACATGTCGTGGACGTCAGCTTGCACCAACAGTTCATGAAGGTTCTCCGTAAGGCCTTAAGAGAAGCTTGCAACTTAAAAGAAATAGAAATTATCCTAGAGCCTTTATTTCTTGGAGCTCAATTTAAGCATTTGTCCAAAGCACAATACTTGCCATTTCTTTCAAGGCATTGTTGTTTATTCTGTTCTGAACCACTAGTGAAATGATCTGCTTCAGAAATTTCCTCTCCCAGTAATTTAACAATATCTATTTGTTGTTACATTTTGCTTTCCACCAAAATCATCATCTGTTGGTATGTCAGATTCTACTTTATTCCCAGTTTGGCTGCTTTGTCTACTGACATTGTAGTAATAAAATTAAGGTGATGCCTGTTGGCTAGCTGTTTAAAGTTTCTAAATAAACACTTCTTAGGATTTGTCCCCAAATTTTTAAAAACAGTTCCAAGAGATTATTTAATTTTTAGCAGTTTATCCTGTGATTCATGACAAAAGAGTCCATAGTTCATCATTTCTTTGTTCTTCAAAATTCTGCAATTTTATTAGTGTTCTTAGCTATTCAGGATTCTTTTCTTCTTAACTGATGATTTCCATTTGTTGAGGATAAAGAGATAAATAGATTTTAGTGTAAAAATGCAAATGCTTATGTGCCTTGCAGTTTGTTTTACTCCCTTATCTTTGGATTCTGGAAATTCAAGTACTCTCGTCTGCACATGCAAGAAAATGTTTGTAGGTGATGGACATTTTCTTTGATAGTCCATTGTGACCAGAAGCAAATACTCTGAGCTGTTCTGCACCAGAAAGAAGATCTCACTAGCTGATTGAAACATTCATTCCAGCAACTTTTGAATGATAACCCTAATTTTAGATTTACTAGGACTGAAATTTAAATTATTTGAGTAAATTAAAAAGCCTGCAGCAGTCCAGATACACAAACTCTCTGGGATAACCTGCTGGCTGCTATCTTGTGTTATTATTACAAAGTAATCAGCCAGACATGGTGGCTCACGCCTGTAATCCCAGCACTTTGGGAGACCAAGGCAGGTGGATCACCTGAGTTCAGGAGTTCAAGACCAGCCTGGCCAACATGGTAAAACCCCACCTCTACTAAAAATACAAAAATTAGCTGGGTGTGATGGCAGGCACTTGTAATCCTAGCTACTTGGGAGGCTGAGGCAGGAGAATCGCTCAAGCCTGGAAGGCGGAGGTTGCAATGAGCCAAGATCACACCACTGCACTCCAACCTGGGCAACAACAGCAAGACTCCTAAAAGCCTAAAAAAAAAAAAAAAAAAAAAAAACAAGTAACCATACCACCTCTTAAGAATCATTTAAAATGTTCTTTCTTTTTCTTCATCTTTATAGACAGAAAAATCCCTTCAGTGTTAGGGCTTAACTTGGTCTAATAGAATCGGGTTTCTTTCCTTTTTGTGGGAAAGATTCTTTGAATCTCTAGTAGAAAGTGACCTATTCATCAGGGCTCTGGGTTGCCATTTGGCATCCCCTATCCAGCTAAGTGAATTGCAACGTGGGTCTTTGAAAACATATTTCATACAAGACACAACCATTTTCCATAGTGTTTAGATGGTTTATGCTGTAGTCTTGTAGAAATGGAAGACAGTTCAATAAAGAAAGAAAGGGCAACACAGAAAACTATGCTTCCTAAGGGCATATATATATATATTTTTTTCATCAAATACTGTCATCTCTTACTAATAATTTTGTTTTCTTCTGTCTTGAAATTCTTAAGGGAATTATTTTTGTAGATCCTGGTACATTCCAAATATATTGTTAACCCAAACCTCTCCTCTATGTTTTAAATCCAAATAATCAACTCTCTGCTGAAAAATTTACCTCAAAATCAACCTGACTAAAATGGAGCTTGATATTTTATTGTCAATTAACTATTTCTTATCTCAATCAATGGCAACAGCATCCATCCATTTGCCCAAACCAGGAACTACAATATATAAAGCTCCACCTCCCTCACCCTCAATATCAAATTGGTTCCAAGAATTGCCCAGTTTTACCAACCTCTTGTATCTACCCTCTGCTCCCCCTGTCCTGATTCAGATCCCAGCTATTTGGGGCCTGGGTTATGGCCTCTTAACTATTCTCACTGTCTGACATCTCACTCCTCTCATTTCAACCACCATGTTACTGTCAGAAATAAAACACATATAATACTAAGTTTTTATCCTGCAAAAACTCTGCCATGTTCATAGAGACTGTGGTGTGTGTGTCAGGCTCTATGGTAATTTGCTGGAGGTAGAAAGATAAACATGACCCTGTGGTTGATAAACATGACTCTCAATTTCATAATCTGGTGAAGACAAACAGTTATAATACAATGATAAGTAATAATACAATGATAAAAAAGATTCCAGGCCAGGCGCGGTGGCTCAAGCCTGTTATCCCAGCACTTTGGGAGGCCGAGATGGGTGGATCACGAGGTCAGGAGATCGAGACGATCCTGGCTAACACAGTGAAACTCCATTTCTACTAAAAAATACAAAAAACTAGCCGAGCAAGGTGGCGGGCGCCTGTAGTCCCAGCTACTCGGGAGGCTGAGGCAGGAGAATGGCGTGAACCGGGGAGGTGGAGCTTGCAGTGAGCTGAGATGGCGCCACTGCACTCCAGCCTGGGCAACAGAGCGAGACTCTATCTCAAAAAAAAAAAAAAAAAAAATCCCTAGGGACTTCCTTACAAATGAAGAGGGGCCACATGTCATAGAGGAAGGAGCACCTGATTCTGCCTTGGGAATCACAGAAATTCACAGAGAAGATCGAAAGGAAGAGAAACTTGAAGCACTTTACATGGCATTGCCTCATATGAGGGGACTTCAAAAAGCTTGTGGAAAAAAAGGGATTAGAAGATTAAATATACACATCAAAAATTCTAAAAAAGATAACAATAAAAAAATTAAAACTTTATTTCTTGACGTAAGCTCTGTCAGGTTCAAGACATTTTTGTAAGCAATGATATCAGTCATTTAGTCCATCTTTAAAGGAGTGATGGTCCTGGGAACTTAACCATGTCAATACAGTCTTTTACATTATCAGCCAAAGAAAAATGGATGCCCTTTAAATATTTTAAGATTGGGAAACAAAAATAAGTCAGAAGGAGCCAAATCAGTACTGTAAGCTGGGTACCTAATGATTTCCCATTGAAACTCTTGCAAAATTGCCCTTGTTTGATGAGCAGAATAACCAGGAGCATTGTTGTATTGGAGAATGACTCTAGTGAAGCTTTCCTGGTTATTATTCCACTAAAGCTTTGGCTAACTTTCTCAAAACACTCCCATAAAAATCAGGTGTTATTGTTTTTTGGCCCTATAGAAAGTCAACAAGCAAAATGCCTTGATCATACCAAAAAATTGTTGCCATGACCTTTATTCTTGACTGGTCCACTTTTGCTTTGACTGGACTACTTCTACCTCTTGGTAACCATTGCTTTGATTGTGCTTTGCCACCAAGACAGTACCAGGAAAGGCATGCTTCATCTCCTGTTACAATTCTTTGAATAAACGCTTCAGGATCTTGACCTCACTTGATCTCACTTGGATAATTTCCACTGAAAGTTCTGCTCTTATTTGTAGCTTATCTGGGCCCAACAGTTTTGGCATCTGTCAAGTGGAAAGTTTGCTCAATTTTAACTTTTCAGTCAGAATTGTGTAAGCTGATCTAATTGAGATGTCTATAATGTTGGCTATTGTTTCTACCATTAATCATCAATCCTTTTCAATTAGGGCATGAACAAGATTAATTTTTTCCTCACTATGATGTGGATGGTCTGCCACTGTGGCCTTTTCAACATCCTCTTGCATCTTCTTAAAACAGGTTATCCATTTGTAAACTGCTAATTTCCTTGAGGCATTTTCCCCATAAAGTTTTCATAAATTGTCATTCTTCCACACAAGCTTCACCATAAATTTGAGGTTTGTTTTTGCTTAAATTTTAACAGCATTCATGTTACTCTGATGAGGACTCTGCTCAAACTAATGTCTTATTTTTTTAGTACCTCAAGCTAGATCCTGTTCAGATATGTTGTAACAACTTACTTTATTTTGGTACAAAATATTCTTGAAATTCATGCACAGTTTTCATAATACTCATTTTCTGTGAAGTTTTTGAAGACCTTTCATATATCTCCATGAACCTGGGTCTCAGAAAGGGAAAGCCATGGGATGGGGTGAGTGAAGGATGTGAGGAGAGTGTGGACTTGTGCCACAGCCTTTTTGGGGAAAGGGAAGAGATATTTACCAAGACACCTGAAAGGATTGTTCATCACTATTGACAAGCAAGCTGAGTTGGGGTGCCAGGCTTTCCAAGTTAGAAGCACAGAAGGAAGTGGCAGAGCCATGAAGTCCTGGGCTAAGCCATTAGGGTTTCTGGGCTGAGCAGAAAAGCCTTAGATCTTATATTTGGGTGGTTTCAGGTGGCAGAGAAGGGAGAAAAAGTACAGGCTCTAGGCAGTCATAGCATTAAAGTCTTGCCATAACCTGAGCTGGGAAGGGCCATGGAAAGCTTTGTTTCATCTCTGTATCTTATGAATAAGGGATGAGACTATAAGAGAGTTGGGCAAATTGTCCCAGATATTCTGCAGTCAAGGTTTAGAGTCCTGGCTCTGCTGTATGGCCTTGGGTGAGAGAGTTAATTTATCTATAAAACAGAATTAATAACGGTCACTATTTCATGGGGTCACTGGGAGGATTAGGTAAGTAATGCATGTAGGATACCTGGCACATTGAGCCAGGGTGAGCTTCAGTGCCAATGAGCCATTATATTATAACTGCTACTGATGAGGTCTCACAGCTAACTCAAAGCAGAGATAGGACAAGAACCAAGGGTTGGTATCATATTCTGTTTCCCCACCCATCGACTTTCTTTCTGAAGGGAGGAGGAGAAGAGTATCCTAACAGCAAGAACCTATAGTAAAGTCACCAATGGACAATAACCCAGGCCTGGAGCCAGAAAGTTTGGAAATTCTTGAAACCAATTACAAGAGCTTTCTCCATTTTCTTTCCTTCTCTTTGTCTTCTGGAATGATAGGGCTTGTGGGGGAGGGCAATTTAGGGGTACACAGTTTTGTAGAACTATGGAAGGCACCAGGGCACCTACCAGTTGGGTAATTCTAGTTGTGCTAAAACCTAGACTTTTTGGCAGAAGAAAGAAATGGACTTTGGGACTTCCTTCTACATTAATCAGCCCTGGTAATTAAGGTAGGAAAACAGACAGAGATCACAAGAAAAACCTCTGTCCTAAATAGAGTGCAGAACCTTACAAGGGATAGCTAGGCAGGGTACAGAAGGGAAAGCTATTAATTTGCATTTTGGAAGACTAATAGATGTACATGGTAAAAAATTCAAAATATAACGAAGCATATACAGTGAAAACTACATCTCCTTTCCACTCATTCCCTAGTTTTTCCTCTTAGTGACAAACTGTGTTACCAAATTTTAGTTTATTTTTCCAAAGATATTTTGTGCATTTACTAACAAAGACTCATACACATAGACTGTTTATTGGGTACATTTTTGCATGTTAGTGCCTTGCTTTTTCCACTTAAAGATCTATCTTGGGAATTATACTATATCAGTAAATCAAAGCTGCCTCTTTCTTTTTATGCCTACATGGTATTTTCTTGAATGGATGCACCAAAATACATCCCCTATCAACAGACATTCATATTGTTTCCAAACTCTTGCTTTTACAAATAGAGTTGCAATGAATATCTCTGTACATATGTCTTTCTGTACATGTATGTATGTATCTATAAGACAAATGCAGAGAAGTAGAATTGCTGTGCCCAAAGAAATGTACATTTTTAAATTCTGATGACATAATAGGATATTAGACGTGAATTTTCCTATCTTAGATTTTCAGCAAAGGCCTCAAAGACCAAACTCTAAGTGATGAATCACCTATTCGGGACTCGCAGAGACATTAATACCTGTTTTCCTTCCACATTTAGCCTCTTCTCTGCCTCCAGGTTACATAAGAGAAGGCTAAGAGTTCATGGAAAGGTAGAACATTAGAAGACAGGGTTTCTCTAGAGCATGAGAGACTGGAGAGTTGTCAGATCCATGTACCGTTTCTCCTTTTTAGAGCTTGTTTCCCTCTTAGGTTAAGCCAAATGAGGGGGTCACCTTATTTGGCTTCTTAAGAGTGACCCATGGAACTTGTCATGTTTCCCTTGAAATTTGGGGATATAGAAACTAGTATTTGAGTCACTACTAGGAAAGCGGTCTAAAGGCCACAGTCTGTGACAGAGCTCCCTCTGTGAGCAGAGTGAGAAGAGGCTGCCATAGTGTTCCATGCTTTTTTTAGATTCTGTGTTTGTCTATTTGGCATTGCAGGGCCAATTATACTAATTAGATTTCCTTATATTCTGTATTTTTAATGCTCTAGTATTTGCAGGCCTTATAGACCTAGGGAGAGAACTGCCTTCCCACCTCCCAGGGCTTGCTAATTCCTAAAAACAATAACAACTTGCCTACAAGCACATCTTTCATTGCAAACCAACAAATCCTAAGTCTATAGCCCCAACCACCTCCATATCTAATTCAAATACCAAGCTAAACCACCCTCCTATCTAAAATCATCCCAGGCCAGGTACCAAGCAAATAGAGACAACCCCTATGCCTCAAAGCCCTCTGGAATTATTCAAATAGCCAATCTTAAACTGCTTACTCTGCCCTTCTTGCTTTTCCTATGGAAACCTCAACAAAGCTGTGGCCTAGGCCTTCCCCTCACTCTTGCTTCTGCCTGTCCAAACCTGGTATTTCCCCTGTAGTCTTGGAGGTGTGACATGTCCCCTTCTTTTAGGAAATATACAAAATAAATTCTTCTTTCAATGGCATCAATTTCTTTCTGTGCCATAAATCAGTCACCTCCATTAAATAGAATCCCTTGGGTATAGTTTTAATACGCATGGGTGCAGCCTTACCTCCTCCAGTGATGGGATGAGTGTTCCTGTGGTCTGATGTGGTCCCTGTGGAAGGGAATTAGAATTGAAAAGTATCCCTCCAAAAACAGGCTGGAGGTGCTGGGCTGGGGGGTGCAGGGTGCCAAGGTCGGAGTATGGGAGTTTTAAAATGGAGAGCATGTTGGCTGGGTAAGGAAGTTCGGGTAAAGGTCTGCAGTGAGCCTCAACATCATCTCGTAGAAAGTCAAGCATTTGGACATTGGCCGCACACAGAGGGCACCAAAGCCGGATTACAACTGTCTCAGTCACTAAAGATCTTTTCCACCCTTTGCTGCTCTTTCTCCCCCTGTGCCAGACTTCAGGGAACCAGAGGTCACAAGATGAGTAAAGTAGAAAGTGTCTCAGTCCATTTCTGTGCTATAGCAAAATGCCACAGAATGGATACTTTGTAAACCACAGAAATTTATTTCTCACAGTTCTGGAGGCCGGGAAGTCCAAGATCAAGTCACCAGCAGGTTTGGTGTCTTGTTGGGGAATGCTCTCTCCTCCAAGATGGCACCTTGTTGCTGCATTCTCTAGAGGGGACATACTAAGTTTCAACATGAATTTTGGAGGAGGCACACTCAAATCATAGCAGAAATAGAAGAAAAGAGTTAAGGGAGAAATAGTGAGAAGCCAAGCAAGACATCTTTTCTGGGCTTTAGGTTTCTGAGCCTAGGTGAGGACTGAGCCAGGGATTGGGAAGAAGCATTAAACTGGATGAGATTAAAGCTTTGATATGAAACTGGACCAAATTTGTTAATATCCAGAAAGCGAGACTATTCACTCATAACCGGAAGTGACCAGAAAAGCTATCAGATCTACCCACGGTTTCATGAAAGCATAGAAAATGGAGATTCAAAGTAGTATGAAAGAAAGTTAGTGTTATGAGCAAATAATGGTTTTTTTTTCTCAACTGCTTGCACCTCACAAACACCAGTATGTTCAATAAACCAGTTAGAATAGATATTGCTGAATGGCTCTCCACAGATGCTATACCAACTTCCTCCCTCACTGACAAGGTGCGCAGCATCCATTTGCCGGAGAAGAGGCTTTTGATGTTCACATAGAGGACTTGTCTATTCTTTGACATTCTATGAAGCAAAATAGAGACAAAAATAATGTTACTCCTGAATGTCTCCAATCAATTAATACAGGCTTCTTGATATCATGTACTGTTTTAAATGCTTGTGTGTCTTCCCAAAGTCCAGCCTCCACATATCAAAAATATGAAGTTGTATAGACTGTTTTACATTCCACATAGGAACATAAACGAAGGATACAAGGAAAGATTACTTTCAGTACTAACTTGTGGTGACATATGTCTATTATAAAAAATATATTTTTAACCCAGATATTTATACATCTTTTTAAATCTGGTAATTGATCACTACTATGTGAAGAATCAAATAAGAACACA
The DNA here is from genome assembly GCF_008728515.1 of Papio anubis. Taxonomy (NCBI): domain Eukaryota; kingdom Metazoa; phylum Chordata; class Mammalia; order Primates; family Cercopithecidae; genus Papio; species Papio anubis. Next base: position 82,632,140 of record NC_044982.1, read on the forward strand.
GATATATTAAAATTATGTTGTCCAAAGATCATTCATTAGTTAACTCAAATTTATATTATCTCAAGTACTAAAAATTAACTGAGGGTCTAGAAAATACAATTTAAGTTAATATGTTGAGTCTTTTGTAGGATTATAAAAATTAACCTATTTTTATAAAGACTGCATGTTATCAAGTTATTTAGTTGAACACATAATTTTACAATTTTATAAGTTTAAAATGATTTAATTCATTCAACCATAAAACTGGTAGAGGAAATTTAGAAAATTCAAATTAATTAAACTTTTCATGAAAAAGTAAACCCAAGGCTTTCATAAACCAAAATGTTGTGCTAATATTATTTTTATATAGTAGAAGGTGGGGAAAGATATAGAGCTATTTTTAAATCAAAATTATTAAACCAGTCTAGTTTTTCCAAAGAGACACCTTAATTAGAAATATTACATGATCTCTTTTCTTGCATCATTATATAGCAGATATTAAAACTTTAAAGTTTTTAATAAGATACTTATAATAACTAAGGTTATTAATTAAGCTCGCTAAGTCTTTTTTCTTGTTACAGCTTTACCAAGAAAAAATTTTCTTACAGAATCACATATTTAAAGTATAAGAAGTAAAAAAAAAATTTTAGAAAGTTTAAAATTCCTTGTTCTTCCCATTTATGTAAGTGCTTAATATACAAATATTGTTTTAGAAAGCCACCTTGAGGAGGAGTTTATTCCATTAGATTTCTTTTAACTTTTATTTTGAAATTATTTTAAATTTTCAGAAAAAAGTGCAAAAATTGTACAGAGAGTTTACATATGCCCTTCACTTCTTTCCCTGATGTTAACATCTTACATAAGCATAGCACAATTATCAAGACCAAGAAATTGACAGTGATGCAATGTTGTTGATGAAATAACATAGTTTATTGAAATTTCACCAGTTTTTCACTGATGTTCTTTTTCTAGCCAGGACCCAATCCAGGACCACATATTGCATAGTTGACCCCTGTCGTCTTAGTGTCCTTCAATTTGTAATAATTCCTCAATCTTTCTTTTACAGAATATAAAAGAAAGAAAATTTAAAACTACAATTTATATTGTTTTTGCCCCGTTCCTGGAACCAACCAGTTTTTCTAGGTGTCCTGATTTGTTTCTCTCTCTCTGTGTGTGTGTGTGTGTGTGTGTATGTGTGTGTGTGTGTGTGGTGTTCTTCTTTGTTTGTTTACTGCCTCTGGATTTTGAGTCTTAGTTAGAAAACTGGCTCTAGGGTCTAACTCCTTGCCTTTCCATATCAGTGAGACACAGTAAGAGCCCTGCAGTCCACTTTCCAAAGGTCAGATTATTCCATATAAAATAATCACGAGGGCTTCCACAGGAAGTCTAGTAGAAATGTGCAGGTGAGCGTTCACCTCCAAGTCACATCCTTTTGGAGGCTCCTGTCATTGTGAGGCCCTCTATGTATCTTGTTAATCCTAATTATCCATTACATGACTATTGACCACACATATACCTCCTAAGGACGGACATTAATTCCCAGGGATTTTAGTGCCTAAATTAATATTCATAAGCAGAAACACCGTCCTGATTGTACCATCAGCTCTGCAGCTCCTTCCCGGGGCAGACTTGGCCCTTTGACATGCAAAGCCCAGACAGCTCACTTTCTTCACACTCTTTCTTTCAGAACATGCCTCAGGGCCTGAAAAATGATGGTTTTCAGGGCTGTCCACCCTTTCAAATTAAAGTTGTTTTTTACTTGAAGAGTAGGATCAAAATCTTTTGCAGAGTCTCTAATTCTCTAGTAATCTCTGTAAATGAAGGGAAATGTTCCTATGAGAGTATATTATTCTTCTATCTGTCCCCCTTCCCTACAAAAATTCTGTATATGAGTGGCAGTTTTCCCAATTAATATTAATTGATATCAACATTACCTTAATATCAATGCAAATGAGAAAATTAGTACCCGCATAATTATACATAAAAACTGTTTCCAGCTATAAAGTCCATTTTGCCATCACACTAAATTAAACCAGAAGTCATGAAAATATTTACCAAGTTGACGAAAGTCTTGTGATCATTATCCAATGATATTTTAATAGTTAATATCAAGATTAACCATCTCTGGTCAATGTTACCCAATTGCAGGTTTTATGTATGCTGTCTCCTGACCCTTGCAATAGTATTGTTAGTTTGCAAGTTTGCAGAAATATTAATAGCCAAGAATATACATATTGCTATACAATCAGTTCCTGCTTATAGAATCAACAAAACATCTACAATAGATAAATGAGAGTAAAAACTGATTTTTAGTTGTGCTTGATTCAGTTCTTGATAACATGAAAGATTATATCATAACAAAAAATTTCACATTTCTAATATCCATTTTACGGTTCCATTTAAATTGAATATTGGTAGTTTTTATTATTGAAACTTTATATCATGTTTAATCACCTTTTATTCTAACTCTTTCATTTGACACTAGTTTTTATCAACTTTCATGTCCTGGTTTTGTAATTATTTGCTTATTTGCTGTTTTTAAGTGACTTATATTGGATGAGCCTTTCTAACTTTAACCTTCTAGAACCTTTATAACTTTAACCTAACTGGCCTCTCTTGTATTACTTTTGTTTATTGGTTTAGGCAGAAACTGCCTTTCAGTGGTGAGTTTACATTATTTATATGAGATCCAGTGTTTGGTACATTTGGTGTTAATTTTTTCAATATGTATTAGGAAACTTTATTGTCTCTGGTTATATGGACTATATTTTTCCCTTTATCCTTTTTTTTTTTTTTTGAGATGGAGCCTCACTCTGTCGCCCAGGCTGGAGTGCAGTGGCATGATCTTGGCTCACTGCAAGCTCTGCCTCCCAGGTTCAGACCATTCTCCTGCCTCAGCGTCCCGAGTAGCTGGGATTACAGGCACCCACCACCACGCCTGGCTAATTTTTTGTATTTTCAGTAGAGATGGGGTTTCACTGTGTTAGCCAAGATGGTCTCGATCTCCTGACCTCGTGATCTGCCCACCTTGGCCTCCCAAAGTTCTGGAATTACAGGTGTGAGCCACCGCACCCGACCTTTCCCTTTATCTTTTAAAATGTTTTAGAAGACAAAAAAATCTATTTTAAAGCCTCGTGTAAATATCTTGAAATGTTCTATAAGCATTCTATTTCTCTCTTTCCCTAATCAAAAGCCTGCTGTACTTCTCTGCAAGAAAGACAAAGGATGCTACTTTTTTGTCTGCATCTCCTATTCCCTACATCCAATTTCCCATTCATAATTAAATTTGATATTTCTCACTTTTTTCTCTTCATGTTTCTTTTATACTTTCTGTGTCTTATTTTAAATAATTACTGCAGTATCAGGAGTAATTCTTCCACAGTTATTTTTACTTCTTTTTTAAAAATTTATTTATTTATTATTATTATTATACTTTAAGTTCTAGGGTACATGTGCATAACGTGCAGGTTTGTTACATATGTATACTTGTGCCATGTTGGTGTGCTGCACCCATCAACTCGTCAGCACCCCTCAACTCATCATTTACATCAGGTATAACTCCCAATGCAATCCCTCCCCCCTTCCCCCTCCCCCCTCCCCATGATAGGCCCCGGTGTGTGATGTTCCGCTTCCCGAGTCCAAGTGATCTCATTGTTCAATTCCCACCTATGAGTGAGAACATGCGGTGTTTGGTTTTCTGTTCTTGTGATAGTTTGCTAAGAATGATGGTTTCCAGCTGCATCCATGTCCCTACAAAGGACACAAATTCATCCTTTTTTATGGCTGCATAGTATTCCATGGTGTATATGTGACACATTTTCTTAATCCAGTCTGTCACTGATGGACATTTGGGTTGATTCCAAGTCTTTGCTATTGTGAATAGTGCCGCAATAAACATACGTGTGCATGTGTCTTTATAGCAGCATGATTTATAATCCTTTGGGTATATACCCAGTAATTTTTACTTCTTTAACAATAGTTGGTATCAGTAATTCTCATAGGTTCACTTTTTAGCCATTATCCATTCAAATTTCTTTCTCTAAGTTAGCCTTGCATACTATATGTTGTAGCTGTGAGCAATTTTTTTCAAAAGAAGCCCGTGCTGCCACATTTTTTAAAGATTGTTCATGTCTGCAAGTATCTGTCTGTTACCTCCCCATACAAATGGCATGGTGTGGTCCATTATTCTTGATTTGCTCTTTACACCCTCTGTAGAAGATGTCATCACATTGTCATCCAGCATTGCTCACTGCAGTAGAAAAAGTCAAAGCTAGTTTAAAATTTTGCTCCATGAAAATGACCTACTTTTTTTTGCTTGGAAACTTGCAGAATTGTCTTTCCCCTTACGGCTTAAATTTTTATGAAACTACGTCATGGTGTTGCTTTTTGCTCTTGATTTTTGTGTGGGACTTTGGTAGTACTCTCTGTAACTTTTTTTAAAAAATGATGTTTTCTCTGAGAATTGCTTTTGATCCTTTTGTCTGTTTTTTCACTTTTAGAAACTCCTCTTATTTGGAAATTGGATCTCCAAATTTAACAACTTCTCTTGAATTATTTTCTTATTTTTAAAATTTCTTTTCCATAGTGAATATGGTAATTATGGATAAAGAGGAGAGGGAGGGTGAACACATCTTTTTTTGAGTCCCAGGTCCAGCTTTATTACCCAATACAAGTTCAAACTCTGGAACATTAAAAATCATTATTCTAAAGTTTAATTAAAAACATAATTTACAAATATTTAATATCTTCTGAAAAGCATTTCCAAGTTAAGAATAAAGAAAAAATATGTACACAATACAAAATCAAATACCAGTTGGCTTCAAATCCCATCAAGTCCACACTCAGCAACATCAATCTTTTTAGGTTCTTCAAAATCTTCTGTTAAATCTACAAAGTTGTTTTCTAGGATAAGGCAAGGAATGGAAACCCTTATTGCTTTTTGAACTCCATACACGCTTACAGTATCACCTGAAGTTACCTGCTGTGTAAGTTTTTTTAAGATTATTGGTCACTTGTTCAGAGAGATGCATTTCTCTGTATGAGGGACCCAAGAGACAGATCATATTGGGAAGGGGTCTGATGCTCAAAAGCTCATTCTGGGCTCCCTGGAGCTCTTTGAACAATTTGGTGGTCTTGTCAAGTTTCTTTTGAACACGTCAGCTTTTTCAGAGTTAAAAGCTTCAACTGGAGTGCCAAAGTTTGTTAGTGCTTTCAGTGCTATGAGCCTGTCCTGAGTATTGGAGTCCAAACACACTGCTGGCTCTATTTCTATAATCTCTATTTCATTTGCTGTGACAAGTATCCTAGTATGACCTTCATCTTCAAGTGATAACATCTCCAGCTCTTGTAGAGTCCTGGAATGTTCTCCTCTTGTTAAAACATTCAGTAAACTATATGCCATAACATATGGATAATCTTGGCATGTGGCCAAAATCTTAGGGATGCTGAAAGCACCTGGAAGATCAGCCTTCCCCATAGTTTAAATAGATTAAATCAGAATCATCCTTGCTGACATTTGCAAATGTGGAGTCAGAATGTGGTGCATAAGAACTGTAGGGTCTGTAATTCAAATATAACACTAGAGTTACTTTGTTTAATTTATCCCCTTTGAACCCCTGCAAAGTATTCACTCCAGACTGAAGTCTTCTGTTAGTCATTTGCAGTCTCACAGGGCAGTCGCCTGACCCTTACAATGGGATTCACAGGACAGGGAAGTCCCAAGGTGGTTGTTCCATCTGGTTTTCTTCTTTCAAATTTGCACTATTAACAAGCCACCTGGTCAACTTTCCTCAGATTCCTTAACGATACAGTCAACCTGGTTCTTCTCTCTGTCTGAATTACTGCTCTTAAACTCATTTTCAAGCATAACTTTGTCTTTTTATTTTCTTTGCTGGTACTTTTGAAGGCTTATGCTTCAGTATCTCTAGCTTTCTTGGCCAGCAGCTTCTGTCCACCCCACTCTGCGAAGTGTCTGTTCTCTTTCTGCTTTCGAGTTTTTTTGTTTTGTTTTGTTTTGTTTTTTTTGCAAGACTGCCATAAAGTCATGCTTTGCTTCAGAATTCAGGCTCTGAATTCTTTGCTGGCTAAGAATGTTCATCCCTGAGTGCAGTAACTTCTTGGCAGTTTTATAAAAAATGGCCTCTGGTTTGTTGTAAAGCATGGCATTAGTACACATTAGTTTGAAGTTATCCTTTAGTTCTTCTATGGACTGGTAGTCATTGTTGTTGATCTCTTCTTTCGTGGTATTAAAATCCACTGGGCGTTTAATGATCATGAAGCAGCCAGGAGGAATAAAATCAGTTACAGGAAATGAAAAGAAAGCCCTTGGGTCTTTTCTCTGCAATTGTCTCATCAGTTGACTTGAAGCTTCTTGAAGGGCTGTCTGTTCTACTTCTTGCTTGGTGGAAGAGCTTGTGAGAGGCTTCTTGGCAGGCAGGTCTAATCTCACAGGGAAGTGACACTGGAGCTCTTCTTCTGCCTCTTCTCCATGCTGCCTCAAGCTCACTTTCTTTTATCCTCCTTTACTCCTCTCTGTTTTCTCCCCTTTTCTTCCCACAGAACCTGCCTCAGTGCCAATTGATATTCATTAAAATAAGCCCGAGTTTATTTTTTAAAAAGCCTAAGTCTCTGGAGAGCTAAGTGACTTGGTTTCCTCCTGCTTTGAGGACCAGCTTCAAGGGCTTCTCTGCATACTCATCGTAAAGGTGCTTGTCTGACCCTGGCTTCTTGCCCATGTTCCACTAGGTCCTGGTACCTGACTCCCTCTCCAGGTCCTGGCCCTGCAACACTGCTTTCCAGGCCAGGGGAGCAGATGGCTGCAGCAGGGACAGAGAGACCCCAAGCCATCAGGCAGTGAGGCACACTGGAGATTGCTTTAAATATAAAGAATCCACACAGAACAACAATCATCTAACAGGGAGGCCTTATTTTAATGAATATCAACTGGTATTTGTCTGGCTGAATCTGAAATAACAAGACAGCTGGACTATTTTATTCATTTTACAAGCAGAGCAAAGAATTTACAGATTCTTTTGGTAAAGGTGGTGAGCGACTATCACTAAATGTAAAGTAGGTGGAATATGTAACAGATCTCACTTCTCTGCGGTCTTTGAGAAATTCTTCATATAACCTGCAGAATAGATCAGATGCAATAAGACAAGAGTTGGTGAGTTCTTGACATGACGAGAGCACCCAAATAGGACTGTGGAAGTTTGGTTCTGTGTGTGAGATCAACTATGCAAAGAACATGGCACACACAGGTGTGCATCTCAGGTGTACATCAGGCATGGTTTACAACTGGCCTTTCCGGGAAGAGGGAGGAGTTCATTACTGAGGATTATCTTGGTCATTTTCAGGACCAGCGATTCCCTGGGGCAAGGGATTGTGACCTAGGATATCTGACAGGAAGAAGGATATTATCTACCTACTTGGGGTTCAGAGGAAGCCCTAGATTTGGATCCTGGACCAGTGATCTGTGCTGAACCTAAGGCTGGGAACCCACAGAGATTCAGGCTGATGGACTAGGCCAACCTGAGGGGAAGGAGGGTGGCTGGAGGACTGGCCACATGCTCCCAGGACTGGCAGCGGTGGGAATGTGAGAAGTAACATATGAATGGTTGAGGCTGGGCCTGGTAAGATGAATTAGGACTGAGACTGTTGATTCAGTCCTTGCCTTAGAGGGGACTGACACAGAAACCAAGGGAGGACTAAGATTCAGTGGTATATTAGTGGCCCCAGCCAGTGGAATGGGGTAATAGAAGTCTTAACATAACAGCCATAACATAACAGCCATTGTTTGAGTGTGGAAGGACTTATCCTACTTTTTCCCTATTTTATCTCTCTATCAGAGTTGTCTGACAGATCCCTGGAGCAATTATATGTCTTTTCTACAGACTTCAGAACTGGCCTGTCTTCCATGACACACCAGCAGATGACGACTATGAAACCAGATGCCATATTTACTGTAGGGATCCTCTTGAGGACATTGTCAATGACATATATCTTTCCATTTGTTAGAATCATATAATAAATTCTTTCAAAGGAAAGTGTGACATCAGAGGAATTACCAGCCTCTTACGGCCTCATTTACCTTGCATTGACTGATACTCCCAAAACATAAATCTGCCCATTCTTTGCAAATTTCAAATTCAAATTCAACTAAGTTACTCTTTTCTGTTTGTTTGTCTTTGTTTTAGGTTTTGTTTTTTGTTTGTTTGTTTGTTGTTTTTTGAGATGGAGTCTCACTATGTCACCCAGGCTAGTGTGCAGTGGCGTGATCTCAGCTCACTGCAACCTCTCCCTCCTAGGTTCAAGCGATCCTCCCACCTCAGCCTCGCAAGTAGCTGGGATTACAGGCATGCATCGCCACACTCAGCTAATTTTTGTATTTTTAGTAGAGACAGGGTTTCACCATGCTGGCCAGGCTGGTCTCAAACTCTAACCTCAAGTGATCCACCTGCCTTGGCCTTCCAATGTGCTGGGATTACAGGTGTGAGCTACTGCCCTCAGCCTTAGTTCCTCTTTCTCATGTGAGATCCTCTCATTTGAAGCACAGAAAAAGCAGACATACTTTGAATCTAGTTAATTGTGTAACCTTGGATTGTCAGTACCACATGCTCCCTATGGGCATTGTCTTTAAAGGTGTTGCTACATTTCTACTCCTTCAAAGTACTTTGAAAAACATATAGTAACTACAGTTATTTTCATCAAGGAAAACTGTTTGCTAAGTTCATCTCCACGTATTTATAATTCTAAGGTCCTCACTTGCTATTAAATTATTCAAATTTACTCACTTTTTAAATAGACTTCCACCTTCCCAAGAGGCGTTTATATGTTCCGTCGTTACTTTTCTGGTGTTTCCCACACCTGCTATGTAACTGATTTGATGAGAAAAATTATTTTGACATCTTATCCTTAATAAGAACAATTAAATTTTCTTCTAGCCATAAAAAGTGGGTCTTTGTCATTTGTGTCTTCCCCTGTACACTCATTGCACTTTCTTCTCTAGAGCCATGGTTAAAGTTTGAAATTGAAGGTATATGAGAGAAGAAGACTGCATATTAGAAACCCTTTTATCATGTCGATATAGGAAACATGGGCTTGCTACACTCTGTCCAGAGAACTCAGACACCATCGAGTGTCACCAGTGTTGACCTAAGTGAACTGCTCCGGAACCAGGAAAGTTCAGGATGGTTTCATTTTAAAAACAAAACCAAAAGCAAAACTTTAACCCTTTTGGGAATATCACTGGCATTTGTAGGGGCACTTGCTCACCACCCCTCAGGAATTCTGCTGTAGTGCTTTAAGATAATCTTTTAAGATGGCTATGTCATGTAAGTCTGAGTTTCTCTCAATCTACAGCTAATATTACCTGAGGCAACACAGGTATTCAGTAGAGTGGGAGAGAGTGAGAGAAGCTGGGAGGTGGGGGAAGGAGTGAATCAGGAGGAGACCAAGCTCAGCCAGCCTCAATTTGCTTCTGTTTTCAAGGTGTCAGCCACCACCATCTTCAACATCAGTAAATGGAAGAGACAGTGTAGCAAATATATGCCCAAATCCAAGCCAAATGCTACCCCAAAGTACAAATCAAAATTCAATTACTTCTTGTAATTAAGTGTCCCACAGTGTAGTCTGAGATTAGACTGCTAATGAAGAGACTAGACTTCATTTTTTCAAGTTTAGCATAATGCTGCCTCCCTACATTTTTTTTATTATTGTACTTTAAGTTCTGGTATACATGTGCAGAACTTCCAGGTTTGTTACATAGGTATACATGTGCCATGGTAGTTTGCTGCATCCATCAAGCCGTCATCTACATTACATATTTCTCCTAATTCTATCTCTCCCCTAGCCTCCCCACCCCCCAACAGGCCCCGGTGTGTGATACTCCCCTCCCTGTGTCCATGTGATCTCATTGTTCAACTCCCACTTATGAGTGAGAACATGTAGTGTTTGGTTTTCTATTCTTCTGTTAGTTTGCTGAGAATGGTGGTTTCCAGCATCACCCATGTCCCTGCAAAGGACATGAACTCATCCTTTTCATGGCTGCATAATATTCCATGGTGTATAGGTGCCATATTTTCTTTATCAGTCTATCATTGATGGGCATTTGGGTTGGTTCCAAGTCTTTGCTATTGTGAATAGTGCCACAATAAACATACGTGTGTATGTGTCTCTATAGCAGCATGATTTATAATCCTTGAAGTTGTTTTCATTTCCACATCTGCCCCCAAGTCCTCTTTCCATGCTCAAATCCTACAGAGGGCGCAAGCAACTCCTCAAGTTCTGATTGGTTTGGTAGTATTTAATGAGTACAATGTCCTACTGTACAGATAAATTACAATATATATTTTAAAATATATTATTATTTGAGGCACCTGTGTGCCTCTTTCTAGTCAGGAAAGGGTGGTCTGGGGGAGCTCAAGGGAAAGGAATGAACTAGTCAGGAAAAGTCTATGGATGCAGTCATCACTGGTGGCTGCCAATTCCTCCAAATCATACCCACACCTGCACTCACTTGAGCATTTATTGTAAAATTCCTAACAGAACAGAAAGGTCAGAAACTGAGTTGTGCAAAATTGTGCATACTGCTTAGGCACAAGTGGGATATTTTGTTTTAAAATACTCATAGGAGGGTTCCAAGATGGCCAAATACAAGCAGCTCCAGTCTATAGCTCCCAGCATGAGCAATGCAGAAGACGGGTGATTTCTGCATTTCCAACTGAGGTACCAGGTTCATCTCACTGGGGCTTGTTGTACAGTGGGTGCAGCCCACGGAGTGTGAGCCAAAGCAGGGCGGGGCATTACCTCACCCGGGAAGTGCAAGGGGTAAGGGAATTCCCTTTCCTAGCCAAGGGAAGCCATGACAGATGGTACCTGGAAAACTGGGACACTCCCACCCTCATACTGCACTTTTCCAATGGTCTTAGCAAACAGCACACCAGGAGATTATATCCTGCACCTGATTTGGAAGGTTCCACGCCCACGGAGCCTCGCTCATTGCTAGCACAGCAGTCTGACATGTAACTGTAAGGCAGCAGTGAGGCTGGGGGAGGGCTGCCCAACATTGCTGAAGTTTGAGTAGGTAAACAAAGCAGCAAGGAAGCTCAAACTGGGTGGAGCCCACCTCAGCTCAAGGAGGCCTACCTGCCTCTGTAGACTCCACCTCTGGGGGCAGGGCATAGCCAAACAAAAGGCAGCAGAAACCTCTGCAGATGTAAATCTCCCTGTCTGACAGCTTTGAAGAGAGTAGTGGTTCTAACAGCACAGAGTTTGAGATCTGAGAAAAGACAGACTGCCTCCTCACATGGGTCCCTGACCCCCAAAGAGCCTAACTGGGAGGCATCCCCAGTAGGGGCAGACTGACACCTCATAAGACCGGGTACCCCTCTGAGACAAAACTTCCAGAGAAACAATCAGGCAGCAACATTTGGTGTTCAGCAATATGCACTGTTCTGCAGCCTCTGCTGCTGATACCCAGACAAACAGGGTCTGGAGGGGACCTCCAGCAAACTCCAATAGACCTGCAGCTGAGAGTCCTGACTGTTAGAAGGAAAACTAACAAACAGAAAGGACATCCACACCAAAACCCCATTTGTACGTCACCATCATCAAAGACCAAAGGTAGATAAAACCACAAAGATGGGGAGAAAAAACAGAAGAGAAAAGCTGAAAATTCTAAAAATCAGAGTGCTTCTCCCCCTCCAAAGGAACGCAGCTCCTCACCAGCAATGGAACAAAACTGGATGGAGAATGACTGATGAGTTGAGAGAAGAAGGCTTCAGATGATCAAACTTCTCCAAGCTAAATGAGGAAGTTTGAACCCATTGCAAAGAAGCTAAAAACCTTGAAAAAAGATTAAATGAATGGCTAACTAGAATAACCAGTGTAGAGAAGTCCTTAAATGACCCAATGGAGCTGAAAACCATGGCATAAGAACTACATGACAAAAGCACAAGCTTCAGTAACCAATTTGATCAACTGGAAGAAAGGGTATCAGTGATTGAAGATCAAATGAATGAAATGAAGCAAGAAGAGAAGTTTAGAGAAAAAAGAGTAAAAAGAAACAAACAAACCCTCCAAGAAATATGAGACTATGTGAAACGACCAAATCTACGTCTGATTGATGTACCTGAAAGTGACAGGGAGGATGGAACCAAGTTGGAAAACACTCTGCAGGATATTATCCAGGAGAACTTCCCCAACCTAGCAAGGCAGGCCAACATTCAAATTCAGGAAATACAGAGAATGCCACAAAGATATTCCTCAAGAAGAGCAACTCCAAGACACATAATTGTCAGATTCACCAAGGTTGAAATGAAGGAAAAAAATGTTAAGGGCAGCCAGAGAGTAACGTCGGGTTAACAGCGGACCTCTCAGCAGAAACTCTACAAGCAGAAGAGAGTGGGGGCCAATATTCGACATTGTTAAAGAAAAGAATTTTCAACCTAGAATTTCATATACAGCCAAACTAAGCATCATAAGTGAAGGAGAAATAAAATCCTTTACAGACAAGCAAATGCTGAAAGATTTTGTCAACACTAGGCCTCCACTACAAGAGCTCCTGAAGGAAGCACTAAACATGGAAAGGAACAACCAGTACCAGCCACTGCAAAAACATGCCAAAAATAAAGACCATCAATGCTAGGAAGAAATGGCATCAATTAATGGGCAAAATAACCAACTAACATCATAATAACAAGATCAAATTCACACATAACAATATTAACCTTAAATGTAAATGGGCTAAATTCTCCAATTAAAACACACAGACTGGCAAATAGGATAAAGAGTCAAGACCCATCAGTGTGCTGTATTCAGGAGACCCATCTCACATGCAGAGACACACATAGGCTCAAACCAAAGAGATGGAGGAAGATCTACCAAGCAAATGGAGAATGAAAAAAGCAGGGGTTGCGATTCTAGTCTCTGATAAAACAGACTTTAAACCAACAAAGATCCAAAGAAACAAAGAAGGTCATTACATAGTGGTAAAGGGATCAATTCAACAAAAAGAACTAAGTATCCTAAATACATATGCACCCAATACAGGAGCACTCAGATTCATAAAACAAGTCCTTGGAGACTTACAAAGAGACTTAGACTCCCATACAATAATAATGGGAGACTTTAACACCCCACTGTCAACATTAGACAGACCAATGAGACAGAAAGTTAACAGGGATATTCAGGAATTGAACTCAGCTCTGCACCAAGGAGACCTAATAGACACCTACAGAACTCTCCACCCCAAACCAACAGAATATACATTTTTCTCAGCACCACATCGCACTTATTCCAAAATTGACCACATAGGTGGAAGTGAAGCACTCCTCAGCAAATGTAAAAGAACAGAAATTATTTCAAAAACTGTCTCTCAGACCACAGTGCAATCAAACCAGAACTCAGGATTAAGAAACTCAATCAAAACCATTCAACTACATGGAAACTGAACAACCTGCTCCTGAATGACTACTGAGTACATAAGAAAATGAAGGCAGAAATAAAAATGCTCTTTGAAAACAATCAGAACAAAGACACAACATACCAGAGTCTCTGGGACACATTTAAAGCAGTGTGTAGAGGGAAATTTATAGCACTAAATGCCCACAAGAAAAAGCAGAAAAGATCTAAAATTGACACCCTAATATCACCATTTAAAGAACTACAGAAGCAAGAGCAAACACATTCAAAAGCTAGCAGAAGGCAAGAAATAACTAAGATCAGAGTAGAACTAAAGGAGATAGAGACACAAAAGCCCTTCAAAAAATCTATGAATGCAGGAACTGGTTTTTTAAAAAGATCAACAAAATTGATAGACTGCTAGCAAGACTAATAAAGAAGAAAAGAGAGAAAAATCAAATAGATGCAATAAAAAATGATAAAGGGGCTATCACCACCCATCCCACAGAAATACAAACTACCACCAGAAAATACTATAAACACCTCTACACAAATAAACTAGAAAATCTAGAAGAAATAATAGGCTCTGAAATTGAGGCAATAATTAATAGCCTGCCAACCAAAACAAGTCCAGGACCAGAGGGATTCACAGCTGAATTCTACCAGATGTACAACGAGGAACTGGTACCATTCCTTCTGAAACTATTACAATCAATAGAAAAAGAGGGAATCCTCCCTAATTCATTTTATGAGGCCAGCAACATCCTGATACCAAAGCCTGGCAGAGACACAACAAAAAAAGAGAATTTTAGACCAATATCTCTGATGAACATCGATGCAAAAATCCTCAATAAAATACTGACAAACTGAATCCAGCAGCACATTCAAAAAGCTTATCCACCACGATCAAGTTGGCTTCATCCCTGGGATGCAAGGCTGGTTCAACATACGCAAATCAATAAACGTAATTCATCATATAAACAGAACAAGACAAAAACCGCATGATTATCTCAATAGATGCAGAAAAGGCCTTAAAACTCTCAATAAATTCGGTATTGATAGGACGTATCTCAAAATAATAAGAGCTATTTATGACAAACCCACAGCCAATATTAATGGGCAAAAACTGGAAGCATTCCCTTTGAAAACTGGCACAAGACAGGGATGCCCTCTCTCACCACTCCTATTTAACATAGTGTTGGAAGTTCTGGCTAGGGCAATCAGACAAGAGAAAGAAATAAAGGGTATTCAATTAGGAAAAGAGGAAGTCAAATTGTCTCTGTTTGCAGATGACATGATTGTATATTTAGAAAACCACATCAACTCAGCCCAAAATCTCCTTAAGCTGATAAGCAACTTCAGCAAAGTCTCAGGATACAAAATTAATGTGCAAAAATCACAAGCATTCTTATACACCAGTAACAGACAAACAGAGAGCCAAATCATGAGTGAAGTCCCATTCACAATTGCTTCAAAGAGAATAAAATACCTAGGAATTCAACTTGCAAGGGATGTGAAGGATCTCTTCAAGGAGAACAAACCACTGTTCAACGAA